>NW_012267273.1:5660777-5725741 GCF_000151885.1 Dipodomys ordii | reverse complement strand
TGTGTGTGTGTGTGTGTGTGTGTGTGTGTGTGTGAGAGAGAGAGAGAGAGAGAGAGAGAGAGAGTTGGTAAAGCCACTTACATTGGATTGGCTTGTTAAGCAAATATTGATAAATGCTACATAGTAAAATAATTTAGAAAACAAGATTTTTTCACACACAAATTTCTTCTGATAAACGATTGCTTAGTATAAAGTAAAAGAGGGCTGGGAATGTGGCTGAGTGATAGAGTGCTTGCCTAGCATGCATGAAGCCCTGTGTTTGATTCTCAGTACCACATAAGCAGAAAGAGCTAGAAGTGGTGCTGTGGCTCAAGTGGTAGAGTGCTAGCCTTGAGTACAGAGAGGCTCAGGGACAGGCCCCATGCCCTGCGTTCAAGCCCTAGGATTGGCAATAAAAAAATAAATAACTTAACTAATTAATTAAAATAATATATATATAATAAGAAAATTAAACTAGTGATATCATCACATTTGAGATAGAGAATAAATCCTTGAGCTTCTTGAACTTATTAATCATTCCTAAATACTAGAAGAAACACTAAATTTAATATTACCTTTAACTAAGGAACATACCTTATTTCTTTTTTTAATAAGTTTTTTATTGTGAACATACTGTACAGAGGGGTTACAATTACATGAGGAAGGTAATGAGTACATTTCTTATCAAGCATTGTTGCCTCCTGCTTTGTTTTTCCCCTACCATCCCTGCCCTCCCATCTCCACAACTATCCCCCCAACCCCTGCCAAAGTCGTAAATTTTGTTTTTCGACATAGGGTCTTATACATTTCATTGTTGCAATGGGTTGACCTGTATCCCTATTTAAACAATTTGTTCTTTTCCTTCCCTTCCCCAAGTTATACCGACATCAAATATAGTGAAAACAGGGTTATACCATGGAGGAGGAACATACAAAACAACAAAAAAATCACCTTATAAATACATTACAAACAATAGCAAAAAAGAAAAAAAACACTTGTGTCCTTATCTTTGGGTTCATTTCGCCTACTTTATGTCTATCTTATCCCTTTATAGAAGTTCTCAAATGAAATTTTCAATTGCACTGAAATATGTGTACATTCTTGTCTCCCCTACTTATTTTAGATTACATGATAACGAAACTATTTTTTTGACTTTCATTCTTCATCATTGGTAGCCATTCTTTCCTTATAAAATTATTGATTATTTTGTCTTCTTGGAAACTGTATTTTTTCTTGATGTGATATTATTTTGGTATTATAAGATTTTATATTTCAAAGTTATGCTTTGAATTGAGAAAAAAATTTATTAGAAATGTGTCATATTAAAGGGTCATGTAGAAGACACTATGTTGAAAAATGAACTTTACAATTTAGGTGGGGGGGTGGTTAGATGTGGAGGTGGGAAGGAAGGGATCGTAGGGGAAAAACAAAGAAGGAGGCAACAATCCTTGATAAGAAATGTACTCATTACATTGCTCATGTAACTGTAACCCCTCTATACAGTATTTTCACAATAAAAAACTTATTTAAAAAAAGATGAAAAAGGGTCATTGCCTGAACGTTCTTGAATAAATAAGCTATAAAACTAAGCCCTGAGGAGAATATTGTCAAACTTCCTGTTTACCCAACTTTTACCATTGGCATGCCTATTTTTACTGGAGTATCTCATTTTAAGAATCATATAATTTGGTGATGGAGTTCTGCGATTTGAGTTCAAGTCCTCACATAAGCTACAAATATTTTAATATGAGCCATTCAAATAACCAGACGGCACTGTTTCTTTTAGGTAGTATCGGCTACCTGCACATGGAAATATGTGTGTGTACTATCCTATGTGTTCATGTAAGCTACAAATATTTGTGAACAATAATATTTATGAGAGCTTAACCATGAATTTACATTTACATCATCACTATTAACCAATAGTCAAATAAGCCATTCTTGCTCTTGCTAACTCCTACAACAAAAGTGAGAAATCAGAATGTTAATTTAATTCATCATTTTAGTTCACCAAAATTCTTAACCCATGTCCTCTTGAGGAACTTCATCGTCTGAAATGCTTAAGTGAAGTTCTTTTTGCCTTTAGAATTACCGATTTTAATTCATTTCTGAAATTACTCACATCAGCACCTCCTTCAGAGAGATTGGTTCATACATTTGTAATGCAGTTAAATTTTCTTGTCAAAGTCTGTATCTTTTACTGGCATTCCCTGGACTTCTTAATGATCCTTTCAAATTTGCATGTATTAAAATTTGCTCTTTGTGTTATAAATTCTTGTGTCTATAATTCTTTGACTCTTGTGCTATAAATTCTTTGGCAATGCATAGTATTCCATTTTAGCATTGCAGAGAATGGTTTCTCTGCTCCCAAACCTCCCTCTACTTTATCTAAGTAACTCCTCACCATCCTCCAATACTCAGACAAGCAGTGATGTTTTGTTTTCGCTGTCTATGAAGTCTGACTTTTAATGGAAATAATATTACTGAAATCACCTACCACATAGAATTTCTAACTAGCTTCCTTCACATAGAAATACAAATCAGTTTTTTCACTCTTTTTTTTGGTTTCATAGTTCATTTCCTTTTTAAATAAAAGCTTATTTTTAGAGATGCTTTTGTTTTCCAGAAGAACAGAGCAGAAAGTACACTGAGTTCTCAAATTCCCACCATATATCCTCTGCACACATGATTGTGATAAATTTGTTATAACCATTTAACCAATGCCAATATGTTACTATTTGTCTCTTATTAATCAAAGATGAAGTTTTCATTAAGGTTTGCTGTCCGTGTGGTACAGCTTTGTGTTCATGTAGGTTTTGCAAGTGCATAATGTTTTATGTCCCCAAATTATAGTATCATACAGTAAATTTTCTCTACCTAAAATTTACCAGTATATAAGTTTACTTATTCTTCCCTTAATCCCCAGTATAACCCCTTCAAACCCATATTTTTATGTCACTTCTATAATTTTGCATTCATCACAATATCCTCATTTAGTATATACTTTTTGCAGGAGAAAAATGCTTTCTTTTACCTACCGGCATGTGTGTAAGGGTCTTCCACTTGTTTCTATGGATGACTGCTCATTCTTCTTTTTTTTAAATCTCTGAACAGTATTTCTCTAAATTTTTGACAGGGTAGCTATTTACCAATTTAAGAGCTTCTTGATTCCCTCTTTTGGAAGTTATGAACAAAATTATGACTTATGAATCAGTAAATAATCATGTGTAGGCTTTTATGATGACATAAAATTTCAATTTATTTGAGTAAATACTCAGAGCACAATTGCCAGATCATATGTTAGACTCTAATTTGTATTCTAAAATTCTTCCAAGTTTTAACTCATAGTGGCTGGACAATTTTATATCCCCCTCCAGCCACATATTTTCTTCTTTCTCCAGCTCCTCACCAGAATTTTGTATGGTAATGGATCACTTTATTTATTTTCTCATTTTAGTTCTATACATAGGTATCACATGATATTCAGATTGTATTAACATAATTCTCTGAAGTCTTCAAATAAGGATACAGGTGGACCCATTGCAACAATGAGATATCCAAGTCATTATGTCGAAAACGAGCTTTACAACTTTGGTGGGGGTTGGGGGAGCAGGGAGGATTGGGTGAGGGGGCACGGAGGAGGATGGGAAAGGATGGGAAGGGGAAACAAAGGAGGAGGCTACAATGCTTGATAAGAAATGTACTCATTATTTTGCCCATGTAATTGTAACCCCTCTGTACAGTATTTTCATAATAAAAAAAAGGAGTGTCTTCTTCCACAAGTTTTTGCCCTTGTGTATCTTTGTATGGTATTTACTCAGAATTTGGATGACTTTAATTTTTCTCATTGGATTCTTACTATGGAAGTTGATGGATTTTAGGAAATTAAAAGTATTTTGATGATTTGGGTAATGTGACCATTTTCTAAAAATCATTTTCTTTCTTTTTTGTGTTGTTTTTTTTTGTGTGTGTGTGAGGTTTGAACTTGGCTTGAGCACTGTCCCTGAGCTCTCATTTTGTCCAAGTGACTCTACCACTTTGTGCCACAGCACCACATTTGGTTTTTGAGTGGTTAAATGGAGATAAGAGTCTCACAAGGACTTTTCTACCTGGCCTGGCTTCAAACTGTGATCCTTAGATCTCAGCCTCCTGAGCAGCTAGGATTACAGGCATGAGCCAGTGTCACTCTGCTCAAAATCATTTTCTGATGTTGTGTCTATTGTGTTACTATGGGATGGGGTATTCCCTGTTGTCACTTTATTTGATTTTGGTACCCTGTGTCTTATGTATACATATTTCTGAATTTGGATAAGGAAAGGGAATAACAACATGGTGAGGCAAAGGACAAAGGGTGAACCAATGCAACAGTGATACTCACCCTACACTATGTTGGAAATGAACTTCATAACTTCCTGGGAGGGGAGTTGTTGGGGAGAGAAGGAAAGAGCAAGAAAAATGAGGGAGTAGGTAACAATGTTCGACAAGAATTGTACTCATTACCTTACATAAGTAAATTTAACCCCTCTGTACATCCCCTTGACAATAAAATTATGTATATGCATACACACATGCAGATGATACATAGATAGATAGATTAGCAACTTTTCATCATGTGAGGAGCTATCTTTGCATGGAGACCCTATGATAACTGAAACACTTCCAAAGATCATTACTTCTTATTTGTGTGACATACCAAACTTTTCCACCCAAAATTTGTTACTCTCAGCAAACCTTTTGAATGAAAAAAGTCTCATTTTTCATTGATTTTCCTTGCTTAATCATAATAGACTCTAAAATATTTTCTGAGAAATGAATCTTTTCCTGTTTACTATATTTCTCAATTCTCTTCGATTAAAATGTTTTCTGTGACTTTTTGTGGAATATAATTAAGGGCCCAAAAGAGTTAGATGCAACTGATTTGTTCTACTAGTTCTTAGTCTTCAAAGCACATGGAATTTCCAACTTCTAGTTATCTTTAACAAAGTCACCAGTAAGTCTAGTTGTCAGATAAATATCTACTAACCATCAGCAACTTTCTGATATATAGGCCATGTTGACTTTAAGGACTCTGCTTATTTAACTTGGATGAAATAATTTAGTCACTTTTGAAACTGCATTTCTCTGTTGCGTGTAGGATCTTCAGAATCCATTGCCAAATTTTATTCCATTATTGTATAGCTAATAAATTGGGGGAAATGTAATTGTTTATATTTCTATGAAAATATTACCTTTATGTTCCTCCTCCACAGTTGACTCATGTTGGTTGTTGGACTCTTAGGTGAGGCCAAATGAGATAATAAGGATGAAACTGGAGAAATCCTGGTTTCTCCTTACCAGGTAAATAACTCATACCGGACTTTCATAGGGGTCTTCAAACAAGGTATGGACAACCTTTCTGCAGAAGAGGAGATTAGCAATTAATTCTCATTGAAGTTTATGACATTGGAGGAATTTTAAATCATGCTATGGTCATCTTTCCATATGTTGTCTGCCCATTGCTTAAAGGCTTTAAGGTGATCTTCCTCACTAATACATGGCCTTTCCCTTAAGAAACCTGACATGAAGAAAATACATTCAAATCATGTAATAGAGAAACATTTTATTTATTTGTTTGTTGGTTGGTTGGTTGGTTTTGTTGGTTGTAGGGCTTGAACTCTGGGCCTGGGCGCTGTCCCTGCACTCTTCAGCTCAAGGCAAGCGCACTACCACTTGAGCTCACAGCTGTGAGCCACCGTCGCCCGGTTTAGAGAAATATTTATTATCTTTATTGTTTTCCTGTCTTAACTATATGACAGGAAATATATTAGCAACTCTTAGCATACTTATACAAAATCACGGTTTGGAGATTATACTTTGATCTGAGAATTTAGGATTTTGAATATATCCTTTCTATTCTTTCAGACTCCCTGCAAAATTCAAGGCACAAACTAACACCATGCCCTTATATAAATTACCTGAACGATTTCATGATGCTAGTCTTATTTCCAATAGCTATTTTACCCAAGCCAATGGAGAATATGTATTTATTTATGTTTGACTTGAGTGATTTGTGTTTCGCTTACATATGCCTTATCCCACTTATATGCATTACAATCTCATTTCAACAAGAAAACTCACTGTCTAGTTATGAAAATCTAGAATATCCAATGTACAATTGATACAAATGTAATCACAGAAAACTTGAGTATCTTTTCCATGAGAACTATTCTCAGTGTTCCCAGAGCACCGTGCTCTGGGAAAAAAAAAAAAAAAAAGAGAAAGAAAAAAAAAAAAAAAAAAAAAAAACAACAGTGGTCACCTTTCTCATTATCACCTACAAAATGAATAATATTAACCTTTATGAAACCATTTCCAGCACTGATACTTGAACCAAGTTCATTTCCTCCTGTCAAGGCAATCACACTACCATAAAATGTTTCACATCTTCTCTTATGTATACAAACAACATGGAAACTGTCTCACAAAGTACTGCCTACCAACTACCCAAAACAAACCAAAGTTCCATATGTCTCATTGGCAAACTGTGGGATGCATACCTCTTGCCTTTGGTTAGGAATTATGGGAATTCTAAAGCTTTTTTTCTATGGGTGAAACTAAGGTCTCATGGTAATTTTCCAAGTTATGGGAACACTCAGTAGATTACACAAATGAACATAATTATGTTAACCAGCAACTACTATTAAATTTATTCATCGCCTTGCCTTTACTTATTTCTCTTTTTGAGCAGTCTGCAGAATTGTGCTGTCATTGCTCCTGGCTTTAGCATTCTCTGAATATTGTAATTTGGTGGAAATTGTTCTTTTCTTTTCCCTTATGTGGACCCAGTGTATTACTCACTCCAGGAAAAGCAGACAGTACAAGGAAATATCAAATAATATACCTGATAGTGAGTTTTAGCCGCTGTGCTTTCTGATTCTAAATTATGACTGGGAATGTGTTACACTTCGATATTCCAAATTATCTACCTTCAGATGGGGTTCTTTCTTAGCCTCAGGCCAGAATTAATGGTGTGAGTCAAGTAACAGAATCAATAAGGACCCTTTCTCCAGAAAGCTGGCACTGCGCTCTATTTTTTCCAGTAACATACCTGTTTTTAGAAAAGATGCTCATGTATCAGGGCAAGCATCAGACACAACAGCAGCAGAAAAATCCCAGCAGCCAATAAGAGCATATTATGATTACTGTTCTCTAGAGCGTGGTTGCTTCACCAAGGGTCATTAAAAAGTGTCTAACCTGTGCAATGTTCCATCTGACATTCCAATTTATTTTGGTTTGTAGTTAGTACTTTGGCACCTATAATTTATAAAGAAACATGAATATATCTTGTAATTTTGATATATGCTATTTGGACAATATTGCTATAATGAAAGAGAAGATATTATTTTTTTCTGATCATAAAAATGAGGAATGCTGGACACCGGTGGCTCATGCCTGTCATCCTAGCTACTCAGAAGGCTGAGAAGAATTCTGAGCATCGTGGTTCAAAGCCAGGCCGGGCAAGAAAGTCCACGAGACTCTTTATCTCCAATAAACCACCAGAAAACCAGGCTGTGACTCAAGTGGTAGAGCGCTAGCCTGGATCTGAAGCGCTTAGGGGCAGCACCTGGGCCCAGAGTTCAAGCCCCATGACCAACTTTAAAAAAATGAGGAAAGCTGATATTATATATTCATATTATATATATTATATTATATATTTGGTTAATGGCCAACCTACCCAAAAAGCAACAATGAAAGTGGGAGAGACAGAGAGATACAGACAGAAGCAGAGACAGAGAGATTGTTAGTGTCTTTGAAGTCTCAGAATAAGCCCTGAATAGAAGCAGGAGAGTATAAAAGCAATGGCCAGAATGAATTACATTTCTAATTTTTTGCTATTTTAGCAATAATGTATTGAAACACATTTTCATCATTCTTTTCACAGTAAACAGATATAAATTCTTTTTTATGTTTTTATGCTCAGTTTTTCTCTCATATAAGTAACCTCTTTTGTTGAATTCTCTTTATTAATCCTATTTCTTTGTAATCATGTTAACATACTCTTTTTATTAATTGACTTTATTGTTATTAGAGAGGTGATATACAGAGGGATTACAATTACTTGAGTCAAGTAATGAGTGCCTTTCCTTTGGTACACTGTCTTTTGTTCCCTCATTCTTTCCTAGTCCCGCCCACCTGTTTCCACCCATGAGTTGCATAGTATAGCTCACTTACATCAGTGTCCAATGAGCACTCCGGTTGCACTTCTGCACCCTTTTTCCTTCCAGCTGTGATCCTCTACACAACCCTCCAAAACATATACACTAGAATGAATGATACATAACATAAGGGAGACAGACTTATCAAAATCTAAAAAGTAAAAGTAAGAAAGAAAGGGGAAAAAAGGAGGTCTCTTGTTTTGGTATCTTAGAGTTTGCTTCAGAATATATATATATATATATATATATATATGTATATATATTCCTTTCCATAAATATGAAGGGACCTTGGGCATCATGCCTATTTGTCTAAAGCATCCTTTGGTCTCACTGTGTGTGGGTATCTAGTATCCTATATAACATCATATCTCAGTGAATTTTAGATCTAATTTTCATGTTATCAGAAAGAACATGTGCCTTTTGTCCCTTAGATCTTGGCTTACCTCACTTAATATATTTTTTTCTGATGTATTGCTGGCAAAGATCTTTCCCCGGTTGCTTGGCTGTCTTTCTAGTTTATTAACTATGTCTTTTGCTGTGCATATATTTTTATGTAGTCCCATTTATCAAGTCTCTCTCATATCAAAATCATCTTAGATAAGACCAATGGAAGAAAAAAGAAAGAAAGGAAGGAAAAAGGAAAGATAGAAAGCAAGCAAGAAAGAGAGAAAGAGAAAGGAAAAGAGAAAAATAAAGGAAGAAAGGTAGGAAGGAAGGAAGGAAAGAAGGAAGGGAGGAAGGAAGGAAAGAAGGAAGGAAGGAAGGAAAGAAGGAAGGAAGGAAGGAAAGAAGGAAGGAAGGAAGGAGGGAAGGAAGGAGGGAAGGAAGGCAGACCATCTGATTATTATCTGGGTGCTGAATGTATCTTTTCACAAGATAACGGGTTAATGATGAATCTTATTTTATACTATAAAATACATCATTCCTGCTATTTTGAATGCAAATAATTATATTAAGTACCATGTTGGAAGTGGCACTGTAGCTCAAGTGGTAGAGTGCTAGCCTTGAGTTGAAGAGCTGAGGGACAACGCCCACGCCCAGAGTTCAAGCCCCACAACCGACAAAAAAAAAGTAAGTACCATGTCAAAATGAGCCTAGATAAATGCAAATTTACCTGAACACATTATTTTATCATTTTACCCTTTAATGATCATCTTTCAGTTTTAAACTCTAAGACCTAAATTACAGTTAGACAAATTTCCTCTTAACAGCTCTTTTTGAATTAAAATGGAATCCCCAAGTTTTCTTTCTATCAGTTTCTTTTGAACATGAGGATATTACTGATTTTAGGTTCAAAATCAATAGTATCTTTATAGAAGGAAATCATACAGAGTTTGAAACGCAACAAATACTGAGATAGGCAGTGATCTTAACCTCATATGTACTGAGAGCAATATTAAGTTGATGCATTATCTAGATTTGATTTGGGGGATGTGAGTTCTGGTTGCCTTCCTTTTTCCCATTGCATGAAAATTCTGCATGCTTAATCTGAACTATCCTATCACAGTATCCATTTCAGACTTAATCACTCAGCTCTCACATTTATTTTGAAAAGGATTTTGGGGGAAGAATACAGCTCTGTATTGTGTACTTCTCTCTAAAATTTACCACAATCATATGTGAAGGATAGTGTGATACACTTCTGACAGTATTAATTTGCTAAGCTTTTCCAATAAAGAATTCTTCTTATAGAGATTTATCACATTACATCATATCCTTGCTGTATTACCTTCTTTTGAAAAAAAATCACTTGTACAGGAAAATGCAAGGGAAAGAATATCCTTGAAGCATGTGTTCTAGTGTTTTCAAGGTAACACGTACAATGTAACACAATCTGTTATAATTGTGTTTTATTATACAACATACAAATGCATACATTAATGTACTTCATAATTATTCCCATCAAAACAAGAATATTTACTGTAGAATATAGAATAGACCTGTGCACTGGTAGCTCACATTCTAGCTACTCAGGTGGCTGAGATCTGAGGGTGGAAGTGTAAAACCAGCCTGGGCAGAAAAACCTAAGACACTATTATCTCAAGTTAATCTCCAAGAAGCCAGAAGTAGAGCTGTGGCTCAAGTAATAAAGCAAAAGCCTTCATTGGAAAAGCTAAGAGATAGTGCTCAGGCCTTGAGTTCAAGCACCAATAATGGCATACACACACACACACACACACACACACACACACACACATTCAATGACATATATTTCCATCCAATTCTGTAACTGATGTATCAGGCACTCTAAGTTAGCAATGCCATGTAGTGAATACAACAAGAAGTCATGAAGTTTCCAAAGCTAATAAAAAAGAAAAGAAAAAGTTGTGATATGTAGAGACAAATAAAAGTAAACTCAAAGAAATTATGTTGCTTTTAGATTAATATAGAGGTAATTCAATTGTCTGAATGATTTTCAATAAGTTAAGATGATGAATTGTGTTGTTGTAACCAAAACTTACTCTTCATTGTTGGGTAGGTAGTAGGGATGCACATATAAATAGTACAGGGAAGATGATCACAAAATGCCTCCATTAGGCAGATGACACAGAGAGTGGATTTTGCCTTACAACCTAGGAAAGGTGGTTGCTGCATGCCCTGAAGGTCATGTTGGGTTTGAACTCAGAGCAGAATTAAGCAAATGAGGCTGGGAAAGGAGCTTTGCAGTAACCAGAGTTTAAGTTCATCCTGACTGCCACAGTCTTATTTGAATAACTTTGCTGTTGTGCAGTGAACTGAAATCTCTGTACTCCGAGATAAGTAGGCACTGAATGGTTCTTATAATAGGGTGGCTTTAGCCATAAGATCTTACTCAGGAGAATGTAGTTGAGAAGAAGCTCCTGGTTTGCTTTCTAAGGATTTCTTAATTTTTGTAAATGTTGAAATAGCTCTTAACATTAAACTTTAATTTCAGTAATCACAGACATTCTAAATAAAATTAGAGTGAACATACAGTATTTCTTTTCTTTTGACAAGCATATTTCTCATCACCACCACTGCTTATAAATTATAATATAAAATTTTAACTTTTAATTTTTTATTGTGAAAATACCGTACAGAGGGGTTACAATTACATGGGCAAGGTAATGAGCATTGTTGCCTCCTCCTTTGTTTCCCTTTCCCATCCCTTCCTAACCCCCCACCAAAGTTGTAAAGTTTGTTTTTTGACCTAATGTCTGATATGTCTCATTGTTGCAATGGGTCCACCTGTATCCCTATTTAAACGATTTGTTGTTTCCCTTCCCCTCCACAAATTATACTAACATCAAATACAGTGCAAACAGTGGTTTAACTTTTAATTTTTGATCATGGAAATGTCATTTACTTTTAAACTAAAACTCCACATGAAATTTGTATAATATTACCACAGAAAAAGTCAGTATTAATGTGAATAATTCATTTTATTATATCTACCTATTTATTGTACATACGCATAGATTAATAGATATAGATATTTCCCATTATACAAATTATTACAGATAAATAATAATTTTTTTTGGGTCCGGTAGTGAGGCCTTAAGTCCGGGCTGGGTGCTGTCCCTCAGCTCTTCAGCTCAAGGCTAGCGCTCTACCACTTGAGCCACAGTGCCACTTCCAGCGTTTTTTTCTTTTTGCTTATGTGGTGCTGGGGAATCAAACCCAGGGCCTCATGCATGCAAGGCAAGCACTCTACCACTGAGCTACCTTCCCAGCCCCAATAATTTGGTTTATAGAAGTTCCACAGCTCAAACACATCATCACTTTACTAACTGGTTAATACTAGGATGATTTTTGTAACAATGTTTTTTGTTTGTTTGCTTGTTTTCTTCATTTTTTCTAATAGACCAATGATCAACACACATATATTATGGATTATTAGTTCTATTCATCCAAAATTAATCATACTCTGACAGTTTAAATGAACATATGGTTCCCTTTTCAGATATCCAAAAGTAGCAAAGTTCTTTCTTTTGACATTTTTATTTTGTTTTATGAAATTTGGAACTAAGATTTTAGGATGATTCATCAAAAATCATTTCAAAATATACATAGATGTGGTATGGGCATTGACATTATGATGATGAATTTATTGTACATATTTGTACACTGTATGTTAAAGCCATTTAAGTTGTAGGCAATGGTGTATTCTATTTTAAAATACATTTTCAGTATGCTATAGGAAGGAAGAGATTTTTAAGTCAATATATTTATACAGTCATATTTTGAAGCTGTACTCAGTCAGGAGCACATCAGTCTAAAGGAAATGAAAATAACTGTAGTCCGTAACAAAGTTTTAGTAAAGGAACTCAGCAAGCTGAAATTAACAACCTGTCCATTATCTATGGCTTTCACAGTAAAGTAGTGTTATGTTTTTAAGAATCTAGACCACTGACTTTAAAAGGAAGCCCTACACCTTGTACTTATTGTACTTCAGATGTGTCAAAATTCATTCTACTGCTTGTAGGGACAGGGCCATATCTTTGTCACTAGCTTCTTTGTGATAATGTTAAAAAAAACTTCCTATGTAATACATCTGGAGTACAGTTCAGTATCATTGGGTCTGGTGTTTAAGGAGTATATAATAATATAAACATCAAATGTAACAAAATCACAAACTTAAATTGCCATGATCCAGAAAGATCTGTTTGGGCTAATGTGGCTGAATTATCCTGGGTTTTGCATTGTAAAACCTTCAACTTTATTAACTAACTTGAGTAATATTAGTTAATGATAAGTTAGGTATTGGTAAACTCTGTTAGATGAGGGAAGCTCTCAGCTCTGCTGATTATCCCTTCACTGTTTAAGTGAAGAAAAACAAGGTTACAAATTTCCACAAATATTTACTGGATTGAAAAGATTTTCTTTCTAAATTATGGAATCATTGGCCTAAGCCTTCCTCTTAATGAGCAAGTATAACCTAAACAGACACCAAATAGTTGTATTATTTACTCTGTGTGTGTGTGTGTGTGTGTGTGTGTGTGTGTGTAATGTGTGTAATCAGTGAATTCTATTATTCACTGACTCACTGAATAATTTTATTGTTATTTTTAAGTAGTTGCACAAACAGGTTTCAATTCACTTTATATACATTGACTATAGTCAATCAGTGTTACCTATTTTTGTCCCCATTCCATTTATCTGATATAAGTTGAATGGCCTTTTCTAAAATCAATTATCTGGTTATGGAAATGGCACTGCCATGACTGGCTAATACCAACAAGAAGCTTTATTAATAGGATGGAACATAATAATAACTGTAGTGTCTACGTTAATGTCCATAAGTCTTTTTAACTGGTGTTCAAGAAGAGCTCATGGAACTGTAAATAGTGCTATTTATAATTCTTACCAAGTATTATCAACTATAAAGCTAGTGTTTCAAATCAATAGTTTAACCAATATGTATGCAGTTATATATAAGAAGAACTGAGAAGAAAAGAGCTTATTGTACAAGAATTGGAGTTTCAAAACAAATGTACAACTTATTAGAGTTTATATATTTTAAAATGATACACGGAAATGAATGCTATGACTGTTCAAAGAAATGAATCAAAAATAAAAGATTTGTCATGGGCCTTGAACTCTCTAAGCTTGAGCTCTTCAGCACTTCAGCTCAAGACGAGCACCCTACTGCTTGAGCCATAGCACCATTTCCAGTTTTCTATCATTTTACTGGAGATAAGATTCTCATAGACTTTTCTGCCCGGGCTGGCTTTGAACTATGATCCTCAGATCTCAGCCTCCTGAGTTGTTAGGATTACAGGTGTGAGCCATTGGCGCCTGGTTGAAATAAAATATTTTTAAGTTTAATTTCATTTCACAAAATAGGAATCATTGATTCCACTCATTAGTTCAGAAAAAAATTAGTACATGCCAGTTTGAAACAAGAAATGTGTCTGTTTACATTTCAAATATCTATTCCAGTCCAGCTCTTTATTAAGTGAGGTTTAATATTCAATTCATTCCATGCTTGTGGATAAAGCCAGAGAGTTTTATCCTTTTATTCCTTTAAGTCTCAAAGTAGGTTGGCAGAATAAACAAAATACTTTGTTAAATTTGATGAAAAAAATCCAATATCTATTGTCATTTTGAATGGCAATACACTTATCTTCCAAGTTCATATGGTGAAGAGAAAATGGAAAGCAAGACTGGTTACCGAATATGGACTTGTCAATTATACGTTAGATACCTCAAAAATATAAAGAAAAATAATTGTAATTATCTATGTTCAATATAGGAATTATTCAGTCCAAATTGCTTTATTTTCCCCAGCCTCCTGTCCTTCTATCTCAATGAAACAGGTACTTATAATTACATGCAATGGTGCAAAGGGTCCTCCTCTCTCCCTGTATGGAGCTTTAATGAATTTCATTATTCTTTTTTAATTTACATACTCTTGCAGTCTAAAGATTCCCAAATCATTAACTAATTTGATATGTCTGAAATACCAATTCAATTGTCTGGTCTCCTGAGATTTTCAAATATCTTGTTCAAACACCTCTTAACTTAGTTTCTTAATTAGATACACTATGATGGATAGGCTTTTATATCATAGTCTCTAAGGGGCAGTGAGTCAGCCTAATTTTTATGACAAATTAGGAGACTTAGATTAAAAGTCATTGAAAACACTCCAGTTAGGGTTGGCGAAGAAATATTTGGGTCCCACAAATAACTGTTGAAGTTAGACAGACATGTCAACGGTTCTGATTCTGCTATTAGTTCATGATAAACATTGATGAATGTGATTTAAAAATATTTATTGCTTAGTTAAAAATGTATAAGAACGATATCAACTTTAAGAGGGAGGGAAATTAAAGATTGTAATAAACAATATTATTGAGATTTTAAAATGCTTATTTTGCTCCTATCCTTAGTGTGTGTGTGTGTGTGTGTGTGTGTAGGTGGTAAATGTATACCCTTTTTGCTTGTATTATTCCTTTAATATATATTGAATATAGTAAGATATACTGGTTAAAAAGAAATCATTATGGGCTGGGAAGGTGGCTCAGTGGTAGAGCGCTTGCCTTGCATGCCAGAGGCCCTGAGTTTGTTTCCTCAGCACCACATAAGCAAAAAGAAAAAGCCAGAAGTGGCGCTGTGGCTCAAGTGGTAGAGCACTAGCCTTTAGCTGAAGTGCTGAGGGACAGCGCCCAGGCCCAGAGTTCAGGCCCCACGACCGGACCCCCCCCCCAGAAAAAGAAATCATTAACAAAATGCTATCAAATATATGTGGGAAAGTGATACCATAATAATTTAGATCAAATATTACATTCTACTTTTTATCACATTTTACAAAGAATATGATTTAATCGCTCAAAATATTATGGATTTGATCAGTTTTGGTTTAGTTTTATAAATCTATGCAACTTGCCATACTCAACAGGAGAAAATGATAGATAATATTTTGCATTTCATTCTACAGACTAATGAACAAGATGCATTTGAATGTCATAGCACTAATAATGTTAAAGGAATACTGGATATGCTATATTGTATGTACATTGTTTCATTTTATACAGTCCTTGTAAAGAATATGTTCTTATGATGTGGTACATGAGAAAAGTACTGTTGTTTATCAGAATATTTACCAAAGTGCTTAGTTTTTAATCTAGGAAGGAATTATAGAGTTATAGTAGTGAATAGGTGAGAAAATCTGTAATAATTAAAAAGCACAAAATTGAAGACCTTTGGGTCTAGAGTTTCCAGAAGCAGCCAACTGGACTCCATTGTATAGAACATGGTGATGTAATGCAAGAATTCAAACTGCGGTAAGGACTTCATGTCAAGGTTCCTTCAGTAATTAACTGTAATCAACAATTCAACATTTTGAAACATCAATATCTTTATATATAATATGAGGAATACATTTTCTGTGTAAAACATAATAATTCAAAATTTTGCCTTGGTGGTATACATACACACACACACACACACACACACACACACATATATACTTTAGGTGCATATTTGTTAACATATTCACTGAAAATTACATACATATGCCTATACATTCACTATATACTGAATAATTACATGTATAAATTATGAAGAGTATTTACATTTTTATATATGAATAAGGTATTGAACATGTATTCAAGTACAGAAATATGTGTTTATGCTCCTACAAAACATAAGGACATACATAATTAATAGCTAATAGATATATTCATAATCAATAATAAAGTAGCTTTAATTCACAATTTTATCAAATATTTATAAAGTTAGTGTAAATTATTTCAAAAAATTGAAAAATTGATAACTATTACCTTCATAAAAAAAGAAACAGAAGAAAGCAAGACATATAATGAAAACTTCAGGGCAATAACCCTGTGCAAAATAGATGCAGAAATCATTAACAAAATACTATGAAATTATACATTAAAATTCAATAGCACATCGAAATTCAACAACAGCACATTAAAAAGAATATTTATAACCAAGAAGTATTAACTTAAGTCATTTAAACCAGGAAGATGGCAGTGGTAAAATACATGGAAATCAGTAAGCATGACTCAACAGAACAAGGAATGAAAATCTTACGATCATTTAATAGATGTGGGGAGAGTATTTGACAGAATCTCACATTTCAACTTTTTATAATAAGCAACTATATACTTTTTTGTAAATGAACTATATACACTCAATTGTAGTAAAGATAATATGTGACAAGCTACACAAGTAACATCATGCAGAATGGCAAATACTGAAAGCCTTTTTAAAATCTTGAATAAGACAAGTGTTACTACTGGTAGCACTTTTATATAGCACAAGTTTAAAATCCAAGACCCAACAATTAGGTAAGAAAATAGAAAGTAAAACACCTACTTTGGAATAAACATTTTACATGACTCTTGTTTTCTGAAGACAGTTTCATATGTTGAAATCTCTATTCTATCAGCTGTTAGAATTGTAAAATAAACACAATTATGTAGCACAGTACAAAATCCTTGTATAAAAATGGCTGATTTTCTATACATTAGTATCAAACCAGCAGAATAAGAAATTAAGGCAGTGGTACTTTTCAATGGGTACAATTTTAGGAGTAAATTTTAGCAATAAAGTGAAAAATCTCTCCAATAAATGATACAAATCACAGATAAAAGAAACTAAAGAATATTCAAATGAGTAGAAAAATGTCTCACACTCAGGAATTGGATGATTCAAAGTTACAAAAGTTTCCATATCACCAAAGTGATTTAGAGATTAAATGCAATCTCTTTCAAAATATCAATGCTATTTTCAGAGACATAGAAAAAATACAACTATCTTGAAATTTATAGGGAACCTCAAGAGATTCAATATAGCTAAAGCAATATTTGCTAAAAGAAAAAAGTTGAAGGCAGCACAATACAAAAACCTCAAAATATACCAAATAGTAGTAATAATAAAGAGTATGATACTGGTATAATAAGAGTCATGAAGACCAATGGAAGGAAGAGAAATCCCAAATATACTAAATGATACAGCCAACTGATTTCCATAAAGATTTCAAGAACACACCTTGGGGAAAGGACAATATCTTCAATAGTTCATGTTGGTAACACTGGATATCCAGTGCAGAAGAATGAAATTATACCATTATTGCTAAGTGCACTTCAAAGTCAATTACTATTGGATTATAAACTTAAGTATAAGATGTAAACTGTGAAACTACCAGAACAAAACTGGAGTAAAACTTCATTACCTTGTCCTAAACAAAGATTTTTAAATAAAACTTCATAGCGTAGCAAAACCACAGCAAATAAAAAAAGTAAGCAAATCAAGTTAGAAAGCTTCTTCACAGTTAGACAGAAATGATACATCGTACTTGTCACATGGACTGCATTGAGAGATGCCTCTAAAATGTCTAAAGAACACCTCTGGATGTGTCTGTAAGGTTGTTCCAAAGATGACTGACCGGAAAATCAGTGAATAGGGAGGGACAAACCCACAATGTACAGTAATTGGGACTCTCAGAAAGAAGAAAAATAAGCAGGGTTACTTTTCTGTTTCATGTTTCTCTTCTTCAACAGGTGCACATTCACTGCGACTATTTCCCATAAACTTCACCTTGCAGAATAAATCAGCTTTCAAATACTGACATACCAGTGACTCAAATCTGCCCCTCTTCTGTATCTCCTAGCATCTTGAACTGAGCAGCTATGGTTTCCCTGATCCTTCAAACTGCAGATAGATGTTATAAGATTATCCACCATCTGATCATGTAAGCAAATTCAGTATATCCCTTCTATAATTATGTATGCATAAGAAATGATATAAATAAGAGAGAATTACAGAATGTGCAATATGTTTACAAACTGTGTATATGATAAGGGGTTACTATCTAAAACAGATAAACAAAAGTCAATGGCTTAACAAAGCTTAGGAAACATAAATTCAAAGTGAGCCTAACACCTGAAAGGACCTTCTTGATAACAATTTATATGACTAACCACTAGTTATTTGAGAAAGTACTAAAAATAATTAGGTATCAGGGAAATACAAATCAAAACTACAATGTCAGACCATCTTATTCCAATTAGAATGACATATGTCAAAACAAGATGATATATAAAAATTGTTGAGGAAGACATGGAATCAGGGAACTGTCAAACACTTTTCGAGCGAGTATAAATTGTCATGATCATAATGGAAAAGAATAAGAAGGTTCCTTCAAAAATTAAAAACACAAACTGGGCACTGTAAAGATAGCTACTAAGAAGGCTGAGCTTTGATTGCAGTTCAAAGCTAGCCAAGGATGGGAAGTCAGTGAAACATTTTTTTTGGAATTCAGTGCATCTTTTTTTTTCTTTTTTCTTTTTCTTTTTTATTGTGAGAATACCGTACAGAGGAGTTACAATTACATGGGCAAGATAACGAGTACATTGCTTATCAAGCATTGTTGCCTCCTCTTTGTTTCCCCTTCCCATACTCCTCCTCTCTCCCCACTCCCCCACCAAAGTTTTTAAGTTTGTTTTTCTACATAACAACTTGTACATCTCATTGTTGCAATGGGTCCACGTGTATCCCTAGTTAAACGATTTGTTTTTGAACCCCAAGATCAGTATTCAAATGTGGTTTTTTTGTTTTTTTTTTTCCTTTCATGCAACTGTTTCTATCATATTTATAAGATGATGTCTATGTTGCTTTGTATGTCCCTCCCCCACAGTATAACCCATACTTACACTGTTTTGATGTTTTTGATGATTTATGGAGGGGAAGGGGAAAATAATTTGACTAGTGAAATTCTTATCACTAACTAACTACCAAAAAAACAAAACCAAAAACAAAACTGAAAGTAGAGCTGTGATTCAAGTTGTAAAGTGCTATAGCCTTGAGCCAAAAAGCTCAGGAGCATTGCCCGTACCCCAAACTCAAGCTCTAGGACCAGCAAAATATAATAAAGTAATAAAACTTTAACATTCTTCTATATTTTATGATCCATTAATCACTTCTTGGCATATCTAGTATGTCAAAAAAACATTTATTATAACATGAGTCACAATTCTATACACAGATAACCCCCACCTAATTAACGAGTCACAAAAACATTGTGCATATATATAATGGAACTTTTCACTCATATAGTAAATGGATACTTGTCAGTTATCATTATATAGATGGAAATGAAGATCATAATGTTAAGTAAAATCAGGCACAAAAGAATGGGCACATCCTAGGTGGGATCTAACAAAAGATGGAATTCAAAAACTTGAAAGGATAAATCTGTATTTATTATGATGCCAGTTACACTAGCATTAGGGCTTACTAAGCTATAGTAAAATATTTAACGTGTACTAATTTTATTACTGACAATTATTTATAAAACATTCTTAGCACATGGTAAATTACTTGGAATGCTATTCATGTGATCACTCTCCTGGAGTATTAACCAGCTGGAATTGATTTCACATGGAGAAATGCCTAAAAAATGCATGTTCTTTCTGTATTAGTATTTAGGGTAATCTTTTGATGAATATTTGTATAGATTTCAGCTTATAGAATGAGATCCAAATCACTATCTTCAAAAGATAAATGTTCATACCTATAACCATGAGGGTCTCTTTGAAACTAATCAACATACTTATTTAGTCTCCCTAATGAATTAAAGCACCTACTCATAGGATAAAAGGGATCTCTTTATTCATCCTCCTTGCAAAAGTGTTTTTACACATCGAGAATCTGGTTTAAAGTAGGTCTCTTTCTTGTTTTTTTTTTTTTTTACAAATGTTTGAAAGTAAAAGTCTGTTTGCAAACATACATCATCTAAGGTCAAACAATAGCAACCCAGCAATAGAAGTTCAAGAAACACGTAAAAGAATTGATGATTAATATTCTGAACCCTGAATGAGTGAATATGGAGACTGTACTGGTTATTTTCTAGCTCTATATCTCCTTTCTCTGAATATCTCCCTTGTTCTGAATTTAAAGACTGACATCTCCAACTGCCTCCCAGACCTTACATGCTGGGTCTCAGTTGTGCTCAGCCAGTGGGAAGCCCTTAAAGGACATAGAAGGGCAGGAAGAGGAAAAACATGTTTGAAATAATTACTCCGACTTTCATTTTTCACGGTAAGGATTCATTTTTTTAGATGTTCTCAGGCTGGCTGTTTTTCTAAGACTACAGATCCTCTTCTTAGGCATCAGCTCTTCTATATTCTACAATCCTTTTTTTTTTTTTGTACCTTCAACCCTGACATTGTTAAATACTTCTTATGGATTCTTTCAAACTTCTCTTATCTCTTCTAAGTATTTCTCTGTTAAACTCTTTAAACTTGTTGAGTAGAACTTCTGTGAAGTCCTTTTGAGATCATTATTCATTTTCTGTCTAGTAGAAATGCATTAGAATATTGGAAGTGAACATGAATAGCATGAAAAAGTAAATGTGGCATTGAATTCTGCAGTGTCAAGTCAAATACCTCCATGTCAGTTATCAATGATTTATCGTGCACATTGAAAAAGCACTTAAATGCTCTGGAACATCAGTTTCTACATTCATCAAATGAAATTATTGACCAAACACTTCTAAGAATCTTTCTATTGTCCACAGGCACCAAAGTAAGTGAAAGTAAATGCATGGAAAGAAAGATTTGATGAATGCTAATCATTTGAACTTTGTTTAGTGATATAGAGACCTCCTTCTTGTTTCAGGAGAAGTTATCTCTCATTTGTCACTCCAATCTTGTGCTAGCATAATATTTCATGATTAGGAGGAAATTACTTTCTCCAATTTGACTTTGGGACTCAGCCATACTCATGTGTGGGCTAGTGGTATGCCATTAAGTTCAGTAACAAGTTGACCTTCCATTTTAACAATTGTAACCAGTGTGAAAATCGGATTTTAATGTAAGAACCTGGACAGAAATGTAAACTAAAAGCTGACAATCTGGATGGAGATGTCAAGTGAGGGTGGCACACGAATGGAGGAAGGAAAGGTGAGAAAATGAAGACACTAGGTTCAATGTATATTATGTACAAAGTGAAGTATGTAACTTGAGGGGAGTTATGGGAAGAGAAAACTTGGGGAGAACAATGGAAGAGATATCATTGATCAAGGTATATCTTACTCATATCCTGACGTGATTTGTAATCCCCTGTAATTTTAAGCAATTTTTGATTTCTGATTGTTATGCCAAGGTTTGATTGTTGGTGTGCAATGCTAAAAACCTGATTGAAGGATAAAGGTGTGAAATGTCATAGAACTTAGCAAGTCTTGAGTGTGCTGAATGGTCTATGTGCCCTCCAGTCTTCGAAAGTAAGTTGTTCCTTTCTCAATTCATATAAAGGTAAGTACTATACAATACATCTTACCTATGTTGGAGAAAGGATGAGAGAAATAATGGCCTAACTAAATTATTATTTTTTTAAATACAGTATATTTTTATTTTTTTAATTTTTATTTATTTTTTATTGTGAAAATACTGTACAGAGGGGTTACAATTACATGGGCAAGATAATGAGTACATTTCTTATCAAGCATTGCAGCCTCCTCCTTTGGTTAACCTTCACATCCCTTCCCATCCTCCCCCGACCCTTCCCCCAGCAAAGTTGTAAAGTTCGTTTTCCACATAACAATTGTTCTTCTCATTGTTGCAGCGGGTCCACCTGTATCCAGATTTAAATGACTTGGTTTTCCCCTTCCCCTCCACAAATTATACCAACATCAAATATAGTGAAAACAGGGGTTATTTTGTGGGGGAGGGACATACAAAACAACAAAGAAATAATCTTATAAATGCATTAGAAACAATCGCATGAAAGAAAAAAAAACATTTGACTACATATCTTAGGGTTCATTTCCCTAATATCACCTTATCTGACCTTTTCTGCTTGACTCAGACATATACTAGATATTGCAAATAAGGGAAACCATGGGACCTATGTTTCTTTGCGCTTGGCATACTTCACTTAATATAATTTTTTCCAAGTCTTTCCATTTCCTAAGAAATGGGGCAATGCCATTCTTTCTGATGGCGTCATAGAATTCCATTATATATATATATATGTATATATATATATGTATGTATCACATTTTCTTCATCCATTCATCTATTGAGGGGCATCTGGGTTGGTTCCGTATCTTAGCTATAGTAAATAATGCTGCAATAATACTTGGAACTCAAAAAATTAAATCCCCCAACAACAAATCCTCAAAGAAACAACTGCCCAATAAATAAGTGGGCTAAAGACTTAAAGAGAAACTTCTCTGAAGAGGAAAGAAGGATGGCCAATAGACACATGAAGAAATGCTCAACCTCCCTAGCCATAAAAGAAATGCAAATCAAGATAACATTAAGATACCACCTCACCCCAGTTAGAATGGCAAAAATCAAGAACTCTAATAACAACAGATGCTGGAGGGGATGTGGACAGAAGGGAACCTTACTTCATTGTTGGTGGGAATGTAAACTTGTTCAACCACTTTGGAAAGTAGTATGGAGGTTCCCCAAAAGACTCCACATAGAGCTCCCCTATGACGCAGCAATCCCACTTTTGGGCATTTACCCAAATGTTTACAAACAAGGCCTTCCTAAATTAGATGACCTGCTTCCAGAGAAAATGATAAAGTGTGAGTGACATCACACTTCTGTTGTTTTCACAATGTCAAGGTATATTTTGGTGCAACATATCCCATCATTATCAAATAAATATTGCTAAATGTTATGTACTTCCACAGTTCTATGTTAAACACATTTTATTTTATTCTAAATAAAACACTCAAGTATTGTGGAACAAATCGCAGACAACTTTGAGTCTGACAATAAGTAAATGGTTGCAACAAAAATCAAAATCTATTTTTATATCTGAAATCACCCTACTGGCAAAACTTGTGAAAGTCCAGACCAAAGTTTTGCTCTGGTTCATATAATTGAAAGACATTAAAGCAAATGATTAGAAACTGAAAGAACAAGAATAGCTGAGCCTGAATTAGAGTGGGACACAGAGAGTGACATGAAGAGAACAGAATTAGAAGGCAGAACAAGTACTAAACAAAGAGTTTTCAGCATAGTCAAGAAATCAAGATATATTCTCTCTGTGGGATATTCATAGCAATAGGTAGCCTTGTGCTAATGGAATAACAATGCATGAAAGCTATTGAAAAGAACAAAATGTGCAGCTAACTAGAAGATATATGCTCAGTATGTAAAACACAAAGAAAAATCTGCCCTTAACTACATGCTCCAAAAGTTAGCATATTCATCTGTGAATAAGAGGAGAGACAAATAATCTGGAGAGTATTTTCTTTAAGCAGATAAAACAATCACAAGAAAAAAAGGAATTCTTTTGCTACTATTTCCACATGGAATATTATTTGAAGAACATAGAAAATATAAAGGTTTTTTAATATATACACTAATAAGAGATATCCATTCTTAGGTGGTATATTTTAAAATAAGCTGTTTTTACTTAAGAAACTAAGATATCAAACATGATCTTAGTAAAATATATCCATCCCTATAAATGTGGACAGAATAAATTATAAGGTAGCTAAAATAGAATATTCAATGTTTAAATAAACATTGAATATTTTTGATGAAATTGATAATATTATTAGTGACTATTCATGTGTGTCTGACAAAATATGTTATCAGTCTAGCAAAATAAGAAGTAGATGAGATTCAGTGATAGCGGCTGCTCCTATTGCAACTAAATTTTCTGAATATATGAGAAGAATCACCACGGAGCCTTTGTGCCTTAAGTTTTAATATTGCCACATAAAAATAGGACATTGTTTTGTTCCTCTATATTTTAATACTATCCAATTATCAAATAGAAAACATTACTAAATATGAAACATCTGTTCTTTCATATTATAACATTAATGGAACTTTCTTCCTGAGCACTGAGACTCATTTTCTCAGTCTTATACGAATTAGCATTATTTTGTTAGTTTCTAAGCAAAGCTCTGGTTAGTATCAAACAAGTTTTTAATATAGAATTTCCATGAATAATAATTTGTACTCATAAACTGACATGTTGAATTGAAACCACTATGGAAAGCTATAAATTAAAAAAAATATTGCATTGGAAAGATATAAATGACCTAATGAATATTGTAATGAATATATACATATTCATTGCAATATATCAGCATAATAATGGAAGAATATATACATAATAAATGAAATCAAAGCACCATTCACAATTTGGTAAACACCTAAATATTGTCCATTTCTATTTGAATTCTCATCAAAGGTCATAATCACATGCTATCTAAGCTATACTTTATGTATTTCCATAGATAGGAATTTCCCTGTTTGTATATTCAAAGAAATACACAAAATACGATCATTTTAGCAAATCTATCACTAATCTAAAACTCAAGTTCTGTAAACTCCTATGAAAATACATTCTGCAATAATTTTAACAATAAAGTAGAAAATTGCAAAAGGAAAATATTTCACTAAAAACAAGTAAGTTATATTTGATTACAAATAATTTTGCCCAATGATGTTCAGATCATAGATCCCATCTTACAGAGTAATGTTGCTGGTTAGTCTATTGTTTTTACTTTCTTATAAGACTTGTTAGTTAATTGGTATTACTATATCAGATGAGTTTTTAATATAGAACTACAATGAATGAAAATTTGTACTCATACACTGACATGATGAATTGAAACATGTTGAATTTAATTGAAACCTCTTTAAGAGATATTTATTACAGATACTAGGCTAGATGCTGTTTATGAGAAAGAAATTCATTTTCCTTTATCATTTTTCCCAACTGCCAGCAAGGACCACTGATACCATATGTAAATTAAAGAACAAAAGTTGACCTTTTTGAGTAATTAGAAAATATTTCTTCTGAGTATTTCATGAGAATAAAAGAAGCTCCTGTAGGTAGATAGTCCCACCACAGTGGACACATATTTGGCCAGGAAAGGAAGTGCTTGCTCAAACATCATTCTTTAGAGTATATTGTTTGAGTGTGGAAAATACAGATATATATTTGAATAAATGTCTTTCTATATTTTGTATATAATCTTATCTAAATATGCGGAAGTGGATAAATACCTTGGTATAACTATTAGAAACCAATTTTAAAATCTTCTGATAATATAAGACCTGGTTATCCATCATTGCTTAAGTAGAGAATATTATGATGCTTAATATTAGATAGGTAAACAAATTCTATGGCCCCCATTTCTGAAAATGATATTTGATATGCCTATAATGAGTGTTTGTTTTACCTAAAATCCTTAGTAGAAGAAATAAGATTATTTCCCTATGAGTTAAGCAAAGGGAAGAAATAAATGATCAACAAGTTTCCTTTTCTAATATAACTAGATAAACTATTAAGAAATATCTTTAGATTTTTACCTCACTAAATTTATCTTTCCAAGTCCCTGACCTCTTTTTCTCAAGGCTAGCACTCTTTTCACTTTTGAACCATAGCCCACTCCTGGTTTTCTGGTAGTTAATTGAATGTAAAAGTATTATGGACTTTCCTGCGTGGGCTGGCTTGGAAATGGGTCCTCAGCTCTCAGTCTCCTAAATAGTGGAGATTAGATGTGTGTGTCTCTGGTGCTCAGCTTAATACAATTCTTGTGTCATTTTACACTATATGCAACAGAAATATTATAAGAAATCATGTGAAGACTGTAAATAAGAATTGATTTTTAGGGTAATAATACTTGATAGGAAATGTACTCATTGCCTTACTTATATAACTGTAACCCCTCTGTACAGAATCTTTAAAATAAAAATATTAAGAAAAGAATTGATTTTTATTCTATTGTATAGTTGTCATTTGGTAATAATCTAATGAATGTGTATTTGAGAAAGAATTATATATGTGTTATCTTATTTTTTATAATACTGAAATAAATACTCTATTTTTTATTATTTATTACCTTTACATGATGGTCCTGGGGCTTGAACTCAGGGCCTTGGCCACTGTCCCTAAGCTTTGAGAATTCTTCATTCAAGGTTGCTCTACTACTTGAGCCACAACTCTACTTCTGGCTTTATTTTGGTAAACTGAAGGTACAATCTCACTTTCCTGCTCAGGCTGGGTTTCAACCAGTATCTTCAGATCTCAGCCTCTTAAGTAGCTAAGATTATAGGGTTATGCCATAGGCACCAGGGTTAATAAGTATTTTCAATGTAGAAAAAAAAACTTTGCAATGAAGACTGAAAATAAAACAAAACCCTCATGCATAGCTCTCATATGGGGTCTCTGGAACCCTGCTCCATGAGATCTGAATGGAAGCTGGAAAAATCTATAAGCATTGTTCTAATATGTTATATACTGTTGAAGTTAATCAAGAAATACCTACTTTCTGTGGAATGATTCAGAAACTCTTGGGACTTTTCAGCTTTTTTGAACCATAATCCTAAAATCTTAGCCTCCTGAGTTACTGAGATTACAGATGTGAGCCACTGGCCCCTGGTCAGGAAAATGTTTTGTTGGCAAGCACCCCAAATTCAGACTGCATCATCTCCTCATAGTCCATACTTCTCTACTTGTTCAAATGTTTTCCCATCCAATATCACTTAGAAGAAACAAGCAATTGAAATTTTTTTTCTTTTTTTTTTAAATTTTATTTGTGAAGATACTGTACAGAGGGGTTACAATTACATGGGCAGGATAATGCGTACATTTCTTACCAAGCATTGCAGCCTCCTCCTTTTGTTTACCCTTCACATCCCTTCCCAGCCTCCCCCCTCCCCCCCCCCCCCCCCCCCCCGCACCGACGTTGTAAAGCTCGTTTTGGACATAGTGTATCTATGATTCAAGCGGAAAAGGTCAGATAATGTGATGTCAGGAAAATGAACCCTTAGATATGTATTTTAATGTTTTTTTCTTTCATGCATGTGTTTCTAATGCATTTATAAGATTATCTCTTTGTTGCTTTGTATGTCCCTCCCCCACAGTATAACCCCTGCTTTCACTATATTTGATGTCAGTATAACTTGAGGAGGAGATGGGGAAAAACTTATTGTTTAAAGATACAGGTGGACCTGTTGCAAGCAATTGAAATGTTGTGTAGGCTCCTGGCTTCTAGACAAGGCTCCGATATAACTCACGGCAGTGAACTTGAAAAGTACCTTTTGACATAAAAGAAAATCATGTCTATTTTTCCCTTTAGTAGAGAGTTTGAAAGCTGCAATATTTTCTTATACATTTGGTTCTTAAAACACATGCTCTCTTTCTATAAATACCTTTTGGAAGTTTTGAAATACAGAGGCAACAATGCTTGATAAGAAATGTACTCATTACCTTGCTCATGTAATTGTAACACCTCTATACGGCATTTTCACAATAAAATAAACTTATTAATAATAAAAATGACAATATCACAATAAAGCAACGAAGCATATTACTCAATGAAAGTCAAAAAAGAAATATTGAAAAATGAGAAAGAACCTACTTTAGACTTTGACTTGATGCCCAAAGCAGCAAAGGTAAAAGTTCAGAACATAATTAACTTAAAATATACCCTAGAGCAAACCTGACTCATTGTGATTTAATGAGTCTGCATAAGTAGTTGATCTCTGCAAAAATAAAACTGAATTCTGATTACAGAGAACTTGATTCCCATTTAAGAATAAAACTTGAAGGGTGTATCTTCAAAGGAAATTTTAACATCACCAAACAGCAATAAAAACACAACATGGCAATTTAATTTCCTTGACTTGCCAATGAGTAAGAGAAACAAGTCAATGAAACTTTTCTGGTTAGGCAGAGAGACAGTTCCTTCTTGTCATATAAATTAAGAAATATGATGTATTTGGTGTTTGTTTACTACAAAAACAGCTTGCATGGCTCAGCCACTGAATGATATTTTATAATTAAGACACTTGGAGATGAAGAGAATTTATATACATGGAGCCATAGATTTACAGTGGCTGAATTCATGCATTGTTTAGGTACCACTGTGTGTGTGTGTGTGTGTGTGTGTGTGTGTGTGTGTGTGTGTGTGTGTGCGAGTGTGTGTGTGTGTGTGCACGTGCACATGTGTATGTGTGGCGTGCTGGAGCTGGGGAGTTATACTCAGGGCTGGAGTGCTTGGATGCTGTTCCTCAGCATTTGCTCTCAAGGAGGGTGCTTTACTATGTCAGTCACAGCTTCATTTCAACTTTTTGATAGCTAATTGGAGATAACAGCCCCATAGACTTTGCTGTCTGGCCTGGCTTTGAATCTTGGTCTTCATATTGTAGCTTCCTGAGTAGCTAGGGTTACAAGCAGGAATTCACCTAGATTAAAATGCAGCAATACATTCTCCTAACTTTGCATCCCTTAGTAAACCTATTTCATATGCGGTATAATTGAAATACTAGTGCTTACAAACGAAATTGTTAGCACATTATTTTTCTAAAATATGTCATTCCTTTATTTGTAGAATACATGACAATCTATTAGACAGTCAAATCATTAAAAGTAGAAAAGGAAAGAATTTCCATGGAAGGGGGAATTAGAGAAAAATTAAAATTATGAAAACTATCAATATTTAGTCTTTTGAATATCCTTGCTGAGATACTGAGAATATTATTTTGGCCACAAACATTAGGGAATAGAAATCTGGCAGAGCAATGGGAGGATGGCTCCACAGGCCTTACAAAACATTTGTTTGAGATACAGAGACATTGAATCATCCTTATGGGAAAAAAAAAAGGAAAAACACAAATTCAGTAAGTATAAAAGTGGTAGAGTTTTTGTTTAATGTTCCTCAGACACTCAGGGAGGGGATCTGTCTAGTACAAGTAGTTCTATTTCCAAATAAGTATATTAACAAACAAGAGAGCATAGGATTGTTTTGCTATGTATTATTTATTTTTAAACAAGCATATATTCTATAGATATCTAGTAGCAACATGAGTATGAAAATTTGTACAATATTATTCTTAGTTCATGACAACTCTATTCTTAGAAAATAATATCAAGTATTTTATCTATTTACCCAAATAACAATGTGGAAATAATCATTGATCAAAATATATTGTATTTATAAACAGCTCTTTGAATTGAAACTTCTCTGTATAATGATTTCAAGATAATAAAAATAAATTAAAAATAAATGAACAACATAAGTCATATATAGAAACAAAAACCTATTCAATATATGATCCATAATCAAAGACATTGAAGGATATATAAGATCCAGGTAGCCCTCCACATTTACCTGTGGACATAGGAGAGCAAACAAATACGTTATTATTATAAATTTTGACCAAATTGAAATGCTTACAGGTAAGGAATCTTTAACTACATTTAGGTAAAGGACACAAAAGAAAGACTCAGAGAAATACACATCTCAACTGTTCTAATAGGATTCCAGTCATGTTCTTGGATAGGATTTTGACTCAAAATTGAATAAGAAAAAAAATTAAGAAATTGCTATATCTATTAAGTTGAGATTTTAAAGAGTAAAAAAAGTAAAAAAGATTTGAAAATAGAATGCAGAAAAGAATATCAAAATTATAGAAGAAAATTGTGTAGTTGTGTAAATGATGGCTGATTAGAAATCAAAATCAAAATTGTGAGAGGCTGTCATATTTGTGCATGGAAGATGCATATTGTTGAAAAATAAGAAAGTAACAATGAGTGGGGGTATTGTAATCCAGAAGTTATGGGATCACAGATGGATTAGGCGATGAGGAGGTAATACTAGACTGATTAGTGGTCTCTCAATTCTTTCTATTGACTCCATGATGGCCATAACAGTAGGAGGAATTCTGTCTTTCCTTCTAATAGCACCTGGCATTTCAAATCTTCCATGTGAATTTTTATTAATCAATAAATGGTAATTGTGTAAAGACACATTGGGTTTAACAGTTGTTTGGCAAGAAATGTGGAAAACTGTTAGCCCACAGTTAAATGGGGTAAAGAAAATTGACGAGCATGAAATAGAGCTCCATAGGATGAAAAATGTGGTTGATGATGACACAAAGTGAGGGTGGAAATTCAACTTTATTTTTTGACAGAGTAGGGTGGCAAGATTTGAACACTGAGACTCCTAAAGAGAGAGCAAAACCAACACTATCAATGACTTTGGGTTATTAAAGTGTTTTAATCTGTAGAATAATGTTTTGAATTCAATTAAAAAACACACTATATGTCAATGGAATATAGTAGACAATTAGTAATAATTGCAGGGTTTTTGATGTGAATATAATAGTAAATCTATGAAAAATAAATTACATTATATATTTTATAAACTAACATCTATCATATACATTAACTGGTATAATATAAATTAACTTTTTTTTTAATTTTAAAATCCTAAATAGTATTTTTACCTAATCATTTTATTCTAGTATTAGTTTGTCACTTCCAAGACATAACATTTTGAGAGTTTGAAAATTATGTTACTACTGTGAATATTGTTAGCTATGGTATCACTGAAAGGAAACTATTTAACTTGTGAATAAATTCATATGTCTATAGAAAATTTTCCCTCTAACTTCTCTGGGATCTTTCCTTGGTCTTTCATTCTTTTTCTTTTTTGGAGGGGGGTGTCCATCAGGGGGCTTGAACTCTGGGCCTGGTCAACTATCCCTGCGCTCTTCAGGCGAGCGCTCTACTGCTTGAGCTACAGCACCACTTCTGGTTTTCTAGTGGTTTATTGGAGGTATGAGTCTCACGGACTTTCCTGCCCTGGCTGGCTTTGAACCATGATCCTCAGATCTCAGCCTCCTGACTAGCTAGGATTACAGGTGTGAGCCACCAGTGCCGGCTGTCCTTCACTCTTAATGAAAGTTAACCTCAATTTTTTAAAAAACAATTTTTGTCTATATCAAATCATAATTTTGTCTATATCAAATCATACTTTGAGGAGTTTCTTGAAAATGATTTTCCATTATCATAAATAAAAACGTTTGCTTTAGAAAAATTGCAAATTTCTGCTTACAAAGGACCCATGTAACTCCACTGTTGTTTGTCGGAGCACTTGTAAGAAAAATATTTTTCTTTCATTTTAGCACTATGAGTTGAAATAATATTTATTTCTATGCCAGAATACTTTGAGACTAAGAAAAATGGCCTATAGCCATCTTGGCCAGGATGCCAGACTGTGTAGTGAACTTAGCACCTTTCACTGACAATTGATTGAAAACATTGACTTTCACATGGCCACATAAAGGAAAAGAATGACCAAGATCGGCTATATCTGATTTTCAGATGTAAAAACCTGTGAAACACAATAAAATCATCATTTTTTCAATCCACTGAGTTGTGGAGTAGTTAGTTATGCTTTCATAAATAACTAGGACTCTCCTGTCAAATTTTCCATAACTAATGAATAATATCTCTTTATTTGCAAGAATGTTGCTTATATTTATATATATATACATTTCATAAAGCACATTGTTAGGTGTTAATGACTGATGACACAATTTTAATGCTTATCTTCCTCTAAGATCATCCATATATTAACCTCGGTCAATAATTATAATTCAATTATGTATTTTAATGAGCACATTACAACCATCAGAAGAGAAGAAGCAGAGAAAAGTTTAGGAGCATAAAAACAGTAGTCTTCAATTTTTCAAAAAGCCACTACAGGAATTACTAACTTGAAAACATCTAAGATTAGACTTTTAACTATGTTTAACAAATATCTACTCTATTTCACAAAAAAAGTATTTTTTCCTAATTTCCTTTTTATTTTAGTTTTCTTAAAATAATTTTTCTATTGTGAAAATACTGTACAGAGAGGTTACAGTTACATGAGCAAGGTAATGAGTACATTTCTTATCAAGCATTCTTGCCTCCTCCTTTGTTTTTCCCCTACCATCCCTTCCCTCCCATCTCCACAGCTACACTCCCCCCCATCGTAAAGTTCGTTTTTTCGACATAATGTCTTGTACATCTCATTGTTGCAATGGGTCACCTGTATGCCTATTTAAACAATTTTTTCCCTTCCCTTCCCCAAATTATACCAACATCAAATACAGTAGTTGTAAAAAGAGTTTTAATTCAACATGTCAGTTTATAATGTGTGATGCATCTTAATCAGTGTGGTCACTTCTATAAACTATGTTGAAGATGAACTTTACAACTTTGGGGGGAGGGGAGGGAAGGGATGGAAGGAGAAAAACAAAGGGGGGGGTAACAATGCTCTATAGGAAATGTATTCATTACATTGCTCATGTAACTGTAACCCCTCTGTATAGTATCTTTACAATAAAAATATAAAATATATATTAAAAAATAAAATATTTTTCATGTGTCTAAGAATCACGGGCCTTTGGGTAGTTGAGTATTTAGCTTATGTCAGGTGAAACTAAGAAGTATGACGTACTTAATATTACACAATAAAAAACTAAACACATTTAGGACCGGAGGAAACCAGCCAATTAGTTAATATTTGTGTCCCGAAATAACACTACACTTCCAGTAAGAATTAAAGATAAGGTATTGGATAAGTAAAAAGCACATCAGAGGTTGTTAATGGATACCCCACCTAAAAATGACTGTTACAATAGAACTGGAAAAAATAGTAGTCTGAATCAAGAAACTTCAGAGATAAGGTCAACAAAATTCAGTGACTGACCAGAAGTGAAAATGAAGAATGTAAGAACCAAATATATTATGACCTCTCTCTCCCTCTCCCCCGTCTTTTTCTCCCCCCCCACTGCCTGGGCTGGCTCTGAACCACAATCCTCAGATCTCAGCCTCCTGAGTAGCTAGGATTACAGACATGAGCCACTGGCTCCAGGTTTTGAGAGTGATTATCACAAATACTCTACCATGCTCAAGGATGACCAAAGGATGATACCACTTTACAAAGGAAGTATTGTTCTTCTCAAGTATACTTCAAAGGATTATAGTGGAGGGTGAAATCATTAGTTAGAAACAATTTTAATGACAGCTAAATAGTCATTTCTTGGGCTGGGAAGCTGGCTCAGTGGTAGAGTTCTTACCTTGCATGCGTGAAGCCCAGGGTTCGATTCCTCATAAGCAGAAAAAAAACCCAGAGGTGGCACTGTGGCTCAAGTGGTAGAGCACTAGCTTTGAGCTGAAGAGCTCAAGGACAGCACCCAGACCCAGAGTTCAGACCCCCCGACCGGCAAAAAAAAAAAGTCATTTGTTAAATACAGCTATAGAAAGGTATAGAAGCTTCCTGGTTATTTTCCTTTTTTAAGATTTTTACTTTATATTTATTAATATTGATTAATTGTAGAAATTTTCATTTTAGCTAGACCATTTATGTACAAGATCCATATTTTCATTATAAGCATGTCATCTCTCATTGTCCCTTCTGCTTTCTCCATTTCCAATCCAGCCTTACCAAGTTTACTTGTTCATTTTCATACACATACATAAAATATTTTGACTAAATTTTCCTCCTACTTCCTATCCATTCATTAACCCCTTCCCAACAGTTATTTTTGTTATCAATTAATTTCAGTTCTGCAAATATATACCTGTAGAAATATGGTGACATTTTTATAAGTCTCTCATGATTTTATAGTTTTATAAAAAGAGAAAGTCATAAAAAATTTTCCTATTGTTATTTTTTCCATCAGTGTTAATGTTTTACCTCTAAAGCATAATCTATAAAATAGCTACCATTCTGTTTTTTACATACTTGCTTATTTTGAAGATAATATTTTTCTAAATAATTATATTGGTTGTTAAAAATAAGAACTTTCAAGCTTATTTAAGCACAGACACATTGAAGTAAAAATTAGTAACAGTTATTATTTTCATCTATGAAATCAAATATTACACTACATTTTAAATAATTTATTTTGCTATAATATTGTATAAGTTGTTACAAAATTATATTATGAAGTCTTTTCTTATTTTCTTGACTTAAACAGATAGATGAAAATTCTATGTTGCAAATTCTTAGAAATATTTCTTTTTAAAATTTGAACAACACTGAGTTTCTATTTTGATCCAGGTACTTATGTAATATTGAGGAATAGTTGTCAATTAAAACAGATCAAGCTTCTGACTGAAACAAATAACCAAATAATCACTGCTGTGGACTGCATTAGGCTCTAGGTTAGGACAGGAGTGCTTGTATGAAGTAGGTATCAAGGCTAGAAAACCAGACTAAATGGAGCACAGCACCCTGGGAGATGAAGAGGTAGTGACAGATGGAGAAAGGTGATGGAGAAGATGTGTCATCTTGGCAAACTGGTTAAGAATCTCCCAAGTCATAGTCATTTGAACTGTTTGCTTTGGACGAATCCAAATGTATTCACTGGTGTCAGGGAGGAAAGACACATATTGTGTCCATGCTTCATAGTTTTATCTGTTGATCCTAGTCACATGGAAGTATGGAACTAAGGAGAGACCCAGCTCACTTCCAAAGATTCTGGAGTGTGTATGCTTTGACAAATCTCTTTGATCTGGAATGTTGCCTTTTGCCCGAAGCATAGATCTTGGCTTAAGGCAGTGAGAGGTGGGAAGGGGGTGTTACTGTATCTCCATGTCTATGATAGAAGAATCTAAGCAGGGGTAGAGGATATAATATCAGTCAGCGTAGATATGTGACCACAGTCCACTCTAGCAGAGAAAGAAGAAGCAAATCTGTGTCCAGACAGAGGACAAGGTAGACAGTATACTTATACATTTAGAAAACAAGTGCCAAAATGTTTTGGTTGAAATTTGGCTGAAGTAATCATTTCTCATCCCTACTTACAGAAGCTAATATCTCAGTGATGTCTTTGGAATCAATAAATTTAAGTTTGTTAGTTTTTTCTCTTTTGCTATTTTGATGAACATTTAAACCATAGAGGTAATTACATAAAACAAATATAGGAGCCTGATAAATATTCCCACAGCAAGTATCTCTGTAGATACCCAGCTACCATCATGTTAGAAGAAGAAAATTGTCAACACTTAGAAGCAAGCACTTTGCTTTCTTTTCTTAGAAACTATTTTATGCTAAGTTAGACAAAAAGCATTTCCCTTTATTCATCGCTTCCTTGTTTTTCTATGTTCCCTTAATGAATATTTTAATTTTCTTTTTTGACATTGTGCAGAGAACAACCATACACATTTATAATGTCCACAATGTTGCTAAGCTTCATCTACACCATTCTGTATGCAATGGTAATTTTTATGCATTTTCATAGATACATATAAAATCTTATTATAAACAAATATCATTTACTTAATTATTATATTCTTGATCCTAGAGTATAGATTTATTTGTTTTATTCTCTATGAAGTAGAGGCATTTTTTTCTAAGAACATTACTTGTGTATGTTGAATTAAAACACAGAATGTAAAACTCTTCAAAAAATGAACATTTTTTGTTCATAAAATCTTCTGTGCGTCTTGAATTAAAACCCACAGAAATCCTGAGAAAAAGATTCTCTTCTCATTATCAAAAGATGAAAGTTGTTTTTATACATACTGGTATATATTAGAGTTACATTGTGAAGTGCACAATATTATAAAAAAAAACAGGTTCTTGCTCTTAGTAAGTCAGGAAAGTGTAAAAATGATGATGAAAGTTAGCTCATGTGAGAGCAGGGAACAAATGGAGTTTATAACTAAAAGTATAATAAGGGCATGCTGTACAATTACACCATGAATACATGTGTACACATATCAAAACTAACTTCATTCTATGGAAAACAGAATAGAGAATTACAGCCAATTCTTGAAGTTCTTTTGGAGAACACAGCACTTTTCCTCATATTGTGTCTCTTTCTACATTGCCATATACACTTGTTCTTTTATTCATTTTTCCCAACCTCCTCTGAAACTCATCTTAAAATGATTTGGTGTTTCTGAATATTTGTAGATGTGTCATTTGTCTCTACCCTGTGGAAGAGGGTTCATTTCTGTTGTTTGGGTAGTTGATCCCTATGATTTTTGTCATAGATTATTCCTCAAATTGCTTGCAGGAAATATCAATATAACATAAAATTAGCTCAGATTGTTTTAAAGGGAAAATATTAGACCATTTTGACATTCTTCCTGCTTTACTCTTACTACAATTGAAAACAGCCCCCAGAGGAGAGCAATACCTCACAACAGCACAACCCTACATCAGGAAATAGATGCAGTAACTCCATCAGCATACTGATGAGAACTTTTTTTCTATGTTATTCATGCTTCCAAGGTACACTTTCCTCTCGTACTGCTGTCACTTCACATTATACATGGATACAGGTGTGTATCTATATGGTAAACCATGAACTCTAGCTGCAAGGGAGGCAAGAAAGAATTCTGATATTGTAGATCTATGATTGTTATTACAATATCATAACTCACATTCAAATATATTTCAATTAATTAACGGGAATTAATAAAATTTACCACTGCCCCAAGTAATATCTAATTCAACAATTTTAAACTACTAATAATATCTAGGAATAATAAAGAGTGTTATACATGCAAATATATATGTCATGTTCTCAGACAATGTATTATTATTGCCTTATTTTAAAAATTGTTTATACAGTTCTCAATGTGAATTATTATATTTCTACAATATATGAATTTATCTATCTACAAATATTATGTAGTATATATGAGTTAAATTACCTATCAATATTGATCTATTAGAGAAATAGGAAAGGAATATATTTCATCTAATACTTAACTTAGCCTTAGCAGAAGATTAGGTATTCTTTAAGAAAAGAGAGAAGTAGCAGGAAGTTGCTTCTAGTTTCCAAAACATGGATATATGAAAATTCATGCCAAATGGCTTTAAATGACAGAAACACTGGAAGTGTGCACGAATGTGTATAGTTATAATCTATGTGCATATGTTTATATATATATTTATATTTGGTCGGTCGTGGGACCTGAACTCTGCGCCTGGGAACTGTCCCTCAGCTCTTCAGCTCAAGGCTACTGTTCTACCACTTGAGTCACAGCACCACTTCCATCTTTTTCTGTCAATGTGGTGCTGAGGAATCAAACTCAGGGCCTCCTGAATGCAAGACAAGCACTCTAGCACTGAGCCTCCTTCCCAGCTCATATATGTGTATATTTGTGCATGTCTCCACATGCACCCATAAATACTGTTTTGGGTTGAACATTCTCCTTAAATCTTGCTTAAATCCTCATCACCAATACTCTAATGTGAACATACTCGGAAATAGGGCAGTTGAAATGTATTTAGTCTCTGATGAGTGTATAATGTTGTTAAATGAAACTGTAATCTAAAAATGAAAATTTTGCATATAGAGATGTGTAGACAGGAAGCATTGTACATGAACATAAAAGCAGAGGTGAAAGAGAGTGAAGTACCTATTAGTCATGGAATGAAGACTGCCAACATGCCACCAGAAATAAGTAAACAGATCAGATTTTATTCTCCTTACAGATAACTGAAGAAGCCAATCTTAACTTTGGATGCTTTGATTTACTTATCACTCCATTCTTCTGAGTTGTAAATAGGTTTCCTTTGATTAGGGTTACCAGTTCATTGAGGTAGTCCTAACAAAATCATATAAACATATACATATCCATGTGGATTAGTTACAGGAATCAGATTCATTTACTTGTTAATGGGGATTAAATGATCTCCAAATTGTTAGATGACTGGGCTGTTATCTTCATTTCACATAATGGAGACTAAGAATAAAACTCACAGCCAGCAACCAGGAAGATAAAATGAACAAATGAAAGCAATGAGGATCTATAACCCACGTGTACGAGCTGGAAGCCATGCTATCTCTCACTGCTTCTTACCTTTCATCTGTAGTTAAGTGGGGATTTTGTCATGGAATTAAAACACACACCTGCTCCAGAGTTAGAGGCTCAGGAAGACCCAGGGGAAGTGAGGCCGTGTCAATCCCACTCATGGCTCTTTGTGCAATGTAAGCCTGCAAATGAGTAACAACGATGTGAGCCATAAATTGACTGCAACAAGTCTTCCACTTTAAAATGTTCCTAGAAGAACATTTTACTGGTGGACAATGCTAACCAAATGCTTTGATGAAAAGTTTGGAAAATATAGACTAGTTAAACCAGCTTGACACATCATAAAGCCAATAATATTCAAGAACATAATCGTATATTATTGAATATTATTGTAAAGACCTGGGAAGTAAGTGAATGTGACTTTGTAGAAAAATGTCTATGCTAATACTCAATTATATATATAATATATATTATATATACATAAATCTCAGCTGATATTCAGTCATTCTATTATATTGCCCAATAAACCTATAGTTCATTGTTTTAGTCATTAGTTTACTATAGTAGCTCAACTCTTTAAAGTCCCCTATAGGTACCACTATTGGAGACTGGGTCCCCAAAGATATTGTTGGCTGATGGAAGAGGTGGGCTTCAGAGGTTGGACCTAGAAGGAGGTCTGTTAATAAAGGGCAGGGCCTGGAAGGGAATGATAAGACCTAAGCCCCTTGCTCCTCCTGTATTTTGCTTCTCAGGCATTAAATTAAAGGTTTTGCTCTACCCCAGACTCCTGCCTCTCCCAAAGTAAAGGAGTCAACCATTCATGGGCAAAAACTGCAAATGTTATAAGCCAAAATGAGCCCTTATAAAAATGATTGATTATGTTAGATATTTTGTAAAGAGGTAAAAAGCTAACAAATAAATGAAACCTGTTTGACTTTTTATAACATCCTCAATGGCTTTCTTTTATGGCATTATTTGGGAATACTTAAGGAATTGATAATATTCCTATTCACACTATTTCCTTTTCCTTCCTTTTTATCTAGCTCCAAACTTTCCCCATCTGCAGTTACTCCATGGAAGATGGTATTTAATTTTAGCAGATACCTTATTTTTTCTTCATAAGGTAAGTAGATATTTGATTTATGTTTGATTTAGTATGTATACATGTATATATGTATAGTAAAATTTGGTTTGTGTAATGGTTAACTCATATGAATCTAAAACATCCACCTTTTTTAAACTGTATTTATTCATCTCTTACATGAGCATTTAGGTCTTATAACTATAAGTACTTATAACTATAAGTACTAAGTAGTTAATAGACTGCTGTTTGGGAGCCATTCCTACTTCGTTGTCTTGCTTAGGTGGTTGTTCTGTAACCTGCATCCCACATGAAACATTAGATGATAATAGCATCCATAATTATTCATCTTCCTTAAGTGCTCCCTAATCCCCCAAATAGTTTCATTTTTCGATGTGAGTTTCCATTTATAAAAGTAAAAGCCATCTTATGATACTTTTATTTTCTTTATTCTTGCATTGGGTCCATATGTCCCCTATGCATCTATGATACAAGCACTAGAAAAGAAAGAACTTTTACAACAGAAAATAATGTTCTTGCATAGCGATTAATTTTTAAAGTAATGCTAGTTATTTATTTACCTGTAGTCATTTTTAGTACCAACGTATGTCAACTTTCCTCCAAAATTTAACTTTTACTGCTATATTTTTGTTACAAATTACCTCCTTAACCAAGCTGCCTGAAGTTTTCCTCTCTGGCCAAACTCTCGGCACCATGTGTGACTCTGTACCCTTGGAATTTTCAATGGAACACTAATACTGGTTTCTTTGTGAGAGCTTGTTTAGCTTCTGGTTGCTCCTCTGCCATCAAGGGGAATAACAAAATGCTGAAACAAGGACACAGGATGACCCATTGCAACAATGAGCCTCACAAGGCACTATGTTGGAAATAAACCTTACAACCTTGGGGCAGGGGAAGGGGTTGAGAGAGGTCGGGGAGGGAAGGGACAGTAGGAGAAAAACATAGGAGGGGTAATAATGCTTGGAAAGAAATGTACTCATTACCTTACTCATGTAATTGTAACCCCTCTGTTCAGAATCTTTACAATAAAATAAAATTTTAAAAAACCTTCATTGGTTAGTCACACTGGAAAATGGTCCATGTGGCTGAATTAAAAGGAATCAGGGCATATAGTTCAGACTCTGAAAAGTAGGAAGGTAGGGGATACATACTCTTCATAGGACTTGCAGAATGCAATGCTGTCTGGTGAACTGAGGACAGGAAAGATCAGAAGTAGTGGATTATAAGACAAATGTAGGGAGCATATCTTAAAAAGACACCATCAAATTTATTTCAATTTCAGTTAGTTGTCTCCATATTTTAATTCATTTAATTTCTAATTTGTTATATTTTAATTTTTTAAATTTAAAACCAATTTTGCTTTATGGCATATTAAGTCACATTAGTCTGAAAGTGTCTCACCTATCTTTGGTAAACTATGTTTTCCATCCCTCTCATTAATATTTGACTTTTTGGCTGTAAAGCATTTATAAGTACTAATAGATTACTGTTCAGGAGTAGTTTTCATTTCTTTGCATTGCTTACTGTTCTTGTCTATCAACCTGACTCTAACATTAGATATTATAGAATAATGGCATGCTACAATTATTCATCTTCATCCAGGGCTTCCTAATTTCCTGATATCTTCATTATTTTTCCCTAGCTTTCAATGTTATTATTGATAATTATTTTTTCCAGATATAACTATTGATCAATCACCCAGTGTATACTAGAAGAATTTAGTTTAGTGTCCAGAAAGAAATTGTTAAAAGTCCATTTAAGAAAAAAAAAAATATATATATATCTTTGTTGATGGTTGTAGGATGATAAGAGATACATTCCTAGTAAATGTAGCAAAATCTTGAAAAATTACTGAAGTAATAGTTTTCCTTAAGTAAGTAATTGGTTTCTCTACTAACATGTATCTCATCGGGCTAGAAGATGGTGATCATTCTGTTGCTCATTTGCTTAATGATAACATTAATCTTATTGATCCTTGATGTTGTAACCATTGAAGGATGTTTATTTTTTGGTAAGTTGGTGGATTCCAGATGATATACACAAAATATATATGAGTTTAAATAATTAAGAGTAACACTATATGATAGGTTAATTATTATGAGTATAATAGGTGTTGCTATTCTATGCATCTGTATCTATCTATCTATCTATCTATCTATCTATCTATCTCCCTTAATTAACAAAATTAAGCTCTTTCTTTTACTTTTTTCTTGTATTGGGGCTTGAAGTCAATGCCTTGACCTCTCATTCAGATTTTCCTGATTACAGTTGGCACTCTATCACTTGAACCACCCCCCTGCTTCCAGCTTTTTGGTAGTTAATTATCTAGGAGAGTTTCACTAATTTATCCATCTGGGCTAGCTTTGAACCTCCAACCCCAGATTTCAGCTTGCTTAGTAGCTAATATTATAGGTGTGAACTACTATCACCCAGCTTCTGTTCTGTTGTTTTTTTCCCCCCTGTGGCCATACAAAGCAAGATGACCTTAATGGGTTGTAAGATCACATTTTATTAAATATACATAGTCTTATTTTTTCCTCTTGTCCTACCACCATGGTATTGTAGCATTCTTATAGAAAACCATCACTTTATAAAACTATAAAACAAAAGAGGAGGTAACAAAGCTTGATAGGAAATGTACTCATGACCTTGCTCATGTAACTGTAACCCCTCTGTACAGTATTTTTACAATAAAATGTATTAAAACATTTCTGTTAGGCATTATTATATTGCTCAGTCAATTTTAATATTCACACTGATTAATTTATCAGAAGCCCAACAAAAACTATTGTATAATCACAGAATTCACATTCAACTTTCTTTTTTGTAATTTAATTTTTATTGTAAAGGTGATATAGAGGGAAGTTACAGTTACATATGTCAGGTAATGAGCACATTTCTTTTTGAACGGTGTCAGCTCCTCCCTCATTTTCTCCCAGATTTTTTCCCTCTTGACCTCCCTCCAATGCTCCCTGAATTTTTATAGCTCATTCCAAGGATGAACTAATTCAGATTCAATTTCCAACATTTGTTAGTAGATATTATTTTTAAAGTGTCCCTGGAGGCTATTTATTAAACACAGGAAGTAAGAAACACCCAGGTCAATATGCCTTCCACATTTTCTGGAAAGAAATTGTTATTAGGAAAGTATTTCTTACATTGATCAAAAATACAATAAAGTGGTATCCATCACCCAAACTTCTTATTAAAGTATCATAAGTGAGGTTTACCTCAAAAAATAAATAAAACACCTAGGAATTAATGTAACCAAAGATGTAAAGGACCTATTTAGTGAAAACTACAAAAGTCTAAAGGAAGAAATCAAAGAGGACACCAGGAATTTGGAAAGACCTTCCATGTTCATGATAGGCAGAATCAATATTGTGAAAATGGCCATACTGCCAAAAATTATATACAAATTCAATGTAATTCCCATAAAAAGCCCAATAACATTCTTTATTGAAATAGAGAAAACAATCCAAAAATTCATATGGAACAACTAAAGACCAACAGATAGCCAAAGCAATTCTAGGCAAAAGAAGAGATGCAGAAGGTATCACAATACCAGATTTAAAGCTTTACTATAGAGCTATAATAACTAAAACAGTTGGTATTTGCACAAAAATAGACCTGAAGACCGACCGAATAGATTAGAAGATCAAGAAATAAAATGACAGACTTAGAGTCAGCTGATATTTGACAAAGGAGTGAAGGACCTGCAGTGGAAAAAAAGCATAGCCTCTTCAACTACTGTTGCATGGAAAATTGGGCAGCCATCTGCAGAAAACTAAAAGTAGAACCCAGCCCATCACCAGGCACTGACCTCAACTTGAAATGGATTACAGACATTAACATTAAACCTGACACTCTGAAATTACTGAAGACAGAGTAGGAGAGACATTAGAACCTATAGGCACAGACAGGAACTTCCTGAACAGAGTACCAGGATCACAACAAACTGGAGGGAGACTCGACAAATGGGACTACCCTAAAATTAAAAAAAAAAAAAAAGTTTCTACATGGCTAAAGACATAGCAACCAAACTAGAAAGACAGCCAGTGAGTTGGGAAAATATATTTATTAGCAATATATCAGAAAGAGGCCTAATATCCTAATGATCATCATCCCTGGCCATAAAGTAAAGGAAAATTAAAAACAAACAAACAAACATGAGATACTACCTTACCCCAGGCAGAATGTTTTATACCCTAAATTCACAGGACAAATGCTGGCGGGGATGTGGAGAAAGATGAACCCTACTGCACTTTTGGTTTGAATGTAAACTAATACAACCATCTGGAAAGCAGTCTGGAAGTTCTTCAGAAAACTAAACACAGACCTTCCCTATGGAGCAGTCATACAAATCCTAGGCATCTAACCTGAGCAACAGGAACCAGGATAGAAGGACACATACACCTCCATGTTCATTACTGCACTCTCCACAATAACCAAGATATGGAAACAACTGGGATACTCCACAACAGATTAATTGTAGTACCTATATACAATGGAATATTATGCAGCCAATAGAAAAGACAAAATAATGGCATTCACAGAGGAATGGATGGAAGTACAACCAATCATGTTGTGTGAAATAAGCCAAGATCAGAGAGACAAACAGCACATGGTCTCCCTGATATGTCGATGTTAAATTCAAAATTCAAGGAGATATTACAAACAAAGGATATCTTCTTAATTTGTTGCATGATTTTTAGATGACTCCATGTTCTTAATCTCACATATGGTATATACAGTTAGGAGGAGGGCACAGAACTAGAGGAAAGCAGGTGAAAAAATACAACAGAGGGCCACATCAGGTGTACTGGATATCAATGAAAGTGAACTAAGCAACTCAAGGGCAGCAATGGGAGGGAGGGAATGAGAGAGAAAAAGGAAACTGCTTACAATAACCAAAAGGAAAGAAATGTATGTATTACCCAATTTGGAAAAAAAAACAGTTGTAATGTCAAAAATTGCAGAATGCATAAGCTTTATAGACCATGATAATAACAATGTACTTTGTGAAGGTTAAAATGTGTTTGTGACTTTAGCTAAGTATCACTATCCCTCAATACTGTATAATTTGTGTAATTATTTAATCTCAATAAAGAAAGAAAAAAGGAGATTTATATCTTCTTTTGCCTTATAGGTCATAACTCAGAGTCTTTCTGTGCCTCAATACAAAGTTCAGATCCATTGTCATACTCTCTGTTTGGCTGTAAGATGTCCATTAATTATTTCTCTGCCATGACATTTCTTCCATATCAAGTTGTTTCTTGTTTTCATCTCTGTATCTACAAATTCCAAGGAAAACTGGAAACTGCTTGAAACTCTATTATCTCAACTGTGCCCAAAATAACATCATGCTTTTAGTGACTTCATTAATAAATTCCTGTTTGTAATTAATGAACCAGTCTTCCTGTTCAGTGTAACTTTAAATGTTCCAACCTGAAAACATTAACTCGATTAATTTGTGTTAAGAAGAACATTCTGAAACAATGATGTAATATAGGCAGATTTGAATAAAGAAGAGGTTAAAGAAGTTTGGATCAAAATATACTGTCTGAGAAAACCAAGTTTGTGAATCATACTGAGAAAACTAATTCAAAGACAGCTTGAAGGCCATCACCACAGCCAAGCCACAGCAAAACAGAAAAACATGTTTGCTGCTTTTAGTTTTGTGGAGACAGAAGAACTACCCTGGCAATGTCCTATCTACACTATGCCTAATGTTCTTTATTCATGGTGGTACTGGGATTTGAACTCAAAAGACTCAAGTAATCTGTCACTTGAGCCACAAGTACTGTTTTTTAGTTTTTTTCCTGATATAATCTCATGTTTGTTCTTTTTCCTGACCCATAAGTCTGAACCATGATATCTGAGTTCCTAATCACGTAACCTGCACAGCTGGGCTTGTAGGTGTGCTCCACAAAACTTGGCCTGTAATGATCCATCATTGTTTTGAAAAGGTAAATTGTTAATGTTGATATTTGTAATGATTAGCATCATAGTATATTGTATTTAAATGACTCATTTGTCCTTGCTTATTTGTCAATTTCTATTGTATTCACATTTTTCAAACTGCAGGGGGTCAAATAATGTTCTTTTTTACTGATGTTATTGAAAGTTGAATCAGTGTATTATACTTGCTAGGCAATTGTTAGCCATATATTTATTCCTTTTATCATTTAGTCATTTTTTTTTCAGTTAGGCCTTCTATCTATGGCTCTTACTTAATTAGGATTATAGACATACATTACCATAGATGGCTGTTTTGGGATATGAGTTGTCATTAACTTTTTGCCTTGTTTGGTATTAAAGCCTCTGTGAGGCTTCCATACTCTATCTCCTGAGAAGCAGGGATTATAAGTGTGTTTTAGCAATGCCAAGCCACACTTTAAAAAGAAAAAAAAAGAATGTGGAAGCGATGTGTGGCTCAAGTAGTAGGGTAATTGCCTTGAGCTAAAGATCTCAAGGATAGTGCCCAGGCCCAGAGTTCAAGCTCCACAACCAACAAAAACAACTACAACAAAAAGTGTTAGGGGTGAACTCAGGGTTTTATTTTGCTAAATACAAACTCTCCTACTTCAACTATACCTCTACCATTTTGAGTATTTGTGAAATAAGGTCTTGCTTTTTTGCCTAAGCCTCCCTGGACTATGATCCTCTTTCTATTCTCCCCATCATAGCTGATAAGGTAAGCATTCACCGCCACCCTTACTTGTTTTATGGTCAAGATGTGACTTTTCAACTTTTTGTCCAGGATACCATTGAGTCATAATCCTCCAATTCTCTTCATCCTGTATAACTAGGAAGAAAGGTATTTATAATCTTCCCCTTCTACTGGTTGAGTTGGAATCCCAGAAACATTTTCTGGATCTAGCCTTGAAACAAGACCTTCACGAGCTCAAGCTCACAAGTAGCGAGAATTACTAGCAGAAGCCACTGTGTTTGGCTCTACTTACGGATGCCGATAAAGCCCATGGGAAATAGACCACCAGGATCAGACATAGAGTAAGACTTCAGATTGTTTACTTACTACAGGAAGGAAGAATGAACACTCTCAGAATTATAGACTCCATATGCTATTAAGAAGTAGGGGAGAATTTCTTTTTGTGTTTAGGGAACAACAGATTATTTCTACATTGGATATCAGATGAGAGGAAACCATAAGTTTCCCATTGATATTAACTATGGATAGGCACTGAAAATAAAGGGTGTACAACTTTTGGTGCGTCATTATCCATGTCTTAGTTCTTGATAGAAACACTGAAATTTGATGACTGGAAGAGATGAGACATAACTGAAAATGCTTGATTCTTGGAAAATGGACATGCAATCTATGTGTCCTTATTTAAAACTCTGCATCTGGATAGGCAACAAGGTTGCTTCTCTACAGCAGAGTGACACCCAAGGTTTAGGTACATTCAACAATGAAGACGTGTGTCATTGTCTGTTGAATAAACTTCAACTAGAAAAATATATTAAAACCTAAATTTTGGAAAGCAAAAAGGCCTTATCTTTTTGTGGATAAACAAAAAACACCATACTTTTTCATATAGAGCCACTTTATCATGGTCATATTATACTTAGTAGAGGCAAAATAAAACTTAAAATGAAAAGTGAAGAAGATTTAATGCTCAGTCTTCATTCTCTGAAGGCAGTTTGAACAACCTTCAGGAGACAGATAGATTGCTTTGAAAGACCATGTAGTATTTTGCTTAATTGATTAATGACTTTTGAAATTTTACCTTCAGGGACTTTTGAAGATTAATTTAAAATATAATGCTGCTATTGATTAAAATAATAATTGCCCTGTTATTTAAGGGTTGTCTTTCTCCTTCAAATGAACTTGTGCCATTTCTGAAAAAAAAAAGATTGCCTGATCATCAACATATTAGGTAGTTGGAAAGAAATGTAACTTGATTGTACTAAAATGTATCATTTCAGCAGCATTAATCTTTACTTTTCAAGAAAAATGTAATAACTAATGAATTAAATTACTATAGCACATGAAATGTTAAAGAATTCTTGGTCTAGACATAGAATGTCTTTCTTACTACACTTCCCTGCAAACATTAATAATTTTTTAGATAAATGCAATGTCAGCTCTATAGACTTTGAATAAGAACAGTTTCTTTTGCTTAATGAGGTGATGTAACCTGTTAATATTTCAGGTCACTACCTCCAGAGCTTTTAGTACTGAAGCAATTTAGATTCACAGAAAATGAGCAGAAGGAGAACAAATAGATCAATACATGATTGCTGAGGCAGTGACAAATTTGTAGCATTTCACTTTTCAACCTAAGGGAACTTAAGAAAATACAGAATGTGCTTCAAAAAAGAAAAAAAATAGAAAAAACACTTTTGCCTGCCAGTAAAATTGTTTTTGTGATGCAACTTCAGACAAATACGAAATAAAATTAGACCACTATGAAAGAACACTTAACTTCAATGAGACACAGCTAAAAGATGTCTCTTAAAACAATCTACTATGTATTTGAATTTAAGCAAAGGCAGATTTACCCTGTAGGTGCTCAGTGAGCTGTACTTATGGAAGACTTGTCCTAAGGTGAGACATCAATAAAGCAATAAACTAGAAAGCACCTAGAGCCTAAATGATCCTATGCTTCATGAGTAACATCTAAAGTCCATTAGCTAAGGACAGAAAGGGATGACAAATACTTCATTAGAGCAGTATAATTGTAAAATAAATGCATATGAAAATAACTACATATGGGATAGCAATGAATGGATTTTTATGTTTTAGGATACTGCTTTGAGTGGTACTATCAACAATAATAATGAGTATGAAATCGTTGTTAAACTTAAACAATCATTCCTACATAAAGCACTTGACATTTGATAAAGTAAAAAAGAATGCATACCACTAAAATATCCAAGTGGTTAATTACATAGTTGTTTAACAAGTAACCCCTATTTTCCATGTATAACCGAGTTAATGCACACTCAACTATGGTTGAGATAACAAAAGAAGACCGTTTCAAACTTTTCACTCAGGAAATTCCAGGGGTTTAAAGAGGTCGTTCAAAATCCTTATAATAATAGGATGGAAGGAGCCCTCTCAGACCATCTCCCTACTTAGGAGAATGAATGTGGTTTTCTCCAAAGTCTTATTGTGAGCTTCACTTGATAACTAGCAAGTGTCTTTATTCACAGTGCACACGGTACGTGGTAGTTAATAAACTTTTATTGTATGCAAGTACAATGTCAGATACTAGCTATGAGGATAAAAACTAAATAATATTGCTCCTTATTGGTGAACCCCAATGTGGCATAATTCAGATGAAGAACAAAAATGCTTCGTTTGTAAAAGGTTAATGAGCAAACTATGGACCATGTGGATTTATTATTGCAACTGTTTGTCTGGAGGATCAATCTTTCTTGGTAGAATGAATTATTTTAGAGAAAATGTAAGTGTGTCAGCACTACCCATTCCTCTATCCCCTTTCTTGCCCCAGACATCATGGGTTGGGTTCCGAGTTCTCATCTCTTTTCCTTCTGCCTTCCACTCTCTCTACATTAATAACCAATTGTTAATCCTGTCATGCTATGTACTAAGTTAATTCTATTAACTGTCTGGACATACTATTTCTTCCATCATTAAAGAGTGAAAATTATGTGAATGCATAGGATATTTGGAGAAATTTGGATATGATCACTTATAATGAAAAAAAGAGAAAGGTACATGTATATCCTTTTCTAGCATTTTATTTTCAAAATATCCTTAAGAAGAAATTGATAATTTTATAGACTTATATGTTAGGTTGGACAAAATATGTTAGAAAATCCTATTCAGTGCTAATAATGCTTTCAGCCAGCCATGATTGCCAAAGTGCCATAATAGTGATAATGACTGGACATTTTACTTGTGGCAAGAATCTGAAAAATGTTTTGAATCAATTTGGGGAATTGCTACATCACTTTTGGAGCTTTACATGTTCAAAAAGAAAGTGGAAACTGGAGCATAATTTGCTGATATATACAATCCTGTGGGTAGAACTAAGTAATGGTTTTCCAGCTTATATATAAAAAATATCTCCGAAAAGTTGATGCCAACTGTGTGTTTCCAAGTGTTTCTGCACCCTGGAGTAAGTGCATATGGAAGCTTTTTTTTTCCTTCCTCAGTAATATTTGTGAAAAAGTGAGAGATGTTTCATTTCTAGCGCAATGTTCTTTTGAAGCTAGTATTCTTCTCTTCATCCCTTTTTAAGAACTGAAATTGAGGTTTTACTACAGTATTACCTATAAAAACATACTGTATTTTAACCAAGTGAGTAAAATGCCTTTGAGCAATTAATATACACCAGAAAAAAAGAATAATAGGAATTTAAAACATGTCCTGAATGGGGTATACAACCTCATGAGAGACTGAACAGAGTGAAGGAGGGTGAATTGGTTTTAAATGCTTTGTGTGTGTGTGTGTGTGTGTGTGTGTGTGTGTAGAGTGAAACTGTAATGCCAAGGTCGCAGTACCCCTCCCCCCACAAGAAGACCACCAAGAGTCAGACTCTACAGCTGTTTTATTTAAATGGGCTGCAGCTCGGGCCTAGTCCTACAGTCTGACACAGCGGAGCCTAGGAGGAGAGCCCGGAGCTAAGGATTTGCAGGTCTTATATAGGCAGACAACCAACCAGGTGTTTTGATTACCACCACGTGTTGCTTTGCTAAGCAACACGTGGTGGTCACTGCCTCAAACTTTAACCTTTCAAAACTTGCTGAGATTGGTTTGGGAAATGAAAGGGAAGGGGACATGAAATGGATGGGTGAGTCTGATCGAGGTGTTTTCTGTGTATATACACAAGTGTCTGAAACAGCCTCATACAAGTAATTGATGCTAATATAATATACTGCAAAAATTTTAAATGTGAAGAGAAATTCTGGTATGTGAATTTTCAAATACAATCAACTGTTCTGGGAACGGGGACAAGCATTTGAAATATACCATAAGCAAGAATTAGTTTGACTTATTTACTACAGTTAATTATTCATTTCATCACCTAGTTTTATTTGGAGATAGAGATATCTATATTTTACATCAGCTAGTTTTATGCTAATCCATTCTGGATACAGGTTATGACGATAAATTAGAAGTTATTAAAATATTTTTTCCCCTTAAACAAACCAAGATTCAAATTTGAGATAAAATTTCTTGATATGAAAAAATGGTATTCTACTTGAAGCAGAAACTCCTTGAGGTAGTCAAGGAGGGATTAAAAATCAACATTAAAGGCTTTTGAGAAGGGATGCTTGAACTTTTAATACACAGATCTGCAGAACTCTGTTTTATTGTCAAATATAATTAGAAAACAATGCATAATTTATCCCATATCTAGTGTTGCACTATATCTTGTCACATTAAGATTTTAACAGACCTGAAAATCAACCAGTGAGTAAGTGTTTCCTAACCCCATGTTTTTCACATTTATCTGACAAGGTAACACTTTTCTCTCTTGTTATGCCTATTAATAGGCCACTGGAACGTGTTTGAGAAACAACACACTGGAAATGTCAGCTAAAGAAAAGTTTAACTTCACATGAGCCTATCATGCAAGCTGATTATCAAATTTAACTGCTTATAGTTGATGTTGCAATGACAAACAAAATAAAATCCTGTCATAGGAATCAGAAGACAGTGTTTGAATCTTGATTTTATTAACTAACACCTGTGTGGATGGGTTCTAAATTTCCTCTTTGAAAAGACTGTTATGAAGCTGCAATTACATTGTACAAGTTGAATTTGTTGTGTAGATTACATAGTAAGACTTTAATAGCTGTAGCTGTTTATATCGACTCACCACTTTAAAGAGCCTAGAGCTACAAACACAATGTGGAGAATCTCCTGGAATAAAATTCAACAGAAAGAAACTTTAAAATAGTCACAAATTTAGGGAACAAATAGCATACCATGGATACATATACTTCCTTTGTAAAATAAAAGCTATTATTTATTGAAGGAGTAAATAAAAAGAAATCAATTTCAGTAATATTATTTGCATATTTTATAATGTTTTTTCTATATTTTGTATTTTCTTCATTTTTGGGTAGTTATATTATCATGAGATAAAAGAACCAAGGTAATATTTCATAAGTAAAATGACCTCTTTGAAACATCAGGGGCACCATTGCTATTATTACATTCCATCGTTGTAATACGTAACTTTCTTCATGATATTTTCCGTAGCAATCAATGACTGATGGGTTTTTCATCCCAGCATTGATTCTGGAGCCCAGATAAAAGAGGAGTGATTTTACTACAATTTTCTCCAGAATTTCATGGTTAAAAAATCTTTAGAAATCATCAAGAATATTGTATTATCAGAGAATAGGGTGGACAGGAGCTAGATAAAGTGGGAAGGCTAGTATAATTCCTGTATTCCTCTGAGGAACGAGGGAAGATGAACAAATGGGAAGTGGGGCCACAGGGAGCCCGCAGTTTAATTAAATTTCCTAGTAGAAACTAAAGCTGCATCTCCAGTGAGGACAAAAATGAATGTAGAGTGATACAAGGGCATCTGATTCAACTGGGGACCCTTCCCTTGTTTTCCTTTCTGCATTCAACTCTGTGTGTGTGTGTGTGTGTGTGTGTATGTTAATCCCAAATTTTGTTTATATTTATGTCTTTTAAAATATTTAGTTTCAAAAAGAATAAGAAGATTAAAACTGCAATGTTTTTAATGGACTGTACATTTTGGAGAAATGAGATCATTTGTTCCAAAAAATGAGTGTCTAGGGGAAAGAACAGTGGCAGCAACGAAAGAAAGGCTGACAATTCCAGGGAGACCTCAGTCCACTGCTGGGCACAAGAGAGGAGTGTGAACACAACAGTGTATATAAAATTATGGATTGAGGGGCTGGGAAGGTGGCTCAGTGCTTGCCTTGCAAGCATGAGGCCCTGGGTTCGATTCCTCAGCACCACATAAGCAAAAAGAAAAAAGCCGAAAGTGGCTCTGTGGCTCAAGTAGTAGAGCGCTAGCCTTGAGCTGAAGAGCTGAGAGACAGCGCCCAGGCCCAGAGTTCAGGCCCCACAATCATACCCCCCCAAAAAAAAGAAAAAAGAAAGAAAATGGACTCATTACCTTGCTTATGTAACTGTAATCCCTCTCTACAGAATCTTTACAATAATATACATATATATATATATTTAAAGAATAAAAAAGAAAGTGTGATGCATATTCACAATGGAATGCTATATCTTCCATCAGAAAGAATGGCATTATCTCATTCATAAGGAAAAGGAAAGATTTGGAAAAAAACTCGTAGTAAAGTAAGCCAGACCCAAAGAAAATAGATCCCATGGTTTCCCTCATTTGTAATCATTAGTGTATGTCTAGGATAGTCCTAGCAGAGGATCACAGTAGTTCAATAGCTATGTAAATATGACCATATAAAATGATGCTAATCGAAATGAACTCCAAAATATGGAAACAAGGGGGGGTATTTTTGTTTTTGTTTTTTAAATGTACTGTGTGAAGTTATTTCTTTTTTTTCCATTTGTTTTACCCCTCTGTTGTCACTGTTTTTTTTTTTTTATTTTTGTACCTTGTATTTGGGGAAAGAAAGGGGAATAACAAAATGTTGAGACAAAGGACAAAGAGTGAACCAATAAAACAGTGATACTCACAAGACACTATGTTGGAAATGAACTTTACAATTATGGGGAAGGGAGTACAAGGAAAGGGAAAATAGGAGAAAACAAGGGAGGGGTAACTGGCAAGAAATGTACTCATTGCTTTATATATGTGACTGTGAACCCTCTGTACATTACTATTACCATAAAATTAAACAATTAACAAAAAAGAAATTTAGCATTCACTGACTTATCTGAAGGGCACTACCCCAAAACTGGCAGAAGTAAGAAAGAATGTATGAAGGACATTGACCAAATATATCACTCAGCATGTACTGATCCTTTTTAAATCCAATTTTCATCAATCTAGTGCCAGGCCGGGACAGGGAAAGGACTGTGGGTGATTATAAGCAAATAACCCATACAACCTCCCACATTGTGTGTGTGTGCGTGTGTGTGTGTGTGTGTGTGTGTGTGTGAATAATACGTCAAGTTTATAAGTTCAACGTATTTTACCATGCACGTTTTCTAACAATTGATGCAGGTTACATCTACTTTAGATCACTTGCTTTTTGTGTGTTAATTAAAATTGAGTCTTTTAGGAATTCATATCCGGGTGTATGGTTTCCTTTTTTCCCCTCCCCTCTCTCTAGGTCATTAAAGTATTAGTTACAAGGTGGCATTCATGGGGAGTGATCTACATGTTATTATAATGTTGCTCTTTCTCAGACACAATGCTAATTACATATCATTTGGTTGAAAGATACTTTGTTTTTCTTTGTGTCTACAGGATAAAGTGATACATAATTTACCATGGTATTAATGGATCCTTTGCCTACTTCCACATTGTCTACTTATGAATATAAACTATTCAAATTCTTAAGTATATTCTTAAGTAGTAGAGGAAGATGAATATTCATCATGGGTAGAAATTAGAACTCTTAATCTTCAGGTATCTGTTCCCTGAGTTTAGTTTAATATCCCCAGTATTGCAACAAAAATAAATAAATATTAATTGATAAAAATGAAAGCAACAGCAAACACCAATATCAGGTATTTATATCTCATTGTCCACCCAAAATGCTTAGTTGTTTTTTATATCATTAACAAACATTAAAATATTAATTTGACAAAACCTAAAGGAAACAAATGAAAAAATATTTTCATAATTTTAGAGAATTTAATTTTTGATCAGTTTATTATATTATCTTCTTTTTGAGGATTTAAATTATTTTTGTTTTCATTCCAACATATGATGTATAATTTACACTGTAGGCATACATATATTACATATATATATATATAGTATGTATAACCATGTTCATTAACATATTAAATAATATAGTATATAAATTATTTAGTAAATTCCTTATTGGTAAATTTAAGACTCTCAGAGCATATATGTTACATATATCAAGCTGGACTTAGATATAGAAAAATAATGTCCATGTTAAATACTTAAACTATTTTTGCATAGTGCTAAAATTTCTTCCTCTTTTATTGTCAACAAGACCTCACAATTTGTTGCAAGAGGTATATCGATCACACTTGTTACCCTACCTACTTAGGCTGAGATCTGAATTTGAAGCCCACTCAGGCAGCAAAATTTGTGAGAATCTTATCTCCAATTAATCAGCCTGAGTTAGAAGTGGAGATGTGGCTCAAGGGGTAGAGTGCCAGCCAGTAGAAGTAAAGGAAAGTGAGTCTCTGAGTTTAATCCTCATTCATGATGAGATGAAAAAGAGATGACAAGAGAAGAGGAGAGATGAGGACAATGTAGTCTCTTTATATAGCAGTAGTACATATGATATATCTATGTCTATTCATATTTTAGCTTGTATTAGTTCTGTGAGGAAGTTTCCTTATGACATTTCATACTTGGGGGCCATACACTATGTTCACATTCACCTTATTACTCTCCCACCTACCCGTACCCCTCTTTTTAAAACCATATAAACATAGTACATTGTTCTATGTTTGTATGAGTATAAAATATTTCAATCATGTTCATCTTCATTCACCTACTCCATTTGTCTCTTACACATCTGGTGTGATTTGTCCCCTAACAGAGACCCAGTATAAATATGAAAAACATATTCTTTTTGTCAGTACTGGCCTTGGGTGAACACTATATTCTGTAAGACAGGCTTATATTTGCCAGTCTTAGTGGGTGGTGATACTTACTTGAAAACATACCTCTGCATTTTTGCATTTATAACACCTCTGTAAATCAAAACCCTCACTATTGTAATTTAACAATTAAATTATATAATTAATATCTACTGTTTACTGTAAAGCAAATGTAATTCAATTTAATACACATATCTTTATATAGAAAATATTTCTTTATATATTAATGTATATACTTATGTATTAATTATATAAACATATAAAATATTTTATACTTTTATACCTTTATACACAAATTATATGTGCATAATTTTAAATTATGTATGAATAATTTTTCTGAGTTGTTTTGTTTTTAAAGATAATTTGTCTACAAAATATATCTTTATGTTTATACATATGTTACATATCTTTATATAAATTCATATATATAATTTATGCATAAATTATTGTTTTCTTTTGGTTTGTTATCTAAAATATAATTGCCTAAGAAATTCAATATATGAATCTTTTAAGTTCATAGCTATTGTTTCCTATTTTTTATTCAATTACTTTTTGGTAATTTAATGGTAAATCTTGTTTATGGAGTGGTATTTTTTCTAAATGCTATTTCTTGTAAGTAATTACAAAAGTACATAGTTTCTATCTCTAAGTACTATCTCAAGAGGAAAGTTTAGCAATTTCAACCAGGAAATTATTTAGCCAGAGTCCTTTCCCAGACTTTGTTGATACCTTACTACTCTTGGTGAATAACTGGTCACAGCCTAAAGTCCAGATCTTCTGCTGTTTTCCCTCCACTATAGCAATCTTTAGACTAATTTTCTTTTTCCTTTTGACCCTAGGAAGAAATACTTAGTTTTTTTAAAGCATTATTTTTCTTGGTACATACTGCATGTCCTAAGGAGCACTACAGATGGAGAATGTCAGTTAACACAGTGTTAATCTTATTAAAACACTGCATGTGCTCCTGAGGAATTCCATGTTGAAACCTTTTAAACAACATACATATAAAAATGAAAAGCAAAAATGTAAAACTGGTCCAGACTGGAATGTGGTCATCTGTGGAGATGAATGGAGAGGGTGAAGAAGGATAGATATTGTCAGAACCTGACAGGAGCTACACCCATATTGGAACTGACAGGCCAGTGTTCCTGGAGCTTTCTCTTTAATGTCTTCTCTTAAACTTTTTCTTTTATATTTTCAATCAATTAGTTGATTAATTGTACAAAGGGTTTCAATTTGGCATATCTATATATGTATACAAATACAAATAATCTTGATCAGATCACCTCCTCTGTCATTCTCTCACCCCTCTATCCCCATCCTAAACCAATCTCAACAAGCTTATTCCATTTCACACATGTACATAAAGGATTTTGATGATAGTCACTATTCTTCACCCTTTCCATTCACCCTTTCCCCTTTCACTAGGATCCCTATCCAGGATAGGACTTGCTTTCCATTCATATCTTTTAAAGACTTACACTAATGGGCACACTATCTTATGCCTACAATCCTACCTAATCAGGTGGCTGAGATTTGATGATGGCTATTCAAAGCCAGGACAGAAAAGTTAAGAGACTCTCATCTACAATTAACCACCTCAAACCTGAAAGTAGACGTGTCAACTTAAGTGTTAGTGTCTATTTGAACATAAAAACTGAAGAACAGTGCTCAGACCCTGGGTTTAAGTCTCAGTACTAGTACACAAACACACACAGAGACATAGACACACACAGACACAGACACAGATGCACACACACACACACACACACACATACAATAAGTACTTAAACTAATATGGGGGGCTGGGAAGTTGGCTCCATGTTAGAGTGCTTGCCTTACATGCATGAGGTCCTGGGCTCGATTCTCCAGCATCATATAAGCAGAAAAGGCCAGAAGTGGTGCTGGGGCTCAATTGGTAGGGCTCTAGCCCTGATCCTGATGAGCTGACTGACAGTGCCCAGGCCCATAGATCAGTTCCCATGACTGAAAACAAAACAAAACAAAAACAAACAAACAAAGAATATGGGGCAGGCTAAGAGAGAAGATGAATTATAGAGAGAAGGAGACAAAATGCCCTAAGCCAGATCATTAGAGAACTGGATTTCGGACTGGAAAACTGGATACATAAAACCCTTTCCATAGACACACTCCTTACCTAATGTAAATGACAAACCAGAATAACAGGCACATGCCCGCCTCCTGTCCCACTGTGGGCATTACTGTGCCAGCAGTACACTTAGAATCAAATACACATGGGATGCTTTGATGGAAGGTAGGGTTGATATTGTAAAAAATTCTCTGACAAATAGGTCCCATCTTAAAGTGACTTCAAAAGAACATGAACGCTGTAGAGCACAAATAATAACTGTAGAAAAAAATAAATCTTAAAGTTAGCTCTCCTGGCTAAATTGATAACATCACCTATATGCCAAGCCTACCACAAAAGAAGAGAGAATACAAAGATAGAAAATTGCTATTTATCTCAGTCACCAGTACAGCAACAATAACAACAAAAGGGATACCCAAGAGGAAAATAGCATACACTCAAGAGACAAAGCAATTATCAGCATCAGTGTCAGGGCTCAGATGTGACCCAGAAATTGGGATGACCTGACGTACAAAGTAAAATAGTTCTGTTAAATGCTTTTGTGTGATGAGTGAACAATACATGGAGATAATTTCAGCAGTAACAAAGAAATTATATGAAAGAATAAAATAGAAACTATAAAATGAAAATCTTGAGAAGAAAATAAAGCATGCTACCAAGAATCTTAGTAATAGGCAAGTGTCAAAGCATGTACCATAAAAGAAAATAACATGATAAAATAGAATTCATAAAAATGAAAACGTTTGAATCATGCATTAAGAGACTTAAAAGACAAATTGCTGTCAGGGAAAAGTAAATTTATGTTAACTGAAAATTGAGAATTATTAGACCAGATTAGTCCACATAAAAAACCATAAATATCTAGATAAAAATCAGTAAACATTCAGTATGAAATGATTGTCCCAATATTTTTGTTGTTGGTTTATTGGCTCTTTTGTTTCTTTGTTATTGTTATTATTTGATGGCACTGGAGCTTGAACTCAGAGCTTCATATTTTCTCTTGGCTTTTTTGCACGTGCTGGCACTCTACCATTTAATTCACGCTGTGACTTCTGGCTTTGGGGTGAAAAAATAATTATTTTCACAGGCTTATTTGTGACAGGCTGGCTTTTTAACCCTCTGATTAGTGGATTAGTGAAGATTGAAAACATGACTCATTAGTGCCAATCTACTCGAATATGTCTTAAGTAATGATTTATATATGCATACATGATTTATAGTCCATGGTCCTTTTCCATTTAGTTAATAATTTGGTCTCAAATTAAAAAGAATTGTTTATTCTAAGTGGAGACAAATTGTTGAATAATAAAGAGATATATAGTCTTGTGATCTATTTTATTGGAAAACTTTAAAGAACTGTTTAAAGGACTTTTTGATACAATCAGAGGCACTAATGAAACAATGACAGAATTAAAAAGTTTTCTTCAAATCTTCAGGGTTTAACACCATCCACTGGTAATCAAAATAAGCTCAGAGCCTTAATAAACACATTTAATAATGGCCTGAAGGCATAATCATTTCAATGTGATAGAATTGTGTAAAAGGGAATCATTACAGTCAGATGGAAATATGTCTATTCCCTTTGAGAATATTTGAATTAAAACACATTTTATTTCATTTGATAATGACTAATTTTAATAATTAACAAATTTGACTCTTGGGAATGCTTCCCTTCTATCTAACTTAGATTCAGTTAATAAGAAATAAGATCCTCTAAATGCCTTCTAAGGTGCAACCCCTTACTTCTGTCTAGATGAAAGATTGTTTTAAACTAATTTTATTTATGTGAATAATGTCTCAATTGAAATAAATCAGTAAATATAAATAAACAATTTATTTCATATTAATATTATTAATTGTCAATGGAAAGATGATCATTTACCTCTTAAAAAGATGAGTTTTCTTCAATTTAAAAAATTGCATGATTCTTTGTTAAATTTATGTTTCATAATTTCATATTATTTATGTTTTCCCATCTCCCTCCTGCCTTCCAATTTTTGTGGGACCATTACTTTATATTTCCCTCTTCTTTCTCTTCAATTTCTTCATCATATTTCTTGTATCCTTTTTTTTACATTTCTATTACTATTTAATGTTATTTTACATTATTTTAAGGGAAAAAAAGAGTAGTATTATTAGTATACAGTTTTCCATTCCATTCTTTTTAAATGGAATGCTACCTTTAAAAGCAAACAAGAGTATCTAAATAATAACAGCACCTAACCAATACTTATTCATAGTTTGTTGTTTGATTTCAAACAAGCTACTTGGGGTCCTGTAGACCAAAGTGACTAACACCATCCACACTGCGGACGTAGTAAGGAGAAAGAGAGGACCGCTCTTGCACAGACCCTACCAGGATATTCTTCTTAGACAGAGTGACTCTGTACAGGGATGGGGACACTCACTTGTTAAGTGAAGCCTCTCCTAGCTCTGTAGGTATCCTGTCCCAAAACTTCTGACTTAGGCTTTCTAGGTCCATACAGCTGCTAGTTTCCAACTCATATAAGTATCTTCACTCCTTCATGACCTGGCACTCTCCTCTTCCCTCTTTGACATTCATGGCAATGTATTTGTAACTTTCAAAAGGCCATTTAATTTCCACAGCTGGATGTCCTTGGTATCTAGGGCAGAAGTGAGCCCAGAGGCTTGCATCCACCAAGACTGGCTAACAGCCTATTATGCTATTCGTGCTGTATCATTCCATTTTGTGATTTAAAACATTTCAACACAATATGAATGTACCACTAGAGAGATTATAAAGTGAACATTCTGATCTCAACAGTTAATGTGATTTTTCTAAGGCCTCCAAGGATGCAGAGATTGACAGGAAAATGATGTTATTCTTTCCTACAAAAATCTCATGTGGGTACTGCTCCAGGTAAAGGACCCAGAGAAACATCAAGTAGCCAGAATATGGGTGACTAAAGCATCCTGTTTGACAGAAAACTATCAGGAAGGACAGTATCTTCACTTGAATGTCTGGATTATAATTTAAGTTTAACACACCACAAGTAGATGTGAGGAATTCTCTGAACTTTCCTCTTCCAGAATGCTAGACTCACATTACTTATTTGCTAAAACTAGAAAGTTTTTAGTCACCCCAGACATCACCTTATGTTTGTGCCTTGTCCAATCCTATAGCTAATTGGCTCATTTTTATTCCCCAATGTTTCCCTATAACTTTTGTTTCTCTTTCAGTCCATTTTTGCTGTGGTCTAGACATTTGTGCCCTACCTGAATCTATGTGCTGAAATCCCAGCTACCCTCAGGTGATGGTATGTGAGCAGAGGTGATTAAGTGATAAAAGCAGTTATGAGTTACAGTGATCAGGTCTCTTAGGAACAGAGCCATCAGACATGAAAGTTGTACAGTGAGAGGACTCATATAGCTCTCTTGACCTCTACCATGTAGTGATACATTGAGATGCCATCTATCAGCTGTGAATCAGAAAGCAGACTCACTAGGCATAGAATTGGCAGCACCTGGGTTGTGTCTTGCCCTGCACTGAGATAAATAAATTTCTAGATTGTTAGGTACCAGTAAAAGGAAAAGTTTGTTACAGCAGCATGGTTGGTCTAAGACTGCCTTTAATACCACAATGCAAATCTAAGCAGCATTTGCTTCTACCTATGTTACAGGAATGTTTTTCTAGCTACTCTTCCATTTTCATTTTATTATCCAACATCACAACCAAACTCATCTTTAGAAAATATAACATTAATAACATTGCTTTCTGCCTAAAACTCTTTGAATTTCTACTGATCCCATTCCATGTTAAAAATATAAATTATACCCAGTGCTATTGTGATAAGCATAGAAAAACCTTCAAATGTATCAACATCTTCATTTTTAATATGAGAGAAGAAAAGGTTTTACAGAGGAGATTAAGTTAAATTATTTTTCAGTTGGAAACATTGCCAGAGATTATCCAGGCAGGAAATTAGGGTTATTGAAAGAGTCTGAAAAATGTGGCAAAGAAAATAAAGAAGACAGCAAGAAAAAGGATGCTGGCTCTGAGGAGGAGGAAGAGACTCCTGAACCAAGGACTGGCCTTTATCTCTTGAAGGAGACAAAGAAGGATACAGGTGGAATCTGGGGTCTCAGAACCATAAAGTTTTTGAACAATTGAAAGACATTCCAAAGCAAAAAGTAACTAAGAATAAGTAGCAACTAATACACTATTGAAGATAGAAGTGTGCCAGATGGCCATTTTAGTTAGATGTTTATGTGTTGATACAATATCTTCTTATTTTTGTACACATAATCAATCTGCAATAAAGAACTGTAATATGAAGCAAAACATTCCTTTTCCTTTAAGTGAAAAGACAGACCAACTTTTGAAAAGTTACATTTCACATTAAAGTTCATTTGATTAATCATTTATTTTTTTCTTTAGATCCAAGTAGTGTCCAATTGATTAAAGATCTGATATTGGCCCTTTTCACTATTGAATTATGGTTCAATTAACTCATTACTTCCATATCTAGTGATTGCATAAGTTTAGTACAAGCACAGTTACAGGACTGAAGAACAATGGTAAATACTGATAGCAAAGACAGGCTGAAAACACTTTAATGATGGTATTTTGAATAAAGTTCAATTGTTTTTGGAATCTAGAACATAATACTAACATAACATCACTAACTCACTTAAAATATGCTTACATGGTTATAGGATGACAGGTTCTTTTTAATTTTTTTCCCATTGCATAACAAATATTACTCTGCTGATTGTTAATGGAATTTCAATAACTAATCACCTTAACTCAGGGAAATAAAATCTGTATACACACATACATAGGCATGGTGAATAGGGGGGAGGAAAGAGAGGCCAGAGAAATAATGTGAACATGGCATTATATTTGAATTTTTTATTAATGTGGAGCTAAGACTAAATGGTTTCTGTAGAAACGCTAATCAATCTGAACTATATTGCAATCACTTATTCTAATGATTTATCAGCTATCAAAAGTTGTAGAAATTTATTTGATAGTTTGAATTTTATAGGCATTTTAATTTTTACAGTACAATTACTTTCGCTCTTGGCTTTCATGGTATTTTTAATTATTTAAGGGTAGTTTTTTCTTTGTGAATAACAAGTTTTTTGACATCATTCAAATGGAACAATACAAATGGAACAATACACATCCTATGTAAGGTATAACTGGTTTTCTAAACATGTCATGGGAGTGTGTTTTCCAGTTTTCCATGTGAGGATATTTACAGTCTTCAGGCTAAATACATGGAGCTACCCTATGTCCCAGCAATCCCACTTTTCAGCATTTACCCAAATGACCACATAAAAAAGCAATACTAAAGCTACCAGCAGTATTATTATTCACCATAGCTAAGATATGGAAGCAACCTAGATGCCTCTCAGTAGTTGAATGGATCAACAAAATGTGCTCTCTCTTGCTCTCTTTCTACATACATATATATAAATATATATTTATATAATCACATATGTATATGTACATGTACATGTATACACACACAATGGAATACTATGCTTCCATCAGAAGGAACGATTTGTAAGGAAATGGAAAGACTTGGAAAAAATCATATTAAGTGAGGTAAGCCAGACTCAAAACACATAGATACCATGGTTTCCCTTATTTGCAATCATTAGTATACATCTAAGATTATCTTACCAGATGAGCAGAATAAATCAATAGCTACATATTTATGTCCATATAAGATGATGCTAAACAAAATGAGCTTCAAGAAGAGACTACAAGAGGTTTTTCTTTGTGGTTGCTTTTTAATAAATCTAGCAGAGAAATGACACCTCCTCTCCTCCAAGGCTGAGTTTGGTGAGACAGACAGGCAGATATTTAGTATCACAATTTACTGGATTTGAAATCCATCCATAGAAATCTCAAGAGCCAGCACCAGGGTGGAAACCTGAACTGAACTCTACTTGAAAAATTGCCAGAGGTTTAGTCAGGACAATGCTTCAGAAAACCCATCATGCTGAAAATATAGAGACTTTCATATGTTCATGAGTTCTATCTCTAGGAGATCTACCATATTATCACAGTAAATGTCTGTAAAGAAAACCTTCCTCTTTTAGCAACAAGATGCAATTATATAAATGTTATGCACACATAAATTGAGTTTGCATAGAAATAATAGCAGAATAGTTACACTTTTGCTATGATCCTTTGTTACATTTGGAAAATTACTCAAACTCAAGAAATCTGACATATCATTTAACAATAGATTTGTTATCTTTCCAATTCTGTTATTGTAAAAACAATTACTACCCAGTGATCAGTGAGGACTATTGCTTATAACTCAGAATTATCTAAAATATTTGTTTTCACTATTTCTTGAAGATTTTTGTGCCAAAGTTTAAATAAGAATTAAGGTTAAGGTGATTTGAATTAATCAAGGTTGACACTTACATTTTTCCATTGTGAAAGTTCCCTTTGGTTTATGCTTCGTAAGTATTTTCTTTCTAATTGCATTGCATATTATTCTCTGTATCAAATTTCATATTCTACAGATTATGATAATTTATCAATACCTTATAATTTCCTTGCTAAGTTTTAAAGTATTGGTCTACTAATATATTTGTGTTAGTTTTTTGCTAGATACCAGGTCAGTACTATATTTAATGGTTCTGTGAATACATGTCTAAACATGTCTGCATATAGATAATTGCATTTGATTGTATTATCTTCCACTCTACCCTTGTATTTTCCTATAATTTATTTTCTTTTTCAAATACAATATGTAGTTTCTTTCTTTTGTTTATTATTTCCACAGTCTACTATCCATTTGTGATCATCAAGTTTTCAAGATCCCCAAATGATAATGATAAATCAAATATGAGGGCAAAAAAAGTGTATTCCAGGTGCTAAGGAAGCAGAGGCAGAAGATAGTGAGGTTCAAGCTAACCCTGAGGAAATGTAGGCAGAATCGATCTCTAAAATCTAATCAAAATAAACAGCCTGGGGTATGTTTCAATTGGCAGCAAGTTTGCCACTATGCCCAAGTCCCTGGGGGTGGGGGGAGGGAAGTGGCTTTACAAAGTATTTTCCAACATTTACCTCTAATAAGCCACATTTATTTTCATCTGTTATTACACTGTTAAAATGGTGATCCATTGTCTCCAATGTTCAACAAATAAAAATCATCAAAATATTATATGATGCTCTGAATTTTTTTTACTATGAATTGCTAATTTCATCTCTCCAGATTCCATGAAAAGCCTTAGACATACCAAATGATGAACTATTTATACTCATATAAATAATTTTTCTACCTGGGTGCCGGTGGCTCAGGCCTATAATCTTAGCTACTCAGGAGGCTGAGATCTGAGGATCGAGGTTCAAAGCCAGCCTGGACAGGAAAGCCCATGAGATTCTTATCTCCAATAAACCACCAGAAAACCAGAAGTGGTACTGTGGCTCAAGAGGTAGAGCGCTAGCCTTGAGTTGAAGAGCTGAGGGACAGTGCCCAGACCAGAGTTCAAACCCCACAAAAATTTCTATAATAGCTATATGTTGCAGCCTTGTCTTGGAACTCATTTAACAGAACTGGTACAACAGAAACTTCAATCTTACAGACTGTCTTCAGCTGTCCTTCCATTGCTGGTGTCAATTTCCTCATTATCAAAACACTACAAGAGTCAGTGTTTGCTTAAATAGAATCCCTTCTGAAAGCCTTTAGTGAATCACCTATGGCTTTATTTCTATTCTCTCTTCCTGTATTTTTTTATTTATTTATTATTGTGAAAATACTGTACAGAGGGGTTACAATTACATGGGCAAGATAATGAGTACATTTCTTATCAAGCATTGTAGCCTCCTCCTTTGTTTCT
>NW_012267273.1:5627987-5658107 GCF_000151885.1 Dipodomys ordii | reverse complement strand
CTGAGGAATCGAACCCAGGGCCTCATGCTTGCAAGGCAAGCGCTATACCACTGAGCCACCTTCCCAGTCCCTCTGAAATGTTTTGCTAATATATACAAAGGTTCCAATGTTTAATGGATCTGGTTTCCCTGAGATTTTGCTTTTTGGCTCATAGATGGTAGTGTTGTAATGGATTTTTCAAGGAGGTAGGGGAAAGCCTACTTACTTGAATCTCTTATACAAAGACTTTACTCCAGTTCCAAAATTCCCACTCAGGATGAGAAGGTGGCTCAGTGGTAGAATGCTTGCCTTCATATATGAGGCCCTGGGCTCAATTCCTCAGCACCACATAAGGAGAAAAACTGAAAATTTTGCTGTGGCTCAAGTGGTAGAGCACTAACCTTGAGCTGAATTGCTGAGAGACAGCGCTCAGGCCCAGAGTTCAGGCCCCACAACTGGAAAATAAAGACCCCACTCCTCTTACCTCCAATCTATCTCCTTACTGATTAGGTTTTAGCAGGTTAATTTTGTGGACATGAATTTCATTACACCCTCTCTATACTTTTTCTCAGTTCCCGATCTACATTAGGAAGTTCAATTAGCAAGCAAAACAGAATGCTCCACCGCCCAAACTGAATGCATTAAGTCAGTATAATTTAAAAATGTTTTTGTTACATACTCTGTTCCACTTTACCTTGCCATCTTGATTTCCTCCAATGATGGATTCAACAGAAATGCCATGACTTCGAAATATAGCTATCTGACATTATTTTACTGCTTCCTAAATGAAAATATTCTTCTATTTATTCTGTCACTTTTCTGCCTCTAAAAAATAAATACCAGGGTCTGGAAATGTGACCTACTGATAGAGTACTTGCCTATCATGCATGAAGCCCTGGGTTCAATTCTTCAGTACCACTTAAACAGAAAAACAAAAAGTGGTGCTGTGGCTTAAGTGGTAGAGTGCTAACCTTCAGCAAACGAAGCTCAGGGACAGTGAGTGCCCAGGCCCTGAGTCCAAGTCCTACTGGACAAACAACAACAACAACAAATATACATTTTCACTCATATGTGGAAACTAGATAGATATAGGTAGATAGATAAATAGATAGATAAATGGATAGATAGATAGATAAAATAGTCTTCAAGCTATGTTTGTGAGACAATAATTAGCACAACACACTTAAAATCAAAGGTAAAATTTTGAAAAAGTTTTGATCTACTTAGGGAAATTTTAAAAGCTTTTAAAAGAATACACATGAAAGCTTAAAATCAAACAAAATTATTCTAAATCTAGTTTGAGAAAAGTTTAAGAGGCCAGCATTGTACATGCAGTCTAATCATTAAAAGTCCACCATTTTTACCATGCTGAGAAGCTTTTAAAAGACTTGGCTGTGGAACCTAACACATTTTCTTCCCAATTATTTCTGAAGGGCTCCTGACATTGTTTTCTCAGGAAAGAATGACAAGCTGTCCTTTTTATTTTGTCTATGTGAGACTCTTATTGTTATCATGTTCTGAAAAGAAAATGACAGTGTGATTTGTATACACTATGTAATATATTTAGTCATGTGTATGTATCATAAACTATTTTATAAATGTTATGATATAAATTTCAATAATTTTAAGAATTGTTATTAAATGTTACTTCTCAAGGCCTGTATTTACATATTATAACATTAATATAATAATAGTAACATGTTATTTAGTGGTTCTGAGAATTCTGCAGGTAAATGCCTGATTAATATTGAGAGTTTAAAGATGAGAATTCTCCTTTTCTTCTTTTTTTTTCTCCATCTCCTTTGTGTCACTACAATTATGTTTGAGCATTTGAAACGAATTTCTAAATCATTATCCTTGCAGGAGCAGAACTTAGCTGGAAATTATTTTTTATATTATTCATGATTTATCTTTTCTTTTTTGTAAAAAAAATTCTTCTTTTTCTTTAGTTATTTTCAAAGAGGTATTTAGTCATCATATATTGTATTCAAATGTTTTTTTCTTTCATGCAATTGTTTCTAACATATTTATAAGATTATTTCTGTGTTGCTTTGTATGTCCCTCTCCCACGGTATAACCCCTGCTTTCACTGTATTTCATGTTGGTATAATTTGTGCAGGGGAAGGGCAAAAACAAATCGTTTAACTAGGGATACAGATGGACCCATTGCAACCATGAGATTTACAAGTCATTATGTCGAAAAACGAACTTTACAACCTTGGTAGGGAACTGGGGGGGGATGTTGTGGGGGGAAGTGGGGAGAGTATGGGAAGGGATGGGAAGGGTAAACAAAGAGGAGGCAACAATGCTCGATAAGAAATGTACTCATTATCTTGTCCATGTAATTGTAACTCTTCTGTATGGTATTCTCACAATAAAAAAGAAGAAGAAAAAGAATATTTTCCTAATTAGCCACAGCAAGATTAAAGTAACATCTTTCTCTAATTTTTGGTGGGGGGAAGTGGGAGGTTGGTTATGAAGCTTGAACTCAGGGACTGGGTGCTCTCCTTCAGTTCTTTTTACACAAGACTAGCATTCTATCACTCAAACCACAATACCACTCCTAGGTTTTGAGTTGTTACTCAGAGATAAGAGACTCATGGAAACTTTTGTGCTTCAAACCATGATCCTCAGACCACAGTCTCCTGAGTAGCTAGGACTGCAGGCATGAGACACTGGTGCCTGGCTCACCTTTAAAGTGAGGAAATTAGACTTTAGTTCCACACATTGTCACTCATTTTCCTGTTTATCATAATTTAATCCTTATATGTTTTATTATAGCTATCTTATTGTCAGAATAGTCTTTGACTTTAATGTTTGCTTTGGAAACATGATATGATGTTTATAAAAATTAGTAAATTTCTCTATGTGGTGATTTTTCTAATTCTTTCATCTATTTTATTTCTCTTTGGTTTGCATGCTAAGTTTTCATAGATCTGTTTTTGCATATTTAGAGCAGTTTATGTCAAACATAATTTATACTTACTGAGATATTTTAATAATGTATTTTTTATTTTATTTTCAATACAAGTAACATGACTAAGCATATCTTTTTGAAATAATTTCTTTTTTGCTTAAATATTTATTGATGCTTATTTAATTTAGCCTTTCTCTCATTCTTGGCCTGTCTGGATAGTCAAAACATGCTTCATTTATTTGTATATCCAAAATGATCATTTTTAACATGCAAAATATAGCCATCTTAGGAAAGGATTTAGTTAAAGTCCTTGGGCATAATTTATATTAAGTGGTCGAATTGTCTTCTTGTAAGTTTCAGAAGTGGGTACAATATTTATTTATCTACAATAACATCTTTCATATTATTTTCATATTTTAATTTATGATTGATGATAATTATTAACAGCGAGGTGCTGTTGGCTCATGCCTGTGTTCCCACCTACTTAAGAGGCAGATATCTGAGGACTGTGGTTCAAAGCCAGCCTAGGTAGCAAAAAAAGTCCCTGTGAGACTCTTATCTCCAATTATTGAAAATCAGGATATTGTGCTGTGGCTCAAGTGGTAGAGCACCAGTCTTAAGCACAGAGGATCAGGGACAGTGCCCAGGCTCTGAGTTCAATTCACATAACCAATTAAAAAATACTGTTTAAAGCTCCTTAAATGTTAAATAGGATATTTCCTAAATAAAACTACCAGTGAAATCTGACATAATTCCATAATTATTGGTAAATTAGAAATATAACTAGTGCAAAAATCAATACATGATTTGGATGGGCACCATGAGTGACCTGAGTTTGGAAAGGAATGAACAAAAGAAATCTTTTCCATCAAAATGCCAAAAGCACACTGCATATTTCAGGACCACTTGCAGATACAAAGTGCTTAAACTTCTACAGCTAATTTATTTCATATATGAATTATAAACATTAGTAGAATATTATGGGTTCAATAATTTATGCTTAACATTTTAATCTCCACATTACGTTGGAGAATTTAGTTATTTGTTTGAAAATAAACTAAAGGCATTTTGGAAAATTATTAAATATAAGGAAGATAAAATAATTGTCATTACAAATAATACCTTCTTATTCTGTAGACAAATTGCTATAGTACAGTCCTTTTTCTTTCACATTAGGTAGATTTTGTTACTTGGCATTAACAGTAAATGAAAATGATAGATGACATATCTTCAAAAATAGAAAAGCTATTCTTTTTAAGTCCTCTATTTTTATATCTACCAAGTAGACACTACCAAGTAAACTTATGGATGGCTGTAATCTTTTAGTATTAACACAGAAGATATCACCATAAAGCAATCACTGTTGCTTACACTATGAACACTTTAAAAAATCCAATAAATCCTTATATCTTGTGTTTGAATTCCTGTATATTTGGAGTCTTAAAAATATGTAGTTGCCTGAAATTATGGAGTTAATGGCATTTTTCTGAGTAGTAATATTACACACAGCCAATGCCAACTGGAATTTTTCTTATTTTCCCTCTTTCCACTGTGTGTGTGTGTGTGTGTGTGTGTGTGTGTATCTTTCTCACCGGCTCCATTGTACACACATGCAATTTAAATCCCTGTCTTTCTATGTCTATTATTCGACCTCAATAGAAGAGTCTGAAACAGCATAGAAATACATCAACAATAATCTTGTGGCCAACAATTTGAAGACAGTAGAGAAGACATGAAAATGGATTTCCACATGTAAATGACAGCATTGAGGATAAAAAGGATAAGCTATACTTCAACTACATGCTTTATAATATATACTATTCTAAATATTCTTGAATGAAACATTTAATTTCTACCACCCTGATAAAAGAAGAGGTAAAGAGTGTTTTCCAAAATAAAATTTTAATCTGACACATGAATTTTAGTTGTTACTGAAGTCACATGATTTGAATGTGTCCTATCACGTTAATCTGTTGTACTTCTCAGGGACAATGACAAAACAAATGCAAGTTTATCACCATATCATTCTGATAGGGCTTCAAAATTGGATGGTACACCAGAGTATCATTTAATTCACATAAATTTTCAAGGCTACAATAAAGGAATCAGTAACAATTTTTGGTATCATAGTAATTAAAATATTTTAAAATATTTCAACATAATAGTAATGAGAACTGATATGCTATTTTAAGTTGAAATTTGGAAATAAAGCATACAATCATGTCTAAGCTTAAGAGCAATATTGTTTGCTCAAATGTTTGTCTAATGTATATTTGATATAAAAGCCTTTTTTCCTTTAATATTATATTATTTCAAACAGTGTTCTGAATGTGAAATCAAGTATATATATTCTCTTTCTTACCTAAACTCAGGCTCTAGGATTTATGTGTATGTGTGTTTACACAGACATACATACAGACACCATAGATACACACACACATTTCCATTACTCTCTTTGTCGATTAACTGTTAAGATTTATGTTCACATCATAGATGCAAAAGATTGTTAATAATAGCTAATATCTAGACATTTCTTTTATTAACAGTTCATTTGGATTTAAAGTATATATTTTTACAAATTTTGTATACAAGCTATGAGTTAACTTTTGGATGTAAATGATGGAATAAATATTAATTTGAGATAACAAATATCTTCTAAACTCTATCTTTGTGCAAAAATATTCATAGTTGTTATTTTGTAGTTAAGTTTCTTAAATGGGATAAAAGTAAGACAAAAATACCTGGTCCCCTGTTATGTCCAGGCAATACATTTTATATAACATATTATAGTCTGTCTGTTCATTGGCTTAACCTTGTTATTTGGCATTAGCTCTGAAAGACCCAAATGCCCTCAATACCCACTCCTGATATCCTGAAAACAAGAACTTAATTTGCTTCGTGTTTTTACCCGACCATGTGGGTTGTGTTCAGAGGTGACCTTCTTCATATCCATTTCAAGATTCTATGGATTGAACAAACCTCTACTTCTTAACTAACTCTTCCCTTGTTCCTTGGGCCACCTGAAATCCAGGTCACAGTCTCAATTTGTTTTATGAAACCACCAATCTAACACCCAACAAGAATTCTCTACTTTTATACCACTTTATTTTCAGATGTTGCCTTTTCAGGTTTTGACCTGTAAAGTTAGATGTCAAGCACTCAATTATTTCTTCATATCCACTAAAATCTTTCTGGAATTGCTGAAATTTTTATTCTTTCTCTGAGACACTGCAGAGTGTTTAAAGGTTTATTTCAGGGTATATCATATTTAATGTTATTATAGACGTCCAAGAATAAAGAATTTGCCCATTTAAATTTTGTTATTTGTTAATATTAACTGATTTACAAACTAATCCTAAATTACATGGTCTATCCTTGGTTCAAAAATTATACAAACAATGGTTTTAAGATTGCAATACTGATAAAAATTTAAAATGCTCATTGAGAGATGTTATCTTAAGTTAAAAATATTTATGAAATTCAAAAGGTATCACTAATGCGTCTCAAAATAGTGCCAAAAAATGAGAAAAATACAGTTCAAAGTTTTGGAAGAGAAACCCAAAATTGAGAGTAAATTAAAAAAGTAATGTGGATGACATGACTTCTAATTTTAACATCTTGGATTTTCAAATACACATTGCTATAACCAGCTACCAATGGCTCACATCTGTAATCTTAGCTGTTCAGAAGATGAGAACTGAGGATAGGACTAGAAACCAGCCTGTGCAAGAAAGTCCATGAGCTTCTCATCTTCAATTAACCACCAAAAGAAAAAAAAACACAAAACAAAATAAAACAAGAAAGCCAGAGTACTAACCTGGAGCAAAAAACCTCAGGGACAGTGGCCAGGCCCTGAGTTCTAGCCCCAGGACCAGCATAAAAACAAAAACAAAGAAACAAACAAAAATATACATTGCTTTAAGGATGGATGAAATCCAAATTAGTTTTAAAATGAAAAAAAAAGTTAACCAATTTGTAAACGTCTTCAACTATGCTTATTTGCATTTCTGAGATGCAGAATTGTGGATTCAATATTTATTGACTTTCTTTCTGTAGCCTCCCTAAAATGGTGTTCACTTAAAACAACCAGTAATAGTTCTTGATTGTTTCTAAGCACCAATAGTTAAAATATAATGTTTAATAGTTGATCCCCTAGTTTTATTATATGTATATATGTATATAATCAACAAAAGGATTAATATTAGCATTTGCTACATTAAACCTGAAGTCCTAGGAATTTTTGCATCTTTCTTCATATTTTTTTAAAATTTTTTATTGTAAAGATATTGTACAGGGTTACAGTTACATAAGAACGGGTAATCAGTACATTTCCTATCAAGCATTTTTACCCCTTCCTTTGTTTTTCTCCTACCATCCCTTCCCTCCCCACCTCCCCAGCTCCCCTTCCACCCCTCCCCAGTTGTAAAGTTTGTTTTCAACATAGTATCTTGTGCATCTCATTGTTACAATGGGGCATCCTGTATCCTTATTTTGTTATTTTCCTTCCCCTCCCCAAATTAGAAAAACGTATATAAAAGATGCAGGACACAGGAATCAAACACAGTGGCAATAGGGGTTATACCATGGGAAGAACATACAAAAGAAACAAGTTTTCTAATTCGGGGAGTGGAAGGGAAATAGCAAAATGCTGAACAAGGATACAGGATGACCCACTGTAACAATGAGATGTACAAGACACTATGTTGAAAACGAACTTTACAACTTTGCTTGGGGGGATGGGGTGGGAGAGGGGAAAGGGATGGTAGAAGGAAAACAAAGGAGAGGATAACAATGCTCAGTAGGAAATGGACTCATGACCTTGCTGTGTAAATATAACCACTCTCTACAGTATTTTCACAATAAAAATATAAATTTAAAATAAAAAAGAAACAAAAAAATCACAGAATACATTAACAACAGTGAAGTACCTCCATCAGAAAGAATGACACTGCCCTGTTTGTAAGAAAATGGAAAGACTTGGAAAAAATTATGTTAAGTGAAATAAGCCAGACACAAAGAAACACAGGTCCCATGGTTTCCCTTATTTGCCATAACTAGTATACGTCTACGACAATCTTATTAGCCAAGCAGGAAAGGTCAAAAGATATGCACATATGACCATATAAGTTTATGCTAAGCATCTTTCTTATTATTAGTAATAATTCTTTGAAACAGAAATGTTCCTTATCAATGGTTTGTTATTAGTCATGATATTTAATCAAGCTCATCGTGAACAAGATTGCCAAATGATCTGCGTGACAGATATTAGTGATTGTGATCTTCAACTCGAGTTTTTTTGTGTTGTCATGTGTTCGTTATGACTTCAAAGCAAAACCTGAAGTGGAAGGTTAGGTTACCTATAGATGGAGAGTGTTCCATAATTCCCTCAGTAGTTCACATGCAACATTAGCAGTAGGACACTGACCCATATGCCTGTAAAGGACTACAAGGAGAAGCAAGATAATAAGAAGATGATAAGAAGTATACCCTAATTGAGATAGCAATTGGGGCAATTGGTATGTGAATTGAGTGAGTCATCATCCAATAGGGGAAGAATACTAGGTTAAAACTATTGCACCTCCTCAGGTATCATCTCAAGACAAAAGGTTTGATGACTGTATAATATTTGCATATGTGGGAAGTCATGTGTCTGTCCTTTCAAGGAAGTGATACATTTGTGCAGTTGATCCTCTTTGATTTCTTAGTTTAACACTAGGAATGGAAGGTCATATGGCAACCATTAGATCCCTCAAAGCATGTGTATTGCCTGGATATGAGAAGTGATCTGGGTAAGAAGCATACAGGGCTATTAGTAATAGTCTAGTATGTGGGCCAATTGGTGTTGTATGTCTCCTTGAAGGGAAGCTGAGTCTTACTAACCAGGACATTTCTATGTCCCTGCTCACATCTATCAAGAACCTTTGCTCATGGTTTCCAAAAACTTCCTTTTCTGCATCATTTTACTTCATGGCTTAAAATGATAAACTCCAGAATGTTTTCTTAAGTACTAGGCAGGAACCCTTAGGCTGACTACACAACCTTTAGGACTTTACAGTGACTGCTAACATCTCATTTAGCTGTAATTTTTTGTCCTCTTTCTCCCTCTTTTTTTTTTTTCTTCAGATCTAGACCTTCAGAAAAAACCAGAAGGCACCAGTCAACATCACTGGATAATGGTAAGTCATTCTTAACATCCTTTCCTTGTTAAAACCTTATAGTGCTAACTTCTTTGCCCCAAATGTATTTCTGGCACCGTTTTTGAGTATGGGATGAACAAAGAAACATTATCTCCCTAAATGCATATACTGATGAGTGTGCCCCCCTCAAATTGTGATAGCAAATCTTCTCAATATGAATATTCATAGGCTTCTCCAATGAAATTCCCTTGTTTTCTGTGTTAAGGGAGATACTTTTCAGGAGTTTTTCCCCAGGGTTCTCCTAATTTATATAAGTAAATTATTTCTTAATCTCTTGGTTGTGCTTATTAGCTTTGCACTCACTAAGGGAAAATCCATCGTGCTTTGTTACAATTTCCCCACTGAGAAAACTGCTTTGAGTATGGCAGAGAAATTTTTGAACTTTTTTGGTCAAGGAGACTAGGCTTGGCTTGGCTTGGCTTGGCTAATATCTGACTGTTCATGAGTTGACTTAGAAAGCCAAATGCACTATTTGCACATGTCATAGGTAGATGAACTACATAAGAGTCCTGATCTTAACAGAATCCCATTAAGCAACAAAACAAAACACATTAAACACTAAAACTCAGAACACAATAGTTTTGTGGGTTTTCTTGAGTCAGCTATAAAACCATCCTGTCACAAAAATTCAAGCTACTAATTTATTCAGAATCAAAATGTTGTATCTCTGATCCCCAAAGTGAAAATGATTGGATATTGCTGGGTAGGGATTTTCTTTCTTTCATGATAAAAAATAATAGATATAGAACCAATACTGAGCTGGAATCTCTTTCTCCTTTCACTCATATTCAAATATGTCATTATACTGTCACTCATTAGGAAGGGGTCTGTTTAGGGAAATTCACAACTCATGGATGCTTTGGGCAGATACATTGCAGTAGTTAAACCAAGATACATGAAAAATATTTACATTAAAAATAGAAAATGTGGTATTTGTTTTTAATTAATGCAATGATATTTTAAGAAATGATTCCCTTCTTTTCCAAATACAGCTCTAATTTATCTGCTCTCTTAATTTTAATCCTTTTTAGTATAAAGAGTAAAAAACACTAGATTTTAGTGATAGGAATTAGAATCCAAAATAAAACTGACAGTTATTGGATTCAAGTGAAAAATAAATTGCTCATTGAGTTGTGGGCAATATAGATCACAAAATTTGATTACTAATATTATTTATATCTATATTTAATTGTATGGAATGTGTACATGTACATAAATATGCATATTATCATCAAATTTTCTCAGAATTTTTCAAGATACTACAAATAGTGATTACAAAAACTGCATTCATAACCAAAAAAGTATTGTACTACAGAAAGCATAATCTTTGATTTTTTAAGATAAATCTAATTTTTTCATTGATAAAAGATATAAATAGTATTGTCAATTACAGAACTATTGTACTTAAAGTGGATCTTAAATGAGTAGAAAAATCTAAATTTTAAGTAGTTGAAGTAGTTATTTTATACTGTGTTAGTTATAAACAAAGACCTTTGCTGTTCACATTTATAGCAAAGATTTAATGGTAAAATGCTGAGTGATTTTTCCTTTTGCCATATCATAGATTATCTTATGTAATAGGAGAATAAATTACACTTTAATCATAAATAATTTTTATTTTATTGAAAATTACTTTTAAGATTTCAGTAGGCATAAGTCACTTTTGAATTTTTTTATTATTTTATTAAAATTATTGATTATTTGTGATTTTTCTTCATTATATATTTTGAATAATTAAAATTCCAATGGTAGCATAACTTCTGTGGAATTTTATGTGCAATAGTGTCATTGGTTTTTCTTTATAGCTCTAGGAATATCCCTAGTTATTAATCAACTAGCCATCATTCCTCGAATGCTTTTTTTTGATAGCTGAATAGACTTTGCCATAAAGCAATAAACTTGCCAATATTTAAATGCAAATTGGTGTGCCATTATTAAACTCCATACTCAGGCACCACTAAATTACTTTTGACTCATAATTAAACACTTGTTCTAGGCATTTGAACTCCCTGTACTTAATAGAACAATCAATAGCTGCATATATTTGAACACAGAGAGCTGGTATTAAAAGTTAAATTTCACATCATGGCATTTCCTGGTTTGTCAAAGAATATCTGATAACATTTAAGTATCACTCTCATAATCTATCAACTATTCAACTGCTAAGTATATTTATACCAACATATAATTAGCTATTATTAGTTTTAGCTGATTTCAAAAAAATAAATTGTGTTATTCATAAGAAAAAACATTGCAGTTCAATTCAATCAATACATTGGGTTATGGTTATTCTTTCATGATCTGTTGATTAACAGAAATACATTCAAATGGTAAAATATTATGGTACAAATACCAAGAGTTCAACTGAGAATTTTAACCAAGTAAAAATAGTTAATTAATTACAAAATTATAGAAGTGTTTACTAATTTGACCTTATTTCAGAGATCCTAATGCTGAGAAAATGCTATTCCTTATTATGAATATAATACAGGCCTCCAGGCACAATACAAAGATCTGATCTGTTGACTTGAATACACAGGGAAAAGTTGAGAATCAAAGTGAAAACAACATAACTTTTTCCAAGTCTTTCCATTTCCTAACAAATGGGGCAATGACATTCTTTCTGATGGAGGCATAGAATTCCATTGTGTATATATACCACATTTTCTTGATCCATTCATCTACTGAGCGGCATCTGGGTTGGTTCCATATCTTAGCTATGGTAAATAAGGCAGCAATAAACATAGTCGTGCTGGTAGCTTTAGATGGTTTCCCTTATTTGCAAAAACTAGTATATGTCTGAGTCAAGCAGAAAGGGTCAGATAAGTTGATGGGAAATGAACCCTAAGATATGTATTCAAATTTTTTTCGTTCATGCGATTATTTCTAACACACTTATAAGATTATTTCTTTGTTGCTTTGTATGTCCCTCCCCCATGGTCTAACCCCTGCTTTCACTGTATTTGATGTTGATATAATTTGTGGACGGGAAGGCAAAAAACAAATCGTTTAAATAGGGATACAGGTGGACCCATTGCAACAATGAGATGTATAAAACCTTATGTTGAAAACGAACTTTACAACTTTGGTGGGGGTGGGGGAGGAGGGTTGGGTGAGGGGGGGTGGAGGGAGGATGGATGGGAAGGGGAAACAAAGGAGGAGGCTACAAGGCTTAATAAGAAATGTACTCATTATCTTGCCCATATAATTGTAACCCTTCTGTACAGTATTTTCACAATAAAAAAATAAAAGAAAACAATGAAAACTATGATAACCTTCCATTAAGCTGAAATTTTTCCAAAGCTCTTTATCCCTTTTCTGAGTCATTCATCTTTACGTGATTTACACATTATACCACTTATTTCAATATGTTTCCATTATAAATCCTCTTTTCTTTCTAGACTTTATTGTTCTATTTTGTATAATGATGCAGTAAGTAATATACACAGTTTTCTAATCTATCTATCTATGTATATATCTATGTATCTACCTATCAATCATATATCAGTCTATCTGTTTGTCTATCTGATATAGTATGGATGCAGAGTGCTCCAAAGTCCCATGACTTGAAGCACTATTCTCCAACTGATGGATCCAGTTCCTGCGGGTTGAGTGGATCATGAAGGCTATGAACATATTCATGATCGTCTAACATTATTGGAAATTGAGTATAGTTGAAGGAAGTAAATTGCAGGGGTCATGTCCCTATGAAATATATCTTGTCCCTGTTTCCTTTCTGTCTACTAGAAATTTGACTTGATGTACTATTTGTCCATCTTTCACTAGAGATTTTAGAACTTTGCCTTTAATTGAGAAGTTGAAGAGAAAAAAGTCTTTTCTTATTCTTGGATGGTCATTTTTGTGTTAAATCTGCTATCACATAGTGTTGGCATGTAGCTTCATCTGGTTCCGCAGCGCCTCTGAATCTGATTTCTGGGCCAGATTTATTTTCCTTTCTTTGGCTTCCTGACACATTTAAAGTTAAACCCTAAATACTGGTACTTCCAACACATTCTAACAGTATTTTCCCTTTAATTGAGAATCTTTTTCTCATAGTAACATTTTCATTCTATTCAAATCATTCTGGATTTTTTTGCTTTCCTACCTCCAAAATTTTGAGTTAATATTCTTTCTGCAGAAGATCTTCTCTAAGGTGTTTACATGGATTCAGTATAGAATGAATATATTGATGAGTGCATTCCCTTTCTCAATTCACTCAAGGGTTTGTTCAAATGTCCTCTGCTCCACAGTAAGTCATGTCTCTCACATTTGTAACAACATAGTCATGCATCCACTTACCTTAGGATGCATTCTGATCTTGTGTGATTTTGTATACCCATTTTTCATGTGTTGCTTTGCTCTAGAATAGAAGTCTGCAAACATAGCACACCGGATAAAACTTTAGCAGTCTGTGAACTACAAACCTTTTTTGAAGATGAAAATAGTTGAAGAGGGTAGAAGAGACAAAAATAAGAAAAAGAGAAGAAGATATGTGACAGAGTACATAAATAGATGAAAAAGCATCCCTCTGACACTTGAGAAAAACTTTGTTATATACTTTTTTCCCATAAATTTCTAAAATAGTGATCAGAAACCATACCTGCCAGACAGGTCAACCTGGAGCTTACAATTGAATAAGGAGCAGTAGATTGATTTCTAAATATATGGAAGAATGATCATAGAGCATTTCCTAGCCCTTATGTTATTTACCATGAGAAAGGTGAATAAATTTTTATGAAAAGGAATCTCTTATATCTTAGTTTCCTTGCTTTTAATTTGAATACTAGTAGAAAAAAAGCCATCTGAATTTACATAGTCTCCCATCATTTATGGTATAATCTGCATGCGAAGTATTACCTTGAAAGTCTTGTACATTGAAAGTTTGATTTGAAACTCGTGCATTCTTTCAGATAGATTGGACCATGGGAGGTCCGACTTAATCAATGTATTAAATAACTAATTGATGCTTCCATTGGATAAATCATATTTTGCTAACAGATATTTACATATTTATATATAAATATATTTGATAGCATTGCATAATTAGGATATGATCAAATATTTTAGGGGTGGGGTCCATTTGATGTCCAGAGTGTATGTAATAAGACTTACTTAATGTGTATACACATTTTTCATATATATATGTATGTATATATATGTAATCTCATACACACACACACACACATATATATATATATATACAATATGTGTAATTTCTTGGAAAAAGAATATTATGAAATCACTGTTCTTGTAGAATATACAACTCTTAAAGTAATATTTAGCAGAAAGATCTAGAAATATTTTTGATAGGACATTAATGTAGTTTATAAATGCCATTACAGTTTTATGAACTAATTGTTTTTTTTTTGGTCTCTATCCTTCTATTATTTTAAGATTCTTTTTGTAATTCAAGGCTTCCATCTGTCAGGGGCAGAGATATGGCCCAGTGTTTTAGATGTAATCTACAGAGCAGGTAAATGTAAACTATATAATAAAGTTTAGTTTCTGAGAATATAAATGATAATGGTGCTGAAAATAGAAACCACAGACAAAAGAATGTTTTTATTTCTTTGGATGTTGTTTAAATATCCAAGACTAGGGGAGGCAGAGAAGAGCAGATGTTTCCTCTGACAGGATGATTTTCCTTGTTTTTGATAGTACCTAAGCCATTTATTTGTGTTTGTCTTCCTTAGATCCACGTTGTTAAATGACTGAAAAATGAATAAAAGAAAAGTCTGCCTTTCTAGACTGAGGGATTTGTTGGTAAGCCAGGAACATAGAAGGAGGAAATGTTGGTTGTTACATTTAAAAAATACTTCTCATAGCCTCTGGTTTATAGGATTTTTTTTAAAGACAAGAATTTAGATAAATTAGATATAGCAGTATGTATTTGAGCAAAGAGTGAATTAGGCATCAGAGGGTTGTCAGAACCTGGGGAGTTCCACCAGGTTCCCGGATGTTCCACCCAGCATGTGGGCAGCAGTATTTAGTCAGGAAAGTGAGGCTACACGCAAAGCGTTGAGCAGGGTATGATGAGCAATTTTCCTTATTCATATGGACACGATCTAATTGGTTGACCATATATGCTGTTCTCTGCTGCTGCAAAAGGCTAGAGACACTTTAACAAGAACATATTATTTTGCATAAAATTCACTTATAGGAACTGACAATGCAGAAGTGGCCTCAGGCAAATTTTTCATTTAATTGAATAAATTCATGAAATGGGACAAAGATGAACAGCAATATAGAAGGATATTATGTGGTCCAAGAATAAATGAATTTTAAAACATGCTTCCTCTGACACAGAAAAAATTCAAAACTTTCCATGTATCAAAATCTTCTACATGTTTATAAACAGAAGGGTTACTAGTATTTCCTGGATTCCCATAGCCTGAATGTGTGGATAAAAGAGATCAAGACAACTCCTGTTTCTGGTTGAGAGATTATGTAAGTGTTAGAAGCACTGGTAGATAAATGGGTTAATGGCAATAGATCTCCATACAAAGGTTGAAACATGGACACCTGTAGCAATAATCTAGGACCCTTGGCTCTAAAATAGACACCAACATAAAACTTTACAACCACATGAAAGAGTCTGATATGTTGGAGATTAAGCACAGTGACAAAGAGCAAATACCAGTGAAGACCTTTTAATACCTCTGGACAATAATTATATATATATATTATATTATATATAATATATATGATTATATATGATATATTGCTCTCAAATAAGTAGAGCAGACAAGAGGTAATATTTATACACTAATAAAAAGAATTGAGAAATTCAATATATAAACAATATTAAATGAAAAATTAAATTATTTAAAACAAAGTACAAATTATTTAAAATGTAATAATAGTATACAAGTTTTAAAATGAAACCAGTGCCACTGAATTACTGCTATAATCTTAGCTAATTAGGTGGCTGAGTTCAGAGGATTGTGATTCAGCTGGGCAGGAATGCTATGAGGCTCTTGTCTTCAACTAACTGAAAAAGCCAAAAGAGAGCTATGGCTCAAGTAGTAGAGTGCCAGCCATGAACAAATAAAATAACAGACATGCCCAAACTCAGAGTCCAAGCAAGCCTCATTACCAACACTAGATAGATAGATAGATAGATAAATAGATAGATAGATAGATAGATAGATAGATAGATAGATAGATAGATAGATAGATAGATAGATAGATAGATGATCGACTGTTATTTTAAAACAGAATTTATAGATATTTGTTTATTCTTCTCACACTTGCTCCCTTACTAGTTGTGTTTGGAGAAGCAATGGCTATCATCAAATAAACAACAAAAGAATACAAACAACTAAGAAAAACCAAATAGTATTAAGGTGGTATAAAATAATATAGTAATGTGGACAGCGTGAATATAGAAGTTCATGCAGGTACCTACTTTTTGTTTTGTGTACAGTATTATGGATTAAACCCAGGACTTCTAAGTGCTTTTTCTTTTAGATTTTTATTATTTTTGTTTTGGTGTTTTTGTTTTCAGGTAGGGGCTTATATCTACAATGTCCAGGTTGTCCTTATAAATAATGTCAACTGCTTCTGGGTAACGAGCATTACAAAAGTCCACCGTGATGCCTGTCTTGTTTAATTTTTCTTCCAACATTGGTCCTAAAATTATATACTTAGAAAAGTGTAACTATTTACAATATTTAATTTTATATCTTTCACTATTTTGTTGTTGTTATTCACTTTCTGTGTTTGCACTAGGGCTTGAAATCAGGACCTAGGTGTTGTCATTGAGTGATTTTGTTCAAGGATAGTGCACTAGCATTTGATCCACATCTCCAGTTTTGGCTTCTTCAAAAAAAAAGTGGTGTTTACTTGGAGATAAGTGTCTTATGAACTTTCTTTCTAAGGCTGGCTTTGAACCACATCCTTAGATCTCAGACTTAAATAGAAGTGTTCAAAGTGTGAGCCACTGGCATAAATAATTGGCAATGTTTCTTAGAGAATGAACTAACATCTCTGTTCAGAATTTTTCCATAAAACAGTCACTGGAGTTTTTAAATGTATATGTTTATATGTATGCATGTTTGCAGTTTAAAATAGGTAGATCTTAACTATCCTAAGAAATGGATAGTTTCATCTCAAGATGAATTGTGAAGGCATTCTGAAGTCAAATTAATGACGTTTAAACATTCTACTTGCATAAATTAAGTCTTTTAATCCTCCCCCAAATCCTTCAACATAAGTATTATCAACTTCTCTATAGCTTTGAACCTCTCTTATTTGGTTCCTCAAATGAAATTCTTACTCCTTCCTCATACTAACTCTCAGCAAACTCTTTAAATGAAGAGTATAAATTAAATTTGTTGGAGAATTTAATCCCTTAGCTATCAGCTGTCACTTTCCATTTCCTTGTGTCAACATTTGCTGCTGCATATAAACCAGTCTTTCCTGCTACATTCACTTTTCCTTTAGCATCTACTGATCTTTGTTCTTAATGTTAAGGGAAGAGAACTAGTTTCCTGGTCAAGCCAAGTCTCAACATTTTTTTCTTTTCTTTTCTTTTCTTTTCTTTTCAGTGGTGGGGCTTGAACTCTGGGCTTGGGTGCTGTCCTTAAGCTCTACAGCTCAAGGCTAGAGCTCTATCGCTTGAGTCACAGCAGCACTTACAGTTTTCTAGTGGTTTATTGGAGATAAGAGTCTCACGGACTTTCCTGCCCTGGCTGGCTTTGAACCATGATCCTCAGATCTCAGCCTCCTGATGTGAGCCACCGGTGCCCGGCTTTCCAAGTCTCATCTTTTGTTGTTGTTATTGTTATTGTTGTTGTAATTTTTATAATTTTATTGTAAAGGTGATATACAGAGAGGTTACAATTATGTAGCTCAGGTAATGAGTACATTACTTATTTTATTTTATTTTATTGTAAAAATAACATATTTATAAGATGATTTCCTTGTTGCTTTGTATGTCCTTCCCCATGGAATAACCCCTGCTTTCACTACATTTGATGTTTGTATAATTTGTGGAGGGGAAGGGATAAAACAAATCATTTAACTAGGGATACAGCTGGACCCATTGCAACAATGAGATGTACAAGACGTTATGTCGAAAAATGAACTTTCCAAGTCTCATCTTGATGCTCTGTTTATACTTCTGCATTCCAGCTCTCTTAACAGTCTCTGGCAAGGCTTCCCCCTTGAAAGCAAAAGGTAATCATAGCCTTCCATTACTCCCGTTTTAGTTACCAGGTCACCATGAATGTGTCCATGTGTTCTGAAAGTTTTATGTATCTCAGGAAGAGAGCTTCTTGAAGGGTTAATTTTTGTTTTCTTTTCAAGCTCCAGTTGCTTGCCCTTGGTATATTCAGGAGGCCAAGGAACAGCCGTGAAATTTACTTATTCGTATTTATTGGACTTGTGCCTCTCTCTCACTAATTTAAAAATCAGGACACCCTGTGAGTCCATCTTTCTTTTCACAACTAATGCTGAAATCAGGGCTGAAATATAGAATGTCCAATGGTTAATATTGTATTTCAAATGATCATGCTAGAAATGAAATAGAATCACCAAAGTGCCAGTTCTAACTCCCAGTGAGAGCTAGTCCATCAGTTTTGACAAGATGTTCTTTCTCAGTCACTAAACATTAGCTTTCAGACCATGTTAATGCTATTTAAAAATAAATAACTGACATAATTCTAAAAGGGCAAATTTGTCATCATTCTATTCTTAATGTCATAGGAAATAAAGCTTCGAAATGATGGATTTGAAAATCATTCATTATTAGTTAGCCTAATATTTTTCTGCCATCTTAAAAACAGAAGTTATATATATATATATATATATATATATATAGAGAGAGAGAGAGAGAGAGAGAGAGAGAGATGTTTTATTTATGTATCCATTAGTTCACTCTTCAAATTTATTAACTCAATGCTTTCAGAGCAAATTCATGAGATCTTATCATCATTCTTCTAAATAAGGAAATAAAAGAAAAATAAAGCATCTCAATCAGAAACAAGCAACTTTTGTTGCTGGAACACATACTATCTAGTCCTAGTGTTAAAGTAACTTAGATCTAATCCAGGGCCCTTTTTAATTCTTGTAAATTATTGCAAAAGTATTTTTTCTTGGGTAAATAAAGTTGCTAAATTAATAATATGGACACACTCAACACATGACTTCAGTACCAAAAGGCAAAATAAATTTTTGGTTTGGAATTTTATTTCAAGAATTACCAAAATAATTGAAGCAGAATTCACATTCACAAATTGATATTTTAGTTATATACATAGTACATATACAGATTTTATAGACTTCACTTTTTTAATTTAGATATCTGGTTCTAAAATGACCTTTGAAGAGACAAGATTGATAATTGTTTATTTTCTTCTTTTAAAAATAATTTAAATAATGAGTCTATGATATTTCACTACTGGGACAAACAAGACGGATCAATGTAGATATCATATTTCCAATAGGTAAGATTGAAGGACAACCAAATTTTGATTTCAATTTGGTCTGGACCTTACTGTAAATCAAACTTGCTTTTTGTGTACATGAGAAAGACTGAGGTTGAAAATGAGGAAGCCAAAAATGAATAATATTAAACTAATTAAACAATACAATTTTTTCTTACTCACTTATTTTTATATATAGCTAATGTACAGAAGGATCACAACTACATGAGTCAAGTAATGAGTACATTGTGTTTTGTATGGTGTCTTCTATTCCCTCATTCTTTCCAAGTCCCTCTCTCTCACTTAAACCCACAGATTGTATAGTTCACTTTCATCGGTGTGCAGAGTTCCACAGCTGACTTTTTCACTCTTTTCTCCTGTGTTCTGTACTCTCCCTTTCACCTTCCCAAGGATATACACTTTAATACATCATACGTAAAAAGAAGACAAAATCATCAAAAATTAAAATATAAAATAAATCTGTTTCCCTATCTTGGAGTTTATTATTATATATAATTTTATATAAATATGAAGAAACATGTAGACATCTAGTTTATATATATCATTGGTGATGATTTTAACAAACTTTCAGCTTATACTCAATTTTTCAAATATCTTACTTTGAATTGTATATAATAATGGCAATATAGGACTTGTTATATAGACCCATTTATACTTGCATAACAATTTCTTAAAAAATATCTCTATATATATCTGCCTAATTTTGTAGCTAATACTAAAATTACCAATTTAGGAGTAGAAAAAAGTAAAGTTAAACTCAGCATGTTATGAAGTCTCAACAGATGGATCTATTGACCTCAAATTTAAAGGCAAAAATTTAGGTCTTAAGTTTGTTATGTAGCATCAACAGCTTAACTGGTCACTTTATATAAGACGATGTAAAATTTTCAACATTATGTAATTCCTAAATATATCACCTACACGAATTGTGATGTTACATTCTAAAATGCTTTAGTGTTTCCAGTAGTATTAAAGAAATCCTAATTAATATATAGACTAGCTAAGAGAAGCATCAAATTTGATAAAAGATAGACCCAAGTCCTATTATTTTAATGAAAGATAGAAAATAAAGTCCAAGGATAATTTTCAAATCATATTTCTGCAGTTAAGTTTGATCTGCTTGCCTGGGAAACCCTTCAGCACAGCTGATCATGCAGAGATGTGAGCTAAAGTGAGTCACCTTATTGTTCCTTTCTTCTAGACTTTTGTTGAGAGACAGGAGATGAGGTGACCACTATTAGTAAAAAAATAGAGCGGAGCAAACAAGTCCTCTTCACTCATATGGATGCATTCAGATCTGTAACCTCCAAAGCTATGCCTCTCACATCATCAGACACTCGTAGGCAGTTCTAGCTATTGAGTTCACTTTGGGATTACAAATTTAAAGCAAGATTTGAGGAGGGGATATGAAATCTGAAGTGATGCTACAGTGTATAGCATTTCATAACTGGAAATGCAGCAAAGAGTGGAACATGACCATTCAAGTTCTATCTGCCTTCTAATTGTGCCATTTGCAGCTGTGGCTTATGGAGAGGGACCTCAACATTTAAAACAGGTTTCTAAAATTGTACTGTAAATGTGATGTGTGTGTGAATATGCATTTATGTAATTTGCCTCATATGATGCTTTAGTCACAGCACAAGCTCAATAAGAAGTTCAGTGATTACTTAAACAATTAAGTTGATACAGTTTAATTCTTCTTTCACAATAATATGTGTTTAATTATAAAAGAGTTGGGAAAATATGGTTCTCTTTTATAATATGTGAGCAGCAGACATTCTATTCTTTTTCTTAAAATGCGTCAAAGGCATACTTGTCAAACATTGTCTATGACTTCTTATTGAAAATATCTTGAAGACATACTTGCCAGCTCTAATGGATGTGAAGCCTTTAAATATATTGAATAGAGATTAACTCAATCTCAAATTATGCTCTAAAGTACAAGTTCTTGAACCACTTAAATTTAGACATGTATATCTTTCAAAATCTTCAACCTATGTCAAGTTATTTTTTGTTTTAATTCTTAGCTTGCTCCTCCTTTTTGTTTCCTTAGAAGACTTGTGATCAATGACTGAGACTAACTTTCATGAAAGAAAACCTATTTACCATAGTGGAGATATGAAACCAACCCAGATGCTTCTCAGTAAATGAATGGATCAAGAAAATGTACAATTGAATTCTTTGCCTTCATCAGAAAGGATGACATTGACCCATTTGTTAGGAACTGGAAAGACTTGCAAAAAATTATATTAAGTGAAGTAAGCCAGGCCCAAAGAAACATGGGTCCCATGATTTCCCTTATTTGCAATAACTAGTGTATTTCTAGAACAAGCAGAAAAGCTCAAAACCTATGTACATATGACCAGATAAGATAATGTTAAGTGAAATGAACCCCAAGATAGGGATGCAAGTGTTTCTTTTTCTTTCTTGCTAATGTTTCTAACATATTTATAATATACCATGTGATTCTTTTCATTCTTTGAATGTTCCTCCTCCACAGTATAACCCCTGTTTTCACTGTATTTCATGTCGGTGCCTTGAATCTTGTATATACACTTCTCTAATTTGGGGAGGGGAAGGGAAAAAACAAAATGCTTAAATAGGGATACAGGTCGACCCATTGTAACAATGAGATGTACAAGACACTATGTTGAAAAATGAACTTTACAATTTAGTCTGAGGGTGAGGGGGGTTTACTTGTGGTGGTGGGAGGTAAAAGATAGACCCAAGCAACAATGCTTGATAAGAAATGTACTCATTACCTTGCTCATGTAACTATAACCCCTCTATATAGTATTTTTACAATAAAAATGTATAAAAATAAAGAAAACATATGTGAACATAAAAGAAGTGGGGAGGGAACAAAGAATCTATGACAGAAAGAAAACAAATGGATAAAGAGTGAACAGAGAGGTAGTATGTAAAACACTGTAAGAACAGTCAGAAAGGGAAATGACAAAGTCATTCTGATAACAATTCTTGTTTGCTTTACAAAAGCAAATTTTGTTTGTTGTTTACTTTTTTGCTTAGCTTTACTACAATCCTGGCTATAGTCCCTTCAAGAAAAAGAAATTCAAAGGGAGTGAGTTATTGTAATGCTGTGGGACAAATTTCACCAAAATAATGTTCTATTTTTTTCCTATCAAATTTAAAAGAATGATTTTATGAAAACTAAAATAATTATTAATAACAATTGAACACAAATAAAAGAAGATGCACTTCATATTGGAGCAAATGCTACTTGATCATGAAAAATTGCTCTTAAAACTCTTTCTCTCTATATATATAGTCTCATATAATTGGATGAAAGATAAATTATCTGAGAAATGTTGTATCAGGTAATTTCTTGTTTGAATATTCTAGTGTTTCCATACAAAAGCTAAGATGGTTACTACATCAATAAGTGATATAATGAATATTCAGGATCACAATGGAATATGCAGCTCATTGTTGAAAATATCATCATGGGGCATAGGATAATCGATGAGATGAATGTTGATGCCCCCACAACTGAAAAAAAATCTTTTTACCTACTATATGAGAGTGAAAAATTATCCTGAGATCAAATCAGATTGTATATACATTTTTAGTGTGGATATTTTAGATATATTTAAAACATAAAATCAGTCTCTCCAATAACTTTAGATCCCAAAGGGTCAGCAGGATCCCTGATATTCCTGTGTTGGAATTCCTATGAGTTATAATATGGCCTTCAGGAGAAAAAAAAAAACTTTTTTAAATCAAAGTAAATGACTTGAGAGTTTAATAAACTAGTGTCATATCTGTTTGAATTAGATAATTAGCTGTCAAAAATTGCCCCTAGAGAAAGAAACGTGGGTTAAGCACATTTAATTGAGCAGAAGAATGAAGAGAGGAGTTTCTACATAGCAAAACAATTTCACCATGTAGTAGGAGGAGTACACAATAACCAGGAGCCACAGAAGGACTTTGGATAAATTTTTAACAAAGAAAAAAAATAGGCAATGGGTCAAGTGGAGAGAGAGAAAAAAAGAGAGAGAGGCTTATAAGCATATTACCTATTCTTAGATTGCATTAGAGTACATGACATTTTATTTTTTAAACCCCTTGTTCTGGTAGTAGAATATGAAAAAGTAGAAATCTAGAAACAGAAATGAATAGTTATATATCAGTAACAATGGTATGACATTCTAAGGACAATTTATTAAGGTTAATTAGATTAAAAAGCCTTAGAATAAACTTAAAAACAATGAATTTAGTAGAATTCTGAAATATCTTCATTTTCCTCATATATCTTAGTAAACTGAAAAAGAAGAATGGTTGGTCCACTTTTCTAAACATAGCAATTTCTATTTCTATTTCAGATAAATCAAAAATAAGAGGATTTGAAGCAATAAAAAGAAAGTATATTAGAAAGGACCTAGACATCCGAAGAATGGCATGGTAGTATGTTCCCTGGATTCATTTACCCTTCTGGCTATTGGAGAAGCCACACATTCAGAAATGATAACAGGAATGGGAAAAGATTCGTGAAAATAAATGCATTTTCTGGTCAAAAATCAAGTAAAAAGCTAAGGATGGAAGATGAGAACATTTATTTTTCTTTAGAAAACAAAAAACAAAACAAAATAATATGCAGTAGGAAATAAACTCATTACCTTGCTCGTGTATCTGTAACCCCTCTGTACAGCTTTTTTACATTAAAAAAGTACAAAAAATATAGATTAAATATTGGCAACAACTTCAGTTAAGGCTGAGTAAAGAGATACTCATTAGCCTTTCATTACTGACAGCCAGTAACAAGTGATGATTCTTTCGTAGGCTGTGCCAGTGGAGGTCATTTAGTGAGTGGGTTTGTGCAGACATCCACATCTTCCTGCAGTGTTGTGAAATACTATCAGATTTAACCTAATTCGAAAGATAGTAGTTATTTGGAAGGATTAAAAATACCTCAAAGAAAGTCAATTTAACACTACAGAAAGACTAAAAATAAAGCGTTGGAAAAGATATATTCCATGAGAGCATATAGCCAAAGTCATCAATAACATTTCATTTAGATCAAGTGAGGAGACTAAGTCTAAAAACATCAAAAGAGACAAAAGGTCCAGGACATAGTGATAAAGGGAAAGAAACAGAGAAGCAACAATCTTAAACATGTATGTAGCCACTGGAAAAGCACTTAATTCTAAAATAATTACAGCTCTAACAATAGTGATAGACCACCAATTCAGTGATAACTAGGAATTTCAATATATAAAGAATGAGCAGATTATTAAAAACTATGGGATAATCAAAAAGAAACAACAGAGTTAAACTACAGTGGATATAAGGTACCTAAAAGAGTGGATATAAGGTACCTAAAAGAGTTTTGCAGACCAGTGTATCCATGATGCAGAATTTACATTCTACTCATCAGATTATATGTTAAGTCTCAAAACAAGGGTCAACATTATTTTAAATGAAATTAAATAACATACTTTTCTGACCACAGTGGAATAAAAGTAATCAACAACATGAACTTGAGAAATTATACAAATATATGAAAACTAAACAATATTCTCCTGAATTACAAATGGGTTATTGTAGATAACAAAAGAGATTTTTCTTTAAATTTTGAAAAAATAAAATGTAAATACAATTTATCAAAGCTACAGATACAATGAAAGCATCTATTAAAAAGAAAGTTAATAGAAGTACCTGCATCAAAGAAAGAAGAAATTAAGTGATCTAATGAAGGAACTCAAGAAAATTGAAAAATAGAAAAAATGAAATTAATAGAATAAATTATAGGTAGAATAAAAATTTAGAGCATAAATAAACATCCAATACCAATACCAATAAAGCAATACTAAGAGTAAATGAAGCAAGAAGTCGGGTTTTGAGGGAGAAAAACACATTGGCAGACATATAGCCAAGTTAACCAAGAAAAAAGAAAGGAGAATCTTTGAAATGGAGTAAGAAATAGCTATATACTAGTATTAAAATAGAATAATTTGAAAAATTATAAATTATAAGCCTATAAAATATTTATAGTTGTCTTACCATATGTAAAAAAATAAAAAAACAAAGAAAAACAACAAAAAATAAAAAAAAAAAACAAGCCAGTGCCAGTGGCTCATGAGTGTAATCTTACATACTTATAAGGTTGAGATCCTAGGATCATGATTCAGAGCTAGCCTGAGAGGGAACTCTGTGAGACTCTTTTCTTCAATTTACCACTCAAAAGCCAGAAGTACAACTATGGTTGAAAATGTAGAGCACTAGCCTTGAGCATGAAACCTTTGTGACAGAGCTCAGTCCCTGAATGTAAGCCTCAGAACAGAAAAAGCAATGTAAATACTTCTTTCATACTAACTACATTAGGTTCAAGCAATGTTATATGATAATAAAATGAACACCTTCAATCAAAGCTATTAAATATACCTGAAGAACATAAATCTAAAACATATGAAGAAAATAGTCAAGTGAACCCAATATCAAATCAGCAGTTTAAAACCCATGACCAAGTAGAGTATACTTCAGGGATAAAGGATCATTTAACATACACAAGTGATAAACATAATACATTAACAAACTGCAGGACAAATATCATACAGACATCTCAATAGGTACAGAAAATACCCTTGGTAAAATAAAGATGTTTTATTTTTTTAAAAAATCAACAACTTACTTGTATAAGTAATGTATACAAAATAATAAAGGCTACAACAAATCCATTCCATGATAACTAGAGAACATTTTAAAGTATTTCTTGTAAACCCTGGAACAAATCAAGGATTCCACTTTCACTACTCTCATTCCACCTGGTACATGAAGTTTTAGTAAGAATAATTAAGCAATAGAAAGAAATAGAATATTGAAACGAGAAGAAGGGAGTCTTGTTACCCTGTTTACATATGACATATATTTTCTGTAAAACAAAACAAAACAAAACTAAAAGTCCCCACCAACAATCTGTTGGAACTGGTAAATTTGGGACAGTCACAGAATACAAAAGTCAATGCAGAAAAGTAGTAACTTAAAAAAATATATTTATAACAAGCCAATTTAAATATTCAGAATATCTATTGGAGATCAGTTTAACCAGGAAAGTGACAACTCTGGAATAAAACTTACAAAACAATGATGAAAGAATTTACAGAGTATACAAATAGTATCAAGACCTCCATGCCTGTGGGTTAGAATTAATACTGTTAAAATAGACATATGATTAGAAATGATCTAAAATTAAACTGAGAGAAAGGGGACAAGGGACAAGGAATAGGTTTCAAAGGCAAGTGGCCCAGTGACCTAATTCCTAGAGCTAGGTCCCAGTTCCGAAAGTGCCCACCACTTTCCAAAATAGCACCACTTGTGCAACAGCTTGTAGAGATGATTTCACATTCAAATTAAAGCACCTGATAAAGTAAACAAATTCCATTAGTATTCTACTTATTAATTTACACAGGTGGGTTGCCTCATTTCTATATGTACTTGTTGGCTTATATCTATCAATATAATATTTCAGTCTGCTTTTCCTTATATTGATTCTGCTTATCTCCTGATGAGTAATTTTTCTTTTGTTTTTTTTGTCGGTCATGGGGCTTGAACTCTGGGCTTGGGCGCTAACCCTCAGCTCTTCAGGTCAAGACTAGCGCTCTACCCACCACTTGAGCCACAGCGCCACTTTCGGGTTTTCTAGTGGTTCATTGGAGATAAGAGTCTCTCGGAGTTTCCTGCCCGGGCTGGCTTTGAACCATGATCCTCAGATCTCAGCCTCCTGAATAGCTAGGATTACAGGCGTGAGCCACCGGCGCCCAGTCGGATGAATAAATTTTAATTTTTTAATTTTTTTTGGCAGTCCTGGGGCTTGAACTTTTGGCCTGAGTACTGTCCCTCAGCTTTCAGCTCAAGTCTAGTGCTCTACCACTTGAGCCACAGCACCACTTCTGGCTTTTCCTGCTTATGTGGTGTTGAGGAATCAAACCCAGGGTCTCAGGCATGCAAGGCAAGCACCCTATCACTAAGCGACCTTCCCAGGCCCATGAATAAATTTTTAAATAGTTATTTTCACAGATCTAAAAAACATTCTTAATAGGGTATGTCCAGAACATGGAAAATAAATACTGAATTCTAATGATTATGTTTTCCTTCTGTTCAGTCTACAAAAGATACTCTTATTACTAGACCTTTAAGTTACTGGCTTTTAATTCTTCTCATAGATATTAAGTTACAGGCTAACATTAGAAAACACATATTTTAAAAAGATAACCTTCTGATCTAAACTTACTAATACTTCTAGGTCAAGACTAGATATTTACTTAGGAGTTTTTCCATTCGAAAAATAGATATTGACTTAGAAAATGTTCACTGTAAATCAGTTAAAATGGTTATTATTTTTCTCCTCACTATAATTTTAAAATGGAAAAAAAATCCTGTAAGCTGTAACCATAAAATGTTCACTTAAATACTTTGGCAACTAAAATACAGCTTTTGAAATGTCATTTACACTTTGACACATAAACTGTATTGAAGAGTTGTCATTGGTGGCTCATTGCCTTTGGTCCTAGTACTGAGGAGATTGAGCTATGGGGATCACAGTTCAAAATCAGCTTGGGCAGAAAAATTCCCTGAGACTCTTACCTGTAATTATCCAGCAAAAATCTAGAAGTGGAAGTGGGCTCAAGTGCTAGAGGAAAGCCTTGAGTGAAAAATTCAAGCAAGAGAGGAAGGCCTGAATCCGTGCCCAATTATGAACACAGCTGCAAGGAAAATAACAGAAACAAAAAATCTCCCCAAACACATATGCAGATATTCTGATGCTATAGTTTATTATCCACAGATTAAATGAGTGTTCTCCTTACCCTTAAAACAACTAGGTGAATTATTGGTTAATATTTGAAATAAACATGGATTTTTTTAATGTTCAAATGTCAACTACATTTCTTTCAGTTGTATTGAATATAAACATATATTTTAGTTCATAAGGTACATGTCAGATATAAATGAAAATAGCATTAAAATGATTAATTACCTTAATAGTGATGAACAAAAGACACTGTGTCTTGCATTCAACATCTATCATGTTTTATATTAGCCTTTCCAAGGTAGTTCTCTTAAGATTTATATTATGCTTGTAAGCAATCATAATCATCAAAGAGAGTGTAATAAGACATCATCAATTTAATTTAAATTTTCAGAAGTGCCAAGTTGATGGATCTTTTAAAGTACCGGTGGGACTGTCAAGGTAAACATGCTTTTCAGCATTGTTAGTTTAAATTCTGTGGCACAGTGGATCCAAAGAAGATATTATAAATACTGAATTCTACATAAAACTTGTATATCAATGCACTAACTTATAAGATATGCTTGAAAGACTACAAGTTGATTAGCATAAGACATGCTGGAAATTTATGGAGTTGATAGTTATTTTATGAATGACATTTAAAACATTTTGAACTAGATAATTAAAATATATTTGAATTTCTCACAAACTTAAAATCCATACTGAAAAATCCCAATTATGTAATATACTATTTAAACACCAGGGATAGTATGTCTTGATAGTATTTTAGATAAATCTGTGTATGTGATAAATACTTGATCAGGCGTTATCTCAAAGATCAACTTATTGGTGAATTGTACTGGGACCAAAATTGAACGTCTCTTTGCTTCAAGGTGCATAAAGTTTCTTAGTGTTGTCAAATGTTACACTTGGGAAATCTTATTTGCTTAGATCTAACAGTTTAGATCTAGGGAACAAGAAATTTCCATAATTTTAACACTTTAGAAGATATATATAATGCATAAAATCTTCTATCTTCTTTAAAGTTGCCTATGTAATGGTTTACATATCCTATGTTAGTTTTTAATTTTCTACAAATATATAACATCACAAAGTTATTTGTGTGTGGAAAAATATGTTTTGAATAATGTCAGTCCTCTTTCTATCCATTTAAAATACCGAGAACCTTTAAAATGCAATCCTATCTTTCTGGTGGTCTTTGAAAGTTGACATTTCCGAGGATATTTTAAAGGATGGGAAATTTTAAAATTAGTTTTCTAATTTCTATCATATATAATTTCAAAGTAAGTAATGCTTTTCTTCAATGCCTATCCCCTCAAAAAATAAACAAAATACTATTAAAAATATATGAAATGGTGTTGCTTTGTACTGAAACCCCGAACTAGAACACCACAAAGGAAACTGGGATGTTCCTAAATGTCACACAATAAAAATAAAACATTTAAGAAAGCAAGAAATGGTCCTCAAAGACCAATTTTTGTGGACAACAATAAATTCACAGAAAAAAGTAGAAAGAACCAGTGAACCTGAACAAATCACCCTTAAGTATGCCCCCTCTGCATTAACTCTTATAATCAAATTAAGGTGAAGAAACAGGACATCAAATAATCCTCTTCTGTTATTATTTGATTTCTTTGATCCTGCTTTACAAAGCCCACTGTGTTTTTATAATAAACAGAAGTACTTCTCTACTGATCGATAAAATATTAGGCCATTACAAAAATCAAGAACTCTAATAACAACAGATGCTGGAGGGGATGTGGACAGAAAGGAACCTTACTTCATTGTTGGTGGGAATGTAAACTTGTCCAACCA
>NW_012267273.1:5520752-5626642 GCF_000151885.1 Dipodomys ordii | reverse complement strand
TGGAGGAGGGACATACAAAGCAACAAAAAATCATCTTATAAATATGTTAGAAACAACCACAAGAAAGAAAAAAATCATTTGAATCCTTATCTTGGGATTCATTTCACCTAACATCAACTCATCTGAACGTTTCTGCTTGTCTCAGACATATACTAGTTATTGCAAATAATGGAAACCATGGGACCTTTGTTTCTTTGAGCTTGGCTTACTTCACTTAATGTAATTTTTTCCAAGTATTTCCATTTCCTAAAAAATGGGGCAATGCCATTCTTTCTGATGGAGGCATAGAATTCCATTGTGTATATATACCACATTTTCTTGATCCATTCATCTACTGAGAGGGATCTGGTTTGGTTCCATATCTTAGCTATGGTAAATAATGCTGCAATAAACATAGTTGTGCTGGTAGCTTTAGTATGGTCTTGTTTGTGATCACTTGGGTAAATGCCCAAAAGTAGGATTGCTGGGTCATAGGGGAGCTCTATGTGGAGTCTTTTGAGGAACCTCCATACTACTTTCCAAAGTGGTTGAACAAGTTTACACTCCCATCAACAATGCAATAGGGTTCCCTTCTGTCCACATCCCCTCCAGCATCTGTTGTTATTAGAGTTCTTGATTTTAGCCATTCTAACTGGTGTGAGGTGGCATCTCAATGTTGTTTTGATTTGAATTTCTTTTATGGGTAATAATTTTAAGTAAAATTGCTTCATTTGAAAATATCAGTACATTGGAGAAAACAGTGGGTCTAAAAATACTATTTGCATATATGAAGGATTAGGTAATTAGTGAAATGACAAACTTGACATTTATTAAGAAAAATGCAGAAACTGAGAAAAATATCAACTTATTGTAAATGTTTACTATAAAATTTTTAATCAAAATAAGATAGTTAAAAGATTCATGTTTACATTTATTTTCACCATGTTCTTAACAATTCAGTGGATGCATAAAATATTTTTAAATGCAGAAGACAACTTGTTTCTTTTTTAAAAAAATAAACAGGGGGCTGGGAAGGTGGCTCAGTGTTAAAGCTCTTGCCTTGCATGCATGAGGCCCTGGGTTCGACTCCTCAACACCACATAAGCAGAAAAAAAAAAGCCAGAAGTGACGCTGTTGCTGAAGTCGTAAAGAGCTAGCCTTGAGCTGAAGAGCTGAGAGACAGCGCCCAGGCCTAGAGTTCAGGCCCATGACCAGACCCAAAAAATAAAAAATAAAATAAAATTAAAAAATAAACAGCTTTTTTTTCTTTTATAGGAAATTTCTATGTATTTATATTATACATACAATGCTCACATGTGACAACTTTAAATGCTCATGAAGCCAAATTTTCAAGACATGCATTAAATAATTTAGGTATATTTAGGAAGTCTAGGCATGAATCTCATTTCTATGTAGACATGGTGAGAAGATGAAATAAATGCATGATGTAACAAAAATACTAAATAATAATTTAGAAAAATAAAACTGCCCATAATGGATAGATTTTTTCTTAATATGTCTTGGTCGTATGGAATAGGCTTTAGTTCATTTAATTAGACAAGTGAAGTTTTTTCTGATTCCTTTCATCCCAGAAAGTGTAGCTTATAAAAGAATATAACTAAACCTATAAAATTATGCTTGAAAAACGAAATGTACACCTTTGTGGGGGAGGGAGCAATGGGAAGGGATAGGAAGGGCAAACAAAGGAGGAGGCAACAATACTTGATAAGAAATGTACTCATTGCCTTGCCCATGTAATTGTAACCCCTCTGTATGGTTTTTTTACAATTAAAAAATATTCTAATTTAAAAAAGGGAGTGGCTTCCCAAGGCCCCCCAAAAATTATGCTTGGAATATAAAATATTTATATAAAACTTTGGAGCATGACATCATTTAACTTATTTCTCAGACATTTCTAGCTTTGGCAGTTGTGTTTTTATACTTGTTTTTATCTCATTTTAACTAATCCACCAGTGAGAAATTTGCATTTTTTCTTGTTAAGAACTTTCTCACTCTTTGACAGCATGGATATGATACTCTGGATTTATTTTTGCATTTTCCTAGCCATAGAACCAGTTATTTCTCTGAGGAGCACTGCTTTCTTCATTAAAGGACATTATATTAGAAAGGGTACAATATCAGGCAGTACACAGTCCTTATTTACTGCACAGACATCTTGGTGACAGAAGGGCATGCACATGTATATGCACAATGTGTTTTCAGACGCAAATTACAACTACTGTTCCCTCTTCCATATTTGCTTTGCATTTGAATTGCTTACTATCTCAGCAAAAGTCTTATAAAATTTATTTGTTCAAATAAAATTTCAGCCTTAATTATACATTTTTTCAAGTACTGAAATTTTATTAGTCAAATAGCTTGAAGATTTGGAAAAAACGAATATAAGTATACATCGTCTCACTGTATCTTAATCAAATCTAGAGTACATTTTTTTAAAGTGTAGCTTTTAGAGTATGAAATATCATAAACTAACATTCTTTATTTTGCATTTAGTCTATAGAAAATATACTTTCTCAAGTTTGTATATGTATGTTATAACGCCATTACATTTGTTTAAGCCAGTTCGGGATGCCAAAAAAATAAAATTGCTTCGATTTGACTTTAAAAATGAACATCTTCTAGGCACTGGTGTCTATAAACTTATCTTCCCAGACGGGTGAAATCTGAGGATTGTGGTTTAAAGCCAACTCGGAAAGGAACATTCATGAGTTTCATATCACCAATTAACCACCCAAAAGCCAGCAGTAGAGTTATGGCTGAAGTGGTAGAGCACTAGCCTCGAACACAGAAGCTCAGAGACAAGTGTGCAGGTCCGGAAATCTGGCCCCAAGACTGGTACAAACAAAATGCTTAAGTAAGGATACAGGTGTCAACCTGTTACAATGGGTCACCATTGTAACAAAGAGATGTAAAAAGCAGGAGGGAAGGAGCAGTAGTTGTGGAGGTAGGAGGGAAGGGATGGTAGGGGAAAAGCAAAGGAAGAGGCAACAATTCTCAATAAGAAATGTACTCACGACCTTGTTCATGTAACTGTAACCCCTCTGTACAGAATTTTTACAATAAAAACGTACAAAAATAAAATAAAATTAAACAGAAATAAAGGTAAACATTTATTTCTTAGAGTTCTGTAGCCTAAGGCCTCCAGGATAGCAGAGGGAATGTATGGGGAATCCACTTGAAGGTTTTCTGGTGACTGTTGTCAATTTTACCCCCATGTGGCAGAGACCAAACAGTGTAAGTAGGCTTCCTTTGTGCCTTAGGAAGGGCAGGAGGCCCACTCAAGGCCCTTGTCTTCATAACTCATTCACATCTTATAGCTTCCACGTTCTCACACCTTCCCTTTATGGTCTAAAATCTCAACAAAGAAGTCTTGGCAACACGAATGTTCAATGCATCACATCTATACTCAAAAAATGCACATACAGTGTTTAGTATTTTATTAGAATGTTAAAGTTACCTTGGTTTGATGTTAACACCAGCAGCATTAATTGAATTAAATGTTCTAAGAAGATAGTCTTCCAAGATAACCTGAGTGTGGCATAGAGCATGCAGTGTCTTAAAGTGAGGATATTCGATTTGTGTAAAGTGGAAGCTGATTAGACAAATACAGGATAAGACACTGCTTTTCACAGGGTGAGAACTCACTTCATGCTGTCCTGTCTTTTCTACCATGCTGAAGCCGTTGTATTTTTGTCTTTACTGTCTAAAGATTGCAGTTTCCTTAAAAAGACAAATGGATGGTACCTGCATTTCATTATTGGTTCTTCTCTCCGAAGGAAATAAACTCTAAAACATACAAAAAATGTTAAACAATATTGTTTAGATTTAAGGGTGTGTGTAGTAGTCAAAAAATCAGAAATAATGTGGGATTTGTTTATGACATTGATAATTGACATTTTACTTTTTAATGTTTTATAGGGTCTCTTTACATAGTATTTTAGGTAAAAAATCCTTCAAATACATTCATTTTCTTAAAAAAATGCTTTTTAATCCATTTAATAATTATGTTCTAAGAATCAAGCATGTACATGTTTATAGCAAAAGCCAAATTATCTACATTTAAACTTTTAGAATGAACACTTGACTGATAATTCATCAGCTATTTTAGATTAAATATACTTGCTCTTGTAGGTGTTACAAAAGCACTTTAAAAATAATTGCATTATTATATTTTTTCCATGAGAAGTTAGTTAAGTGTCAGGAGCATAAATTGAGTTACCTGTCCAATATCATGGAGTAATCACAATTATGTTAATGATAAAGCCTTACTCATGCGAGCCCTGTAAAAATCTACAAAAAAGTCACACTTATAATACATGGTGATACTGGAAACCTAATGCTTGTTTAACTAGATTCTGTCATCTATTGCCTTAATCAAGTATGCTAATTAGGATTCTGAATTGGAACATGAAATCTAAAATTGAATATCTCTTTTTACTTCTTGAGAGCTTATGGTCAAAGCCTTAGTAATGTATCTGAATCATAAATTATCTTCTTTGACTTTTCTATGCTATATGCTGTTACAGATCTTGTTTGTATAGTCACAGACTTCATGACAGATAGTTTTCAAAAATATCAATGGACTTGAAATGTTATTGAACCATAAGTCTCAGAGAATCCTCAGTATTATTTACCCAAACTCTGAAATAATTTGTATTCACTTATTTCGTTTGTCTATTCAGTAGATTAGAATTAGTTTTTACTTATACATAGCATGTTATCAAAAATATTTTATATTAATTACCAAAATGTTGGTGAGATAAAATAAAAATGCATGTAACACATCTGAGCACATTAAACTTTGCAAGTTCTCAGTAAATGTTAGTTATTTTATTACTTAAAACTTACAGTCCCCCAAAACAGTGGCAACAGAACCTCCCTTCACTGAATGAAGAACTGAAGCTCACAAAATTTGAGAGACACTTTCTCATAGATAGTTAAGAACTGATACTTTAAGCACAAATGTCCTTGAATTCTGAAACTTCTGAAATGTGCTCATTGATTGTCTACAAACACACGAGAAAATATCTATAATTTATTATTTATATTAAAGACAGATTTTTCTCATCATAAATGTGAAATTAAATGTTTCTTTCCTTTCCTTATCTTGCCTTTCTAAATATGTTTTCAATATGAGCCAAATTTAATTTCCATATCACCTGCAGCAGAAAAAATCCGAGCAGTAAGGAGAAACAAGCTTCAGGTTCTCATCACCTTAGTCAGCACATGGCTTATACTATTGATCATATGAGGAAGACAGACTTATTCTTCAGCTCATGTGCTCTTGGTAAGCTGGCTTTTCCTCAGGCAGCAATGACAGAGGCAGGTAACAAGAATGACAGAGCATAAATATCTCTACAAAGGTGAGCTTTCTTCTATTAAGCCACTGGATGTTGAAAAGGCACTTACAAATGAGTTCTCCATGAAAAATAACCACCAATACATAGTATATACTCAAATGCTAATTATCCATGAAAATAAGCACCAATACATAGTGTATACTCAAATACTAACACATATTTTTGCTTCAAATACACACTAAATTTGGGATCACATTTCATTTATGAGATATTAATTAAATTTTCATACTGAATTCTATTATAGGCAATGTAAAACAAGGCAGAAGAAAAAAAGGTTTTTTTACACACAATATGACAGGTATGGAAAAGTCCCCCCATTTTCTAAATTGGTCTCCTTAAACTGCTTTGGACATATCTTCTCCCCTGCCACCAAATGTACATTCCTAATCTCAGAGACACTTCTCGATCCTAGCACCTGGACAATCAAGAATTCATGTTTAAAATCCCAAACACAGTTGTTCCTAGAAATTCTCCCAATAAATATATGTGCAAACACACATCTTCTAGTAATTTTGTTGAGACTTTCTGGCACTGCCAACATTAACTTCAAAGCTTCAATTTAGAGTGCTCACACAGCATGGTTGAGAATACAATTGTCTTCAAATGTATGTATTTATTTATTTAGCATGATCATGCCACAGTTTTTTGCCTCTTTTCCTCTGTTACCATTTCATCTGCTGTTTCAGGGCAGAAAGAATTGACTATAATTTGGTATTTGTGCTGAATATCTAATGGGTTAGGCTGCTGTAATCAACCCAACAGACACCTTTAGTATTGTAACTTTTAATATTGTAACTAATAAGATAGCAATTTATTGAATTAGATAAAAATGTATCTCTCACTTTTCCTCACAGATCTAACTTAGGAAATTACAGATTTAATTCTAAGCTTCACAAGTTGATTTTCTTAGTTTCATATATTAATATTAAAACTAGGATTTTATTAAAAGCAAGTCAAAGATTGTGGACATTAACATTAACTTCCAATAATCAAATCATGTATTTTTATTAAATGAGCAGTGGTTTTATACACATATACATACTGCCCTCCATTTTGGTATTTTTTTAATTCTAGTAATTTGGAAGGGAGAAATGACTGCAAATGTTTCATAAATCTTGTGCAAAAATAAGTATGGTAAGTTTAATTTCACAAACTTCATTATCTTCATAATTCAGAGTATGATAATTTTAAGTAAGTTTAATATGTAATATAAATGTATTACTTTTATATTGAATATAAAATAAGTTACTCTATGGAAAGTAATTTAATCACACTGAATCAGTCTAAATCTACAGAAAATACTAGTAACCTATAAAGGATGTATTTTAGACCTAAAGTGTTCACTATAAAAGTGGTATCTTTTTTAGAACCTTTAATCTACTTTGTTAGAATAACATGACTTACTGAAGGTCAATTTTCAGTATTAGTTCTGATGCCAGGAACAGAAATGACAGCTGTTGACACAGAATGCAATTAAGGAGCAAAGACTGAGGTATATCTTCTTTTGAATAAGATACAAACTTATCCTTGAACTAATAAGTGGGGCTATTGGCAACTGTTCTTCTTGCCAAAGATAAAATTATGTCAGGATTTATTTTTCAGTTGTCTCCATTTTTTAAGAGAACTTGCTACAGGTAGAGCGTTGCCAAAGTCTATGCATTGCAAGTCAGATATGAAGAAAAAGAGAAAGCTACTTTCTTTGCTTCCCATAAACTGAAAATAACAGTTCATCCTGGATATCCTGTGATGGGCCTGCATTGTCATTCAGCTCACTGATGCATCTGGAAGTTGGAGAGGGATTTAAAAACATACATTGGAGGTAAATTGTCTCTATGTGTAAATCTCTAAGTCAGCACCGTGTAATGTGAGAATTTCTCTTCCTCTCTCTGTGTCTCTTCTCTGTGTCTCTTTGTCTCTGTGTCTGTCTGTGTCTCTCTGTCTGTCTGTCTGTCTGTCTCTCTCTCTCTCTCTCTCTCTCTCGGTTCTATTTTGTAATTGCTTTCACATTTTAGAATACTTTTCCTGAACATTTTTTCTTCCCTCATGTAGTATATTTGGAAGGAGACGTCTATGTCATGTGCAAGTTAGAGCTCCACTGTCTGGTAAGTTCTTCTCTAGATCCTGCTGATCTCTTGCCACCCGTACTGTAGTGGTGGGGGCTACCCTCGCTGATTCCTCTGCCCATGAGAACCTTTCAGTGGAGTCACTAAACACAGACAGGGTGCACTGGTGGCCATTCGGTGCCTTCTGCAATGCTCCCCCAAGGATCTGATCCCTACTGAGATATTTCTAATTTCTATGCTTGTCTTCCACAGAAGATCGGCTATGTGCTACTGAAAAGTTTGTCCTGTCCCTTGGCCATATAGTTGGTTCTCATCTTCAGCTTAGAACATACTATTAGTCATGGAATTCCTCACAATTTTCTCCTGGAGAACTGGAGGGTACAGTACTCTCATTATTTGTGTCTCATTATCATATTTTAAGTTGTGAATATGAAACTTCCTGTTCCACTCATGATTTCTCATTTGTTAATTGGTTCTTTCCTTTTTTATTAGCTACAATTAGTTGTACAGAGAGGTTTCATTTTTAAAACGGTCATGTACACATGCATCTTTATCCCTGTGTCATTCTCTTCCCCCACTTTTCTCCTTCCCAATCCAGTAAGCACATTTTCTTCCATTCTCAGTCATCCACATGAAGTATTTCCACTATATCCACTGTTTCACCCCATCTCACTCATGCTTCCTACGTTTCACTATTTTTCTCTTCAGAAGGATTTAACCATGTGTATATTGTATTTTAGTCAATGATCACATGTGTATACCTATGTATACACAATTATGTACATGTATACATAGGTATACACAATTATATGCATGCATACCTATGTATACATATATACATGATTTGATTTCTTTTTTTTTGGTCAGCAGTGGGGCTTGAACTCTGGGCTTGGGCACTATCCTTCAGCTCTTCTGCTCAAGGCGAGTGCTCTACTGCTTGAGCCACAGCACCACTTCTGGTTTTCTAGTGGTTTGATTGGAGATAAGAGTCTCATGGACTTTTCTGCCCGGGCTGGCTTTGAACCGTGATCCTCTGATCTCACCCTCTTGAGTAGCTAGGATTACAGGCCTGACCCATAGGTGCCTGGCACATTATTGGATTTGATAACAGAAGATTCTTTTCACAGAAGATTCTGTTTATGCTTGTAAAAAGTTCCTTGTTTATTTTCTGCAAATGAATAAAAGGAAAAATCAAACACATTCATTCTCTACCTATAGAAACCTTTCAGGTATTTATAATGGCCAATATTCACCAAAATGTATAGTAAAAGAAAACTAAAAGCTGTGTGTGGAAAGGATAGTGAAGAGATTTACTGGTGAATCAGTTTTTCATTTTTAAATATATTTATTCTTCCTCATTCCCTGGTGGTATCGATTAACACCATGTACTTATCATTCTTGTTGTCTACCTGTTTATCTACCTTTCATCCATCCATCACCTACCTACCTATGGATCTAATATTGACTTTCTTTCTTTTTAACAACCCACTGACATAGCAATACAGGGATACCTTACAGTGTAGGATTGTTTTGTTGTTTTTAATTTTTTTTATTTTATTGTAAACATGCTATACAGAGGGATTAGAATTGCATGAATAAGGTAATTAGTGCAATTTTTGTCGAGCATTGTTACCCCCTCCTTTTTCTCCTACTGTCCCTTCCCTCCACTACATCCCTCACTTCTCCCCTCTCCCCGCAAAGTTGTAAAGTTCATTTCCAACATATTGTCTTGTAACATGGGCACAGGATGACCCATTGCAACGAAGATACTAACATGTCTAGGATTGTTAGCCCATTATACGCCTTTTCCTTTCTCACAGGCAATTCTCAAGTAAAGTAGATGTTATGGAAGGCAATATATTATATATTGGTGCCTAAGTTTATAGATACCCTAATCCATGTAATAATAAACCAAACACCTTACATGGATAAAAAAATCATAGATTGTAGTAGTAAGACTTTGATATATGGAAACATTTTTGCACTATCATGTTGAACGTGCCTAAAGTATATAAATGGAGAAATATCACCTGGTAGGGGAAAGAGGGAGAGGTGTGATTTTGAAAATATACAAAGAGAAGCAACAATGAAGCCTGTATATTGCAAACAGATAATAGAAAACATTCAGATTAGAGAAAACTATGAATTAATTCTCAACCTGCTAGTTCCAGAGTAGAGAATCCGTTTTTTTAATTTGTTTGTTTTGTTAGTCATGGGGCTTGAACTCAGGGCCTGGACGCTGTCCCTTCGCTCTTCAGCTCAAGGCTAGTACTCTACCACTTGAGCCACAGCACCACTTCTGATTTTCCAGTGGTTTATTGAAGATAACAGTCTCTCGGTCTTTCCTGCTTGGGCTGGCTTTGAACCTTGTTCCTCAAATCTCATCTTCCTGAGTAGCTAGGATTACAGGTGTGGGCCACCAGTGCCCAGCTGAGATCTGTTCTTAACCACTATACCTTATATTATAAATAAACTTAGATTATAACAGGGATGGATTTCTTAAAAAGATTGTAAATCTTTATGTGTTCTTATCTCTTCCTGTCCCTCAGTTCAATTCATATGATACCTCCTGGCTCAAACTTTGCACATGTATTTCTTCTGTCTAGATCACCAACAAGAAACAAAACTCACTCATTTTCTCTCTTTAAAAGACTTTTTTCTGGACCTCTCAATCTGACTGAAGGCTTCCATGGAACATTGTTAATTTCTTCTACCATTTGTGATTATTCTGTCCTCCTTAAATTCTTCTTTGTGTCATTTTTCATAGGGGCCAAGAACCATATCTTCTTTGCTTATGATGTAGCAGAGTACTTGGCACAAAAATTCCAAAATAATAATGAGAATAATAATAATAACCATGGCAATTAGACAAAATCCACTATTCTTCATTAGTTCAGTGTTTCATTTGTATATTCATCAACATTTTCCTGTAGGGCAATTACAAAACACAGCAACTTGCTACTTTTTTAGCCACTGTTCAGCATGTTTCTCATCTGTCATTTTTAATATTTAAAAGAATTTTAAGAAAGAGGGTTGGGTTTTGTTTTCCTTTTCTGTTTTACAAAGAAAGCAATGTGTAGAAATGTCTTCTAAGTAGTTAATTGGATTAATTTCTGAGTTTGCTGAATTTACTCAGCCACAGATTTGTCTCTCTTTTCCATAAAAAGTTGTTTGTTGGTGTGATCACTGTTCCATGGTTGAAATCCATTCAATGTATTATTGCCAATCCATAATCCATTCACTGATGCTATTTTACTTAAATTATTCATTGGTATTTCTTTGTAATATTTGATTTTGTCTTATAAGGCAACAAATAAATCAAAACGTTGACTGTTGTAGCCCTTTAATATTACTTCTGAATAGCTGAATTGGTTATAGTCCTTATCCATTTAGTATGATTTTTCAAATTGCTGCTTCTTTCTAAATCCTATAACCAGAGCAAGTGCTCCATTTGTAATAGTGTAGCATCCAAAGATACTGTGATTCTATCCAAGAAGAGAGCACTTTGCTCTCACCTTGTATGGTGGTGAGAGTAGTTTGAATTTCATGTGTCTTATTCATTATCAAGACTATATCCAAGTCAAGCACCTTTTAATTTTGTTAATAAATATGAAACCATTTTATTTGGCATATAAGAGCATTACATCTAATTCTGGTTTTATTTTTGATTCATCAAGTTAAATGTGTGTGTCTACTTAATTATTATGTATCTCTCTGTTTCTGATGCAATACCTTATACAATTCTCATTCAATAATTTGTTTATTGAGTACTTTATGGATCAGTAAACTGTAACCTATCAACAAATCCAGTAGGTTTGCTGTTTTTGACAAGCTATACTGGCACCTAGCCACACTCACTGATTTAAATATTGTCCTTGGTTTTTTTTCTCATTACAGTAGCAAAGCTAAAAGTGTGGTCAAATATATTTATTTGTGGTAGTTATATTGTTCAAACTAGTCCAGACACTGTTCATTAGGCACCATAGTGACAATATACCTGAATAAACTATGGGCAAAATAAGGAAGGCTAAGGAGGGAAGGAGGGAAGAAGGATGGGAAGGAAGGGAGGGAGAAAGAGAGGGAGGGATACATATTAGGTCATAATTTCAGAGGATTCAGCCCATGGTCTCTTGGTTTCTTTTTTTCTTTTTTCTTTTCTTTTCTTTCTTTCTTTCTTTTTTTTTTTTTTTTTGTTGTTGTTGTGGAGCCTGAACTCTGGGCCTGGGCGCTGTCTCTCAGCACTTTAGCTGTAGACCAGCATTCTACCACTTGAGCCTCAGCTCCACTTCCAGGTTTTTCTGCTTATGTGGTGCTGAGAAATCGAATCCAGGGCCTCATGCATGCAAGGCAAGCACTCTTACCACTGAGCCAGCTTCCCAGCGCCTCTCTTGGTTTCTTATTTCTGAATCTCTTCATGGTAATTCAGAATGTCAAAACAAAGAAGTTGGGGTAGAGCTAAGTAGCTCACTTCCAGGCAAAAAGGAGCAGCATAGCATATTTGCATAGGTACAATATGCAAGATTCCCAGGGTGCATTTTAGGAACTGGTCAGGCATTACCACTGCAAGATCTATGGTATAAAATTTCTAATTCTTGAAATTCTTTCCCTTAATAAGAGACAGTTTCTAGGGCACGCTGTTCAAGAACCAGGTAGGTCAATGTCCCTCTAGTTCAAGCACTTAGGCACCCAGAAGCTATAGAACCATTGTTTAAGGGTCCCAGCTACACTCTGAGGTAGCAACAGATCTTGGGGTTATCCATGTGATGCTGGTTTTGCGATCATATCCAATACATGCATTACAGGGTCAAGGAAGTTTCCACTGCGATTTCATATGAAGGCCTGGGAGACCAGCTCAGTTGTAACAGGGTCAGGATCAAGCCAGGATCTCCTCAGATGACAGTGTGTGAAGCTGTGAGCATGAAACCTAAGCTATAATGTGCAATATGGAGCTTCTGCCAAGGAAACTTGAAGTCATGAGCAAGGAAGTGAACATTGTGAGTTCACAAGATAGGCCATGTGCAATACAGATAGCAGGGTCTTGGGGCAGCTTTGCCAACAATTTTTGGAGCTTACATCATGCCAGGAAATACCCCATATGCTATATACCTGTAGATTCATGATTTAATGTTTGGACTGCTAAGTTCCAACCTTTCTTTCATCTCATTTTCTTTTCATTTAGGGTCCTCAGTCTAATCTTTGGGAATGGTAACATTTATAGATTATAGATTTATGGATTAATAATTAACTTACAATTCTATTGTAAGTTCGATGCATACAACTTGGTTCTGATTTTCACAAAGGCTCATAAATAAGAATTTGTCTTAAGCTCCACCTTCTGAATTAGTCTTTTTTTTATTGTGAAAGTACCGTAAAGAGGGGTTACAATTACATGAGCAAGGTAATGAGTACATTTCTTATCAAACATTGTTGCCTCCTCCTTTGTTCCCCCTTACCATCTTTTCCCATCTCCCTCCCCCCCGCCCTGCATCAAAGTTGTAAAGTTCATTTTCAACATAACATCTTTTACATAAGCAAAATGATCCCCAAGTTAAGAACTCAAATGTTTTTTCTTTCTTGCTATTGTGTCTAACGTATTTATAAGATATTTCTTTGTTGCTTTGTATGTCCCTCCCCCACAGTAACCCCTGTTTTCATTGTATTTGATGTTGGTATAATTTGTGGAGAGGAAGGAAAAGAACAAATTGTTTAAATAAGGATACAGGTGGATCCTTTGCACCCATGAGATGCAGAATTAGATTCTTGAAGAATGTTGGGTTTGTTAAGAATTTGAAGATCCTGGAGATTCTTGGAAATGAGATAAATATGCTTTGCATTATGATTTGGCCATGAGCTTTTGGGATCCATGGATGGACTATTGTGACTAAAAGATAAGATGTTGCCCACACAATTATATGTTAAATGCATTTTTTGTTGTTCATAAGGCTTGAACATGGGGTCTGGGCATTGTCCCTGAGCCTGAGCTCTCTGGTTCACAACTAGGGCTCTACCATTTTGAGCCAACTGCCTGTTTTCTGGTTAACTGGAGATAAGAGTCTCATGGATTTTCCTGCCCAGGCTACCTGGCAGTGTTAAATCTTAGTCCTTAGAAGATACTATCCTTTTGGCAGGTGGAGAAAATTTGAACCATTGAGGTTTATCTGAAAAACAGGTCTTAAGTCTTTAAGGATATATTGTCCCTACCTCCTCCCTGTTCCTTCTACATTTTATTATTGTGAAGCACTTCCTTTGTGTTTGTTTCCACCACCATGTTGGCCCACGAGCAAGAGACTGCGCTACTGTGTTCGGAAATTCATGAAATCTTGAGCTGAAATAAATGTTTTCTTCTTTAAATTGTTTCTATCAAGTATCTGGTCCCAGTATTGATACAAATGAATCATACAGTAGTATTAGAAGAAGACTGAACACTTCCTTGTTCAACCTTAACTAGAAATGTTTGCTGAAAGCTTTCTCTCTCTCTTTTTTTCTGCTCTGCTGATGTCTGTGAATGACTACAAGTAGAAAAAACAATGATTTGGAGCTACAAATAAAATTTAAGAGTAAGAATTTTATAAATGTTGAATGGTCTAGTGAGAAATGATTTTCATTTCAGTTGAAATCTTGTGAACTTCAAGACCTAAAATACTGACTTTACATTTGATCCTTTAGAAAACTGTGAATTTTGGAGCTAGAGACTCCATATTAGAGACTGTTATAGGTTGCTTAAGAAATTATATTGAATTGAGATAAATGTTCTGATAAAAGTGGAAATAACAGGGTACAGTGGCTTACACCTATAATCCTAGCTACTATGAAAGTTGAGATCTGAGGACCATGGTTTGAATGGAACTGTGGCTCCAGTGAGAGAACATTAGCCTTGAGCAAAACAATCTCAAGGACAGTGCCCAGGCCCTAAGTAAAATATTCAGGATGGCACACATCCATATACATACACAAAAGTGGAAATATCTCCTGGAGTTCTGGTTTCAATTTTTCTGCACAAATACCAGAAGAGGAAGGCTAATTGGATAAAGAGTCATTTTTTTCTTTTTTTTATTGTGAAAAAAACTATACAGAGGGGTTACAATTACATGGCCAAGATAATGAGTACATTTCTTATCCAGCATTGTTGCCTCCTCCTTTGTTTCCCCTTCCCATCACTTCCCATCTCCACCCCCTCTTCCCCTCTTCCCCCCTATTCCCGCCCCCCCAAAGTTGTAAATTCCGTTTCGACTTAAGGTCTTATACATCTCATTGTTGGAATGGGTCCACCTGTATCCCTATTTAAATGATTTGTTTTTTCCCTTCCCCTCCACAAATTATACCAACATCAAATACAGTGAAAACAGGGGTTATACTGTAGGGGAGGTACATACAAAGCAACAAAGAAATCATCTTATAAATATGTTAGAAACAATTGTATAAAAGCAAAAACATTTGAATACTTATCTTGGAGTTCATTTCACCTAACATCAACTTATCTGACCTTTTCAACTTGTCTCAGATATATACTAGTTATTGGAAATAAGGGAAACCATGAGACCTATGTTTCTTTGGGCCTGGCTTGCTTCACTTAATATAATTTTTAATTTCATTGTGGGTGCATTTTGGATATCCACAAACCATGTACAGGTTTTTGAATTTTCCACATTTTCATCAATAATTCTTATATTTTAGTCACATAATATAGCCATGTAGTGGCCATTTTGACATGTATAAGGTGCATTTTTTATTCCACTTTCTTCTTCTTGATATTCATTTATACTGAGCATCAAAGAGACATTATTTCACATGAATTGTTTGAAGAACTGTGCACAGCAGTCAGGGTGGATAAACCACCAAAGCTGAGTAAGTGAAAATTGTATTAAATACACAAAATGAAATACTAGGCAGCAACAGATTATAAGGATAAATATGGATGACTCCCATAAGTGATATAAACAATTACTGAAAGGAAAATCTTGCATCCTCTACTTATATGTTGTGTTCAAAATACTCAAATTCAGAAAAACAAAATGTGAGGTAGAAGTTTCCACAGGAAGTGGGAAGCAGAAATGATAATCAACAGACATACAGTTAGAGTTAAGGAAAGCTAATCAGAATTTTATTAAGAATCATAGTGCTTTGTTCACAAGGAACATTGTCAAGAGGGAAGATCTCATGTTATAATGCCTTTATCTCTCTCTCTTTCTCTCTCTCATACACACACACTCAAAAAACCAATATGATGTCATTATAAAACTAATAATGATATTTCACATATTTATTTCCTATCTATATATATATCATATTTTAAAATATAGGCTTGTTCATTACTAATAAAAATGACAGAAGAATATCATTTAATTTCCTATAGTGTCTTGTTATATTCACATGTGGCAAGATTTTTATTTTAACTGATTGACCCATAAGTTACAAGAAAGAATATCAATAAAGGCGCTTAGCATGCTTAATTCAGGAAGTTGACACAACTGTGCAGTACTTAACATTATTCATGAAGGGCTATAATGTCTAATATCCATTTAGACTCTGGATTGAAACAACTTGGTACCCCTGCTCAATGATAAGACTTTTTAAATTTTGATTATTATTTTTTTTTTGCCAGTTGTGGAGCTTGAACTCTGGGCCTGGGCACTGTCACTCAGCTCTTCAGCTCAAGGCTAGCACTCTACCACTTGAGCCACAGCATCACTTCTGACTTTTTCTGCCAAACCCAGGGCCTCATTCTTGCAAGGCAAGCACTCTACTATTGAGCCACTTTCCCAGCCCAAATTTTGATTATCTTTGAAATTTACACGAACAAATACATTTAGGTTGGTTATTGTGATAATGTAGCATAAACATTTTTAATTAACCTTTAATTAACTTCTAAGTGCTTTTTGGGGAATATATATTTTAATCAGTAAATATTAATGTAAACCAAATCAAATTAAGAAAACCTGAGAAAGTATTTTGATATTTTTTCAAGCATTCCTGTACATGTGGATCACATACATCATTTTTCCTACTGAATTAAATATTGAAACCCATTTAGTAAGCTGAAATATTTTAAAATCAATAGAAGACATTCTGACCATAAAATGTAGAATGCGTATTCTCAGACACACACACAGATCGATCGTTAGATAGATAGATAGACAGACAGACAGATAGATACTATCCAGAGAGGTTACAGTCACATCAATAAGGTAATGAGTACATTTTCTATCCAACATTGTTATCCCCTCCTTGTTTTGTCCCTGCCATCCCTTCAATTCCCAACTCCTCCTTCCCCACCTCAGACAAAAAACAAAAATATATTGTCAAGGTGATGTACAGAGGAGTTACAGTTACATAAGTAAGGTAGTGAGTACATTTCTTGTCTAACTTGTTACCCCTCCCTCATTTTCTCCCTCTTTCCCTCCCCCCCAAGTTGTACAGATCATTTGGAACATATTGTCTTTTGAGTAATGATGTTGCATGGGTTCCCCGTTTTTCTTTTGTCTCACCATTTTATTGCTCCCCCTTCCCTTCCCTAGTTCAGATCAACATATATACAATACCCAGGGTAACAAAATCAAATACAGTGACAACAAAGGATACCTAGGGGCAGGGAACACAAAAGTAAAAAATCATGTAGTACATTATGAACAACAACAACCAAGTAAAAACTCTTGTGTCGATATGTTGGAGTTCATTTCACTTAGCATCACCTTACATGGTTATATGTACACAGCTATTGAGCTATTCTGCTCATCAGCTAAAGTTATCCTAGATGTATACTAATTATTACAAATAAGGGAAACCATGGGACCTATGTTTCTTTGGGTCTGGCTTACTTCATTTAATATAATTTTTTCCAAGTCCTTCCATTTCCTTACAAATGGGGCAGTGTCATTCTTGCTGATGGAAGCACAGAATTCTATTGTGTGTTTTCTATATGTGTGTGTGTGTGTGTGTGTGTGTGGGTGTGTGTGTACATATAAAGATAGACAGACAGATAGAGATATATCTATATCTATATAGATAAATATAGATATAGATATATCTGTATAGATATATCTATATCTATCTATCTATCTATATCACATTTTCTTGACCCATTCACTTATTGAGAGTCATCTGGGTTAGTTCCATATCTTAGTTATGGTAAATAATGCTGCAATAAACATAGTTTGCTGATATCTTTATTGTGGCCTTGTTTGTGATCACTTGAGAAAATGCCCACAATTGGGTTTGCTGGGTCCTAGGAAGCTCTATGTGCAGTCTTTGAGGAACCTCCATACTGCTTTCCAGAAAGTTTGGACAAATGGGATTTCATTAAACTGTAAAACTTCTGCATGGCAAAAGGCTTAGCTAGCAAGCTCAGTAGAAAAACCCAAAGATTGGGATTAGATCTTCACTAGTTATAAAACAGACAAGGGTCTGATAGCTAAAATATACTTAGAACTCAAAAAATTAAATCCCCCAACAACAAATCCTCAAAGAAACAAGCACCTCCTTAATATGTGGGTTAAAGACTTAAAAGAGAGGTCTCTGAAGAGGAAAGAAGGATGGCCAATAGACACATGAAGAAATGCTCAACCTCCCTAGCCATAAAAGAAATGCGAATCAAAACAACATTGAGATACCACCTCACCCCAGTTAGAATGGTTATCATCAAGAACTCTAATAACAACAGATGCTGGAGGGGATGTGGACAGAAGGGAACCCTACTGCATGGTTGGCGGGGATGTAAACTGGCTCTAAGACTTTAAAGAGATCTTACCCTATAATCCTATCTACTTGGTAAGGTGAGGATCGTGTGATCAAGATTCAAGGCCAGTCTGAGTATGAAAAATCATGCAGTTTCATCTCCTCTGGAGACTGTTCACATTAGAGTGTCACCACAGTACTGTGAGGAAGTACAAACATGACTGCAGCTCAGGCAGCTCAGGGCAGTGAGCCGTTCTACCTCAAAAATATCATGTATAACTTTGGGAGGCTGGGGAAGGCAACAAAACTGGAGGGAAAAACAGTGGGAAAATGTGCAAGCAGTGGTGCTCACAGGACATTGCTGAAAGTGAAATACAACTGAAGTGTGGAAGAGGGAGGAAGGGGCTAGGAGAGAAAGAGGGAACAGAAGACAATGTAGGAAAGGAGCTGTACTCATCACCTGAATCGTGTAATTGGAATTCCTCTACACATCACCTTAGGTGAGAAAACAAAACAACAGCAAAAATCCAAAAAACAAAAATACAAACAAAAAAAACAACTAAGGTTAAATTGGACTGGGCTGGGGCTGGGAAGGTGGCTCATTGGTAGAGTGCTTGCCTTGCATGCATGAGGCCCTGGGTTCGATTCCTCAACGCCACAGAAGCAGAAAAAGCCAGAAGTGACGCTATGCTCAAGTGCTAGAGTGCTAGCCTTGAGCTGAAGAGCTGAGGGACAGCGCCCAGGCCCAGAATTCAGGGCCCATGATGACAAAAATAAAAGGGACTAGGCCATGGTTTCAGTGGTAGAACTACTTCTTAGTGCATTGGGTTCAATCCACAGTATCACACACAAGCATGCATATACATACACACACACACACACACACACACACAACAGGTATACTACGAGCTCAGTGACTCAGAGATAAAACACTTATAAGCAGAAGTCCTAGGCTCAACACCTATCACTTAAAAAAATGCATGCACATATATTTATTATGGTCTTACACATAGCCCAAACAGAAGACCAAATTGAAAGAAAAGATTTGATTTTAAGAAGTCTTGTTGAGCACCAGTTGCTTATGTCTGTAATCCTAGCTACTCAAGAGGCTGAGAGCTGAGGACTGTAATTCAAAGCCACCCCAAGCAGGAAAGTCTTTATCTACAATTAGCCACCAGAAAACTGGAAGTGGCTCTGTAAATCTAAGTAAAAGAGTGCTAGCCTTGAGCGAAAAAGCTCAGGGACAGCACCTAGGCCTTGAGTTCAAGCCGTACAACAGACAAAAATTAACTTGTTAAGTTGTTAAAAAAAGAAGGAACCTTGTATTAATTTTGCTACTATTATGTAAAAAGTGCGGACATATGTTCAGTTTATAAAATGGTTTATAATTTATTGTTATTCATTCATTTCTATTTTAATAAAAAGAGACTAAATTATTCCTGTCTAGTAGACAGAAATTAAATAGACAAATGACAGAAATTAAAATGTGGTTGAACAAAGTGCATATTCAGGTCAACATAAAGTACTATTTATTATATTTGATCTCCTGTGTCCCAAGAAAATAGATAAGAAATAATCTCACAGTTTTAAGTGTTAGCTTTTACTTCTGTTTCTTGTTAGAAGGGCATTTGCAAAGGCTGCTTACATGTGATATGTTACCTGCTCAGAAATGCTTGAAAGTCACTCTTTCTATGATCTAAACGTACAAACATTCCTCTAGATTTTGGAGGAGACATGGTTGCATTCCACTGAGACCACAGACATCCATTGATTCATGCTCTCCAGCATTTCTTCAATACTGTTTACCATAATTTTGCATTTTGAAGACTTCCATGTCAATCAGATTTACTCCTTTTAATCTATAAATAGAGTCCCCTGCACCTCTTATCCTCTCATTTTATATGCAAAACAACCTACTTTGTTGTTAAAACTACAGCAGCTATTCATACCTAACCAAACCGCTTACTTGCCATCTGTGTATACTCATAATTATACCTGGAATGTAATTAAAAGCATTCAGATTCATGTAAATTTTGACTTATTGGGGGATTTGTTCTGAGTGTGAAATTTGCTGGAGTACTTATTCAGAATTGCTCTGATTACTTTTCAACCATGCTGCTTACCTATCCTCAAAATTGATGAAGTGCTATTCAACTCAGAATTTTGAAATGCCCTAAATTTTTACAGATTGGATTTTTTTTATATTTGTTAAATTAAGCAAAACAGATAAGAAATTAATTTTAATATTAAAGTCAAGAACTCAGTACCCAAAATAAATTAAAATAATCATAATTTCCTAAGTAAAATTGCTCTAGAAATAAATCTTGGATAAATCTTGAAGCAGATATTCAGTAGTTCTCATCTTTTAAAAGCTTTAAAATTGTTGCTAAAACAAGTAATACTGCTGAAGATTTTTTGTCTTCCCTTTTAAGTTTTATAATCAATTAGTATCATGATGTTAACTTTAAATTAAGTTGCAGAAGTATCACTTTGGTAAACTTTGGCTTTATATATGTAGTGTTGTACTAATTATTCAAACATACATATCTAGAAACATGTTCTTATAATTTTCATGTATTATCTGTGTAATTAAAAATACATTAATATGTTCTATTTCCAATGTCTTTTTTAATTCACAGAGTCTGTGGCTTTTGATCCATACAATCTGTAGGAAAACATTTCTTTCTGGAAATAACTTGCAAATTTTCCATCATAGAAATCTTACTCCATGTTTCTTTTAGTTAATACTTTGTTAAAATACGATAGTACATGAGCTTGATAAAACTGTAATCTTTAGATACATGCTCATTTCATGTGTATAGGAGAGGAGTACTAATTCTTCTATTTAACCCAGTAAAAATGATACAAAGATCTGATGATTAAATAATGAATAAAACCAGCGATCCCTTAGTAAGATTCATACTGTTTGTGGAGTGTGTTTAAATTGTCATGGCTAAAATATGTTAATGTTCTGCACAGACTGTGGTATTATGCTAGAAACACTACAAATTGGTGCCTCACTAGTACAAATGAGGTATATGTGCTTAGGAATATAGGGTGCCCTGCCTCTTTGAGCTTTCCTCTCTGCCACTATGTGATCAGCCTCTGCCATTTGCTCTTGTTTTCAAGATGTTCTGAATCACTAAAGGCCTAAAATAAACAGAGACAAGGACTGTGGGTTGTAACCTTTGAAATCATAAACCACAATAAAGCATTAAACCCCATACATTGCTCATTGGATATTATATTGGTATTTACAAAAATGTCTGGTTAACACAGAATACAGTTAATACTACATAAATCACTTTATCTAATTTCTGGGCTTTGAAGAAAAGAAGATTCAGACTCACTAAATACATTTGGCTTTAGCAGCTAGCCTACAAACAAAATTGCAGAGCCTTACTATGGAGAAAGTCAATTAAAATATGTAACAAACTCCCAGTATTTTTTTTTAATAACTAGCTAATCAAACACATAGTTAATTGGGTTAAGAAACCTACAGACTTATGGCTTTAACCTACAGACTACTGGAATGGACTTATAGCCAAGTACCTGTAACTTAAAAGTTATCTAACTCCTATAGTGTGATAGTCATCTCTATCCATGGGTAGGCTTGATGTATAAATACTTAGATATTAAATAGAATATAAACCTTTATGCAGAAAAAAATAGAGAATCCGGAAGAAACAAATGAAATCCTAAGAGAGCACCAGTATAACTAAACTGAGCTTAAAAGATACAAACAATAAAATACAACCATACCAAGCAATGAAATTAAAATGGCAGTGAAAGACTTCCCACCCCAGAAAAGTTCAGGACCTGATGGAATTATAGCCAAATCCTATCAGGTCTTCAAAGGAGAACTAACAGCAATACTCCTCAAACTCTTTAATGAAATAGAGTGGGATGGATCAGTACCTAACTCATTCTGTGAAGCCAGCATTACACTTATCCCAAAATAAGATAGGGACCCATAAAGCAAAAAACAAAACAATACTATAGGCTTTTAATTTGTTTTTAATTTAAAAAATGTCAGTTGTGGAATTTGAACTTGTGGATGGGATGCTTTTGCTCAAGACTAACATTCTACCAATCTGAGGTACAGCTCTACTTCAGGTTTTCTGATGATTAACTATAGATAAGAATCTCATGCACTTTCCTGCCCAGGCTGGCTTTGAAACACTATCCTTAGATCTCAGACTCCTGAGTAACTACTGTTACAAGCTTGAGCCACCAGTGCACACTATAGAATTTTCTTATTGACAAATATAGATGTGTAACATCTCAACAAAATTCTTGCCAACCAAATTAGGAACACTAACCCCCCAAATCATATACATTCATCAAAGTAGATTCATCTCAGATTTGCAGAGCTGGTTAAACATACATAAATCAATAAATGTAGTACAACAAATCAACAGAAGCAAGGAGAAAAAATCCATGATTATCTTAAAAGGATGCAGAAAAAAAGCTTTCAACAAGGTTAAAGATCCTTTTATGATAAAAGCTCTGGGGAAGACAGGAATACATGGAACATTTCTCAGTCTAATAAAGGTGTTTAAGACAAACTCACTGCCAACATCACATTTCAACAAATGGTGCCCAGGAAACATGTATCCATATGTAAAAAATTGAAACTGGACCTTTTCACCAGTGTCTATTCAAAATGGATCAAAGCCTTCATTGTACAACCTGAAACATTGAAACTATTACAAGAATGCATACGACAAATAGTCGGAATCCTAAGCACAGGGAAGAACTTTCTGAATAAAAATGCAGAAACACAGAACATAAAGAGAAGAAATAGGTTGCATCAAACAACAGTAATAAAATTCCTCATGGCAAGGACACAACCAAGGAGCAAAAAAGTCTCAGAATGGATGGAAATTTCGTCTAACTACATATCAGACAATGACCTAATATCCACAATATACAGAAAACTTAAAAAAAATTAAACAATCCTCCAAAAATAAAAACAATAACCTAATTAATAAAGGAACTAATGAGCTAAAGAGATTCTTCTCAGAAGGAGAAAAAAATGGCTAATCAATACACAAAAATGTTCAACATCTCTGGAATTAAAGGAAATGCAAAGCAAAACATTGGGATTCTATGTCACCCATTTAGAATGGCCTATATCAAGAAAACAAATAATAACAGATGCAGGCAAAGATGAGGCCAGAAGGAGCCCTAATATACTGTTGGTGCTAATGTAAACTTATTCAACCACTCTGGAAAGCAATATGGAGGTTTCTCAAAAATTTAAACATATAATCTACCAGTTCCTATTTGTCCAATAGTTTACAAACCACAATACAGTAAAGGCCCAAGCATAACCATATTTATTGCAGCACTATTCACGATAGCCAAGCATGGTGACACCCTTCAGTAAATATAATATCTATATACAGTGGAATTTTACTCAGCCACTAGAAAGAATGGCAGTGTGCCATTTGTAAAGCAATGTGAGGACCCTGAAAAAAATTATGTTAAGTGAAATAAGTCAGAGCCAGAAAGACAAATGTTTTATATTTTCCCTCATATGTGCAAGATACAACTAAAATATAAATTAGTATTAGTATTAGTAGACATGTTGGGTGAAATGCAAGTGTATACAAATATATTAAATGAATTATGGTAAATTCAAGGGAGAACAAAATAATACTAATAAGTGGATACTTGAAAGATGTGGGGTGAGATCAAGGAGAAAGGGATTGATGATTTAAAAGGAAAAAGAGTGAAAACTCTGGTGATTTCAATGTATATTCTACAAAATTTAGAAAAGTGAAGGATATGGTGGGTAGCAGAGGGATATATGAGAATTTTGAAATGAGTGACATTGATTAAAATATATTGTATTTATAAACTTTTTAAATGGAAACTTTTGTTTAACTACTTAAACATAATAAAGTAAAGTAAAATAAAATAAAGAAAATATATTAGGTCATAAAATAGTATAAGACATAGTGAGAACAACAACTTTATCTAGTGAAGATCTCCAAATCCATGGGCTTTCTATTGATTTGCTATCCATGTCCTTTGCCATGCAGAAGCTCTGCAATTTCATGCAATCCTATTTGTCCAATCTTTCTTTGATTTGTTGTGTTTCTGGGTCTCTCTTAAGAAAATTTCAGCCTGTGCCAAGGAGACCTAGGGTTTCTCCTATTCCATCTTGTAATGTTTTCAGAGTGTCTGCTTTGATTCTGAGGTCTTTGATCCATTTGGAGTTGATTCTGGAACAGGGTGCTATATAAGGGTAGTTTTCCTTTTTGCAATTACTAGTATATGTGGGAGACAAGCAGAAACAGTCAGATAAGTTGATGTTAGGTGAAATGAACCCCAAGATAAAGACTCAAACATTTTTTTCTTTCTTGCTATTGATTTTTTGTTTTATTTTATTATTATTTTTATTGTGAAAATACTGCATAAAGGGGTTATGATTACATGAGCAAGATAATGAATATATTTCTTTTTAACATATTTATAAAATATTTCTTTGTTGCTTTGTATGTCCTTCCCCCATGGTATAACCCCTGTTTTTAATGTATTTGATGTTGGTATAATTTGTGGAGGGGAAGGAAATAAAAAACAAATAGTTTAAATAGGGATACAGGTGGACCCATTGCAACAATGAGATGTTAGGTCGAAAAACGAACTTCATAACTTTGGCCGGGGGTGAGGAAAAAGAGGGGAGGGATGGAAAGGGGAAACAAAGGAGGAGGCAACAATGCTTGATAAGAAATATACTCATTACCTTGCCCATGTAATTGTAACCCCTCTCTATGGTATTTTCCAAAAAAACCAAAATTAAAGCAACCAACAACAACTTTATCTAGACAAGTGACATGCTCCTTCATAATAAACCAATGATATTAAGAAATTTGTTCAGTTTTTTGTGCAGGGGGGGGGGCAGGGAGCATTGGGTGGGGAAAGGGATGGGAAGGGGAACAAAGGAGGAGGCTACAATGCTTGATAAGAAGTGTACTCATTATCTTGCCCATGTAATTGTAACCCCTCTGTACAGTATTTTCACAATAAAAAAGAAATTTGAATAATCAATAAAATAATTGCATAAGTAAGGATAAGGAAAGAATATGACATTATAACTGATGAATAAAATTTAAGAATATATAATTAAGTGAAATATATTGTAAAATAATATTAAATGATAGATATTCCAGAAAAAATAATCCCATAGAAGAATTGTAATTATTTGTTTATGTACACAAATATATACTGCCTTAAAGTAATTAAGGTAAAAGTAATGTTGAGTACCAGAATCTCATCCCTGTTATCTTACCTGTCTAGGGGACTGGGATGTGAAGATCAGGGTTTGAACCATTCAGGGAAGAAAACTCCTTGAGAATCTCCTATTAATTACCAAAAGTCAGAAGTACATCTGTGGGTCCATGGGAGAGCTCTTGCCTTGAGCAAAAAGGCTCCAGGATAGTTCCCTGGCCCTGAGTTCAAGCTTCAGGACCAACACACACAAACACACACGCACACACACACACACACACACACACACACACGCACACACACACAATGACCCTTAAAAGGCTTTCTATAAAACTCTCAATCTAATCAAATATAGTAAATATGAGGTACTATAAATACTACTAAATCAGAGAAGTAATCTCACATTAGTTTATTTTTAAGAATAACCTTCTGAAATTAACAAAAATTAAAACAAAAAATTTAACATGCATGCTTTCTAACTCTTGTATGAAGTAGCCTGACTATTGCAGCAGCAATGAGCATTTTCATTATCTTCAACATTATAGCCTCATGATATTTGTTCCTAATGAAAAATTGGGTATATTGAATAAATGGTAAATTTCAGGTCTGGAGCCAGCATAATAAATCTAGAACATTTTCATATAAATTACAATAAAATTATAAAGTAAAATATTTTATGATAAAAAGACTTCAAAGCCCTTTAAAGAATTTATTATGGGGTAAATGGGATAATGTGAGCTTCAGTAAAATGTTAATCTCAAAAGATTAGAATAAAGAACTATGTTTATAGCTATGTTTCAATTAGAAAAATACTTATTCATTTTGAGATCACAATTTTTAATTTAATTTTATTGTCAAAGTAATGTACAGAGGGGTTAGAGTAAAATACATAAGGTAATGAATAGATTTATTTTTGAACATTGTTACCCCCTTCCTCATTTTTCTCCCACTTTCCCTCCTTCATCCCCCCCTGCAAGTTGTAAAGTTCATTTCCAACATATTGTTGGGATCATTATTTTAATAAACAACAATCCTATTCATTTCTCCAAACATATGCAAATAAAGGAAAATACTCATTTATTTTGCCTTTCTCACATAAACCTTACAACTATGAAAACAAGAACTGAGAAGAAAGAACTCAGTGTTTGAGTGTTTTCCTAGCAATTTAAGAACCTAGGTTCAATCTCCAGCACCCTAAAAGAAGTAGGTGAAAGAAAGGTACATTTTTATAGAAGTAGTATTGACATGTATGAAAAATGAAACCTTAAAATAATTGAAGCTAGTTTCTGTCCTAATGAATATATGTGTTAGATAACAATGTACAACAGGTGCAAGAAAAGAGAAGATACTATGCATCACTTCAAAGAAAAAAAAAAGAGAAAGTCCTACAAAAGAGAACAAATCTGTATTTTCTGAGCCTCTGCATCTAGTTATCAAATTACAGGAAATACAGAGGACAACAGAACCTATTTAGCTGCTCTTACATTAAGCCTTTCTTAAGTGACATCTTACAATCCTGTACTATAAAAGTTGTGAGGAAAAGAGAGTCCAAGGGACTAATTGAAGCCCATGAGGTGAGAACGTACATGAGATTGGAGAAGAAGAAACGAACAGTAAAATTAAAAAAAAACAATAATATAGATTCCTTGGTTTCCATAGAGGAAGTTGAGTGAAGGGCAACATGACCATTCAAATGTAATTCAGTCCCTGCCATAGTCCATGTGTTCTTTAGTGTTCTTCATTTTTTTCTGAATTATTGCCTTAAATTAGGAATGTCCTTAGATATTATTACATAGTGCAGTTTACATGCCATTATATTAAATCTTGCCTTTATATCCCCAAATGGTGCTGCTATTATAGGAATGGGTCATTCAGTTCTGATACTATGTCTACAATTGTGAGCAAAAAAGCTAAACAAGAGTGAGATCCCATATGAATTCAAGTCTGAGTACTATCACACACACACACACACACACACACACACACACACACACCATAACAAATCAAACAAAGAAAAACCAAGCCGGGTGCCCGTGGCTCGTGGCTCATGCCTGTAATTCTAGCTACTCTGGAGGCTGAGATCCGAGGATTGCAATTCAAAGCCAGCCTGGGAAGGAAAGCCTGTGAAACTCTTATCTACAATAAACGACTAGAAAACCAGAAGTAGAGCTGTGGTTCAAGTGTTGAGTGCTCGCCTTGAGCTGAAAAGCTCAGGAGCAGTGCCCAGAGCCAGAGTTTAAGCACCATGACTGACAAAAAAAAAAAAAAAATCACCTCAGTTTTATACAACATCGTGAGCTTCCTTTGTTTGTGAAACATGATTCCAATAATTCTGTCAAACATTCTGGCAATATATCACACAAGTTTTTCAAATTCTGTTGCATTGAAAATTTAATAGAGAAAGAACTTATTAGATTATTTATTCTTCCTTTAAGGAAGTATGGACTAAATTAGCATTTCATTTACCTTATTTGATGATTTTAAGTCTACTGGATGCAGAAAATAAGCTAGGAAAAGTTGGTTTAAAAAAAAAAAACAAAACACAGCCAGATGCCAGTGGCTCATGCCTGTAAAACTATCTACTCAGGAGGCTGAGATCTGAGGATCACTGTTCAAAGCCAGCCAGGGCAGGAAAGTCTATGACATTTTTTTTCTTTTTTCCTTTTTTTTTAATTGTGAAAATACCATACAGAAGGGTTACAATTACATGGGGAAGGTAATGAGTACATTTCTTATCAAGCATTGTTGCCTCTTCCTTTGTTTCCCCTTCCCATCCCTTCCTAACTCCCTCCCCCACGCCACTCCTGCCAACTTTGTAAAGTTCGTTTTTCGACATGAGGACTTGTACATCTCATTGTTGCAATAGGTCCACCTGTATCCTTATTTAAACCATTTTTTTCCCTTCCCATCCACAAATTATACCAACATAAAATACAATGAAAGCAGTGGTTATACCATGGGGGAGGGACATACAAAGCAACAAAGAAATCATCTTATAAATATGTTAGAAACAATCGCATGAAAGAAAAATACATTTGAATATTTATCTTGGGGTTCATTTCAACTAACATCAACTTATCTGGCCTTTTCTGCTTGTCTCAGACATATATTAGTTATTGCAAATAAGGGAAACCACAGGACATATGTTTCTTTGGGCCTGGCTTACTTCACTTAATATAATTTTTTCCAATTCTTTCCATTTCGTAACAAATCGGGCAATGTCATTCTTTGTGATGGAGGCATAGAATTCCATTGTGTATATAGACCACATTTTCTTGATCCATTCATCTACTGAGGAGCATCTGGGTTGGTTCCATATCTTAGCTATGGTAAATAATGCTGCAATAAACATAGTTGTACTGGTAGCTTTAGTATGGTCTTGTTTGTGATCATTTGGGTAAATGCCCAAAAGTAGGATTGCTGAGTCATAGTGGAGCGAGTCTTTTGAGGAACCTCCATACTCCTTTCCAAAGTGGTTGAAAAAGTTTACACTCCCACCAACAATGCAGTAAGGTTCCCTTCTGTCCACATCCCCTCCAGAATCTGTTGTTATTAGAGTTCTTGATGATAGCCATTCTAACTGGGGTGAGGTGGTATCTCAATGTTGTTTTGATTCGCATTTCTTTTATGGCTAAGGAGGTTGAGCATTTCTTCATGTGTCTATCGGTCATCCTTCTTTCCTCTTCAGAGAAGTTTCTCTTTAAGTCTTTAGCCCACTTATTTATTGGGCAGTTGTTTCTTTAAAGGTTTGTTGTTGGGGGATTTAATTTTTTGAGTTCCAGGTATATTTTAGATATGAGACCTTTGTCGGTTGTATGGCTAGGTACTGGCACAAGAACAGACCTCAGGAATAGAATTGGAAACCCAGAAATGAACCTACAGGCATATAGCCATCTAATATTTGATAAGGGAGCTAAAAAAATAGAATGGAAGGAAGATAGCCTCTTCAGTAAATTGTGCTGGCAAAATTGGTTAACTACTTGTAGAAAGCTAAAGCTAGATCCTTATATATCACCCTGCACCAGAATCAACTCCAAATGGATCAAAGACCTCAGAGTCAAAGCAGGCACTTTGAAAACATTACAGGATGGAATAGGAGAAACCCTAGGTCTCTTTGGCACAGGCCAAAATTTTCTTAATAGAGACCCAGAAACACAACAAAGAAAGTTTGGACAAATGGGATTGCATGAAATTGCAGACCTTCTGCATGGCAAAGGACATAGCTAGCAAGATCAATAGAAAGCCTACTGACTGGAAGAAGATCTTCACTACCCAAGGTTGTTTTCAAATTGAGTTCCTTAGTGTCTCAGCTTTCTGATTTGCTAGGATTACAGAGCTGAAACATTGGTATAGCCTTTTGTTCTTTACTGATTTGGATAGGATAAAATACGTGAAACAGTATTTTTTTGGGGGAGGGGATATTTTCATCTGGAATTTGGTGGAAAAAAAATTTACCAAGACAAGAGAGTAAGAGGAAGTAAAGTTTTATCAGTATGCCTGAGTAAGAAAGAAATAACGCGCATCTTGGCAAAGGAGCACAACTTGTTAAAACAGGTCGGGATTGGGCTTTATACTTCAGGTAAGGCTAATTTGATTGGTTACTTCCTTTAGTGGGAAACGTATTGCTTGGTTCTTCTTCCGATCATGGGTTGAGTTTTGTAAATGCCAGTGCATCTCAAGTGCAAGTTTTAATGTCCATATTCCAGTTGGGCCATTCATTCTTTCATTCATTTCTCCATTCCATTGGCTCATTCAGGAGTTTGGCTCCCATCCTCATTCTCCCTGGCCTTTGCTAATTTCCTTTTGCTCTTCTGCAGAAAGAGCTTCATATTTCTAAAATAAAATATGTATATATACATATATACACATATTTCAGTATTATTTACTCTCAAAATATATACAGGATTTGCTGTTTTCAAAACAAAAGTATATCTACTTTTATAACTATGTGTATCATGAATATTACCTGAGCAAATTATTAATTCTATGTATTTACCTTTCCTGTCAATCAACCCACATACCTAAATAAATAAATTTTAAGTATTCTGCTCATGTAGATAAAACAAAATTTTGTGGCAAGTGCACAGACAACATGTGGAAAGAAACCAGTTGTTTGTCTATGTAGATTCTGAACTTACCTTAGAGGTAGATTTGGGTAGATTTGAAGCAGATCTTTTCCCAAGATATCTAGGTTTGAGCTTGTTCCTTCAGTGAAATTGTATAAATTTCCATGGTTCCCTGATTTTACTAATCTCTCATAATGACATTTTAAACAAATAGATATTTCTATTGAAAAAAGTTTAAGAACTCAGAAATAAAAATAATAATAGCTCAATTTCTCAGTATTATAATGAATCATTTTCTAACAAGTCTATCAAAGGATTGTTTTCCCACGTAAAGACTTGACTAAATGTTTAGTATTCATTTAAATCCAAACTGAACCTACCTGTTCATTTATAATACATAGAAAAGGTTACCTCAGAAGTCACACACATTTTTATTTACCTGTGAATACATAGATAGATAGATAAATAGATAGATAGATAGATAGATAGATAGAAATCAACTTCAGCATTTTGTAAGGCAAATAAAATTTTCCACTCTACTTTTTACTTTAACTAGCTTAACTATCTTATGAGTGCTCATTAAAATATGAAAAAATCATTTATTTCTATGTATTTATATAGAGATGTTTTAACTTTCTAATATTTGTTGATAGGCTCAATTCCTCACTCCAAATTATATTCATGCTGGAAGATATTTAAACAGAGTTAGGAAGCTGAGAAAGGGTTAGAGTGTGCATGTGTGTGTGCTCTCATTCACGCAATCACAAACACATTGCGCAATTAAGACTCAATCTGAAACTGATAGCTATGAAAACTCCATCTACTTCTGAAAAGGTGGGTTGACTTTACATGCTGGTCTTGACATCAGTGCTATTATTGTTTTTGCTGACAAACTCTCTTCAACTAATTAATTTTAGCTTTCCTAATTACTAACATAACGCCTATGAATTTTCACACCTTGGAGATAAGCCATCATATTTTTATGTTAGTCTGTTAATGCTGTACCTCAAGGCCACCACCTACACACCCAATCACATTTGCTATAGTAGACTTAAAAAGAGACATTTTTCCTGAAGATCAATGATTTTTATTCTTAATTATGGCTTACTAGTCTTCTCTGATTCTATACATCATACCACCAAGACATTAATCATGAAAATATCTCTGAAAAACTTATGGAGAATGGGGAGATTGATTTTTTAAAGCCAGTAGAGCACTACAAGAAATCAAGGAGCCTATTTTGTGAAAGGAAAAGGTTAAAGTTAAATATTTGAGAAATAAGACAGGAAAGGCTTTCAACTCAAGCAAGAGAGTTGGTGGTCTCACTCACAAGAGATCCCCCATTCAATAAATATAGATCTATATTGTAGAAATATCTAAAGAAGTATTTAATCACAAAATGGAGTATTATCAAAAAGACTGGGAAAGCTAGAGAGATAAAACAATCTAATCAGCACAAAAATGAGTTTATGATAGAGACTATGTCACTAAAATAATTCATATTTGCCCAAGTACTAAGGATGAAAAATTTGTGGAAACATGCTCAGCATGAGAAAATCTTTATCAGGGTTGCTCTTTAACATTGTGAGGATAGAAAGCTCATCAATCAGAACACCAAGTGCCAATAATGAGAGGAATTTTTTCTCTTAAGTCAACAGTCATAAGCCTTGTCCAAGAGTAGCAGTCTGACACAATAAATGCCAGAAGTAAACAGGATGCTAAAAGATGGATCAACACCTGACAAAGATAAACTTTACCTTGGTGATATTTTTGGTTATAAATCATATTAAATAGAGGAAAGCAGCCACTAACATCTGATGCTGTTAAAAGCTCTCCTGTCACTTAGAGATGGGCTCTGCTTTCCTCCCATGAAATATAAACATTTTCACAGAAAGCCATCATCATACAAGGGTAATCTGTATTTGTGGTGAATCAAAGTAAAAACAAGACCATTTTGTCATAATCAAAATTCACTGTAGACAAAACAGCATTGTTCAAACACCAAATATTTCCAAACACATTTCTTTTATGGGTAACAGGAATATAAATGACATTTGCTTACGAAAATCATTAGTTTCATTCTTTTCCTATCTTCAGAAGAATAATTGTTTAAAAGATCTAACAGAATAATTTTTCTACTGGAAAAATCCTATTCAGAGCAAGGCCTTGTTTTTATTGAATTTGGTTTATTTTTTCAGTTGTTTTTTCACTTTGACAAAAATACAAAAAGTTCTGTTTGACCTAGCTGTGTTTCTCACTGCCTTTGGCTATATATTGACATGTACGTGTACATCTACAAACACACACACAGTCATTTTTTCATGAAACAGTCACTTAGTGAGTAACATTATTATGTTCAATTTAGTTTTGAGAGAAATTAACCTTAGATATATTTACAAACATATAAACACATATGTATATAAGTATATATTTGCATAAATATATAAAAACTAAAATATACATTGTGTGTGTGTGTGTGTGTGTGTGTGTGTGTGTGTGCATATTCCAGGGATACTTTTCAATGATAAACTTTTAAAGACAGTGAGCGCCCAGGACCTTGACCAATAACTTGTTGTTGGGCATAGAGAGTCTCACAAGACCAAGGAGAAATATAACCACACAAACTAGGTGGTAGCTCCAAGACACAGTTCACAGTTACTTGCTGAGTTGTGGTTGAAAACATTTTAGTCCCATGATCTTGGTTAGACCATATAAAGCTACAAAACCAATCTTGAAATTAGCTATAAGAATTTAGTCAAAAGGGGCCAAGAAGCCTACATTTCTGCATCTCTTACTAAGCTGAAGTCCATATACTATTATTTTATTTCTCATCATAATCTTGGACTTACATTTTTTGTTCATCAGCATTGCTGCCTTAACTGGAAGGAAAAGCAAAATAGATGATCTCAATGAGAAAATTATACTCAACCTTATATGAAGTCGAGCCACAATCTGCACTGTTACTCAGCTCTCCAGGACCAATGGTTTAGGGGTGTGATATCCAAAGTCAATAAAAACTGGCTGCAATCCCTCCATCTTCTGCTTTAGTCAAAATATTGTTTTGATTAGTTTATTCAAAAATGATGCCAAATTCTAAGGCTAATATATTCTCACTGTTCAACACCATATTTCAGTGTTTGCTTAATTAACGCTTGTTCGCTCAAGTTTACCAGTGAAAATAACAGCAAATAAATAAAGAATGCAAGATATAAAATAGACCAGATTTGCTTCCAGCATATATTTGACAAACTTTCCTAAACCATTTGGTAAAGTATCAGCAATAATGGAAAAACAAGGACTCTCAAAAATTGTTCTTTTTTTCCAGCGATAAAAATTTGCAAAATTATCTGCATCATTTGCTCACAATTCTGAAAATTAACCAAATGTTCAGGGGCTGGGAGGAGAGGCATCCTAGAAACAAAGAAGAATGGTTTAATTTTGGTAGCAAGAGCAAAATGTAGAGTTTCATTATGTCTAATCTTGCCAACTCTGTGGTAGTTTTATGAAACACCAGTTTTCAATCAAGGTAAAAATCAGCAGCCTGGTGGAGATCAGAGACAGTGACAGCACTGGAGCTTTTGTGGTATTTCTCTGGAAAACCCATACTAGTATGTCTGTGTTTGAGTGACTCTCTGTATTTACCCTAATGAATATGATTATTAAGAAATAATTTGTATTATAAAAAGAGCCATTCTAAAACAATAAAAATTCTTCTTTTAAGTCTTATGATTGACTTTTCTACCAGATTATTAAAAATTTAAAAATATATAATCAAATAATTATAACCCTGTGTGTATGGACAAATGAGGGGTACTATGTATGGATTGTAGTAAAATAAGGGCGTTTATAATAACTACATAATAGTATTTCTTTTTGTTTTTGCCTTCTATTAAAATTAAACTGAATAGATCTAAGATAGAGTGCTACAAATGAGTTGGTGAATAGAATCTACTCAGGAGCACAAACAAACTCCAAAACTATGTAAAAATTATAAAAGTATTAAATGGCATGCTACAAAATATTTAAAGCAAAAGAAAGTGTGATGTAGGATGGAGGAAAAAGTCATGCAAAACATTTAAAGGAAACAAATTCCATTGCATGTGAGTAAGTTAAAAAGAACAATGAAAAAACAGAATATGACATAATAAGCAGCAGCAAAAAATAGGATGATTGAACTATATGAGATTTAAATGAAAGGTACAGTTTGGAATCAGAGGCAAATTATTGAATATAAAGCAGAAAAAATGATACACGAGTCAATGATAAGAGCAAAAGAACTGAAGTGACCCTAATATCATTAGACCAAACAGACTTTCAGATAAAAATTACTAACGGACATAAAGAAGCACATTCCAAAAGGAAATAGATTCATTTAATCAAGGCTGACAAAGTCAGAGTGCCAGTGTCTCATGCCTATAATAAGCAGGTTAAGATCTGAGAATTATGGTTTGAAGCCAAGCAAGAGAGGTCAATTGATAGAATTTAAAGAAGAAATAAACAATTGAATAACAGTAGTTACACCAATAATGAAATAGGAGACTTTCAATTAATAAATTTAAGAAACCTAACAAACACTCATACAACATGACATCTAAGAGCAACAGGATGCACATTTAATATGGAATGTTTTTCAGGATACATTAAAAAAATAAGCCTGGGATATACCTCAAACATTATTTCGGTATGATTTAAAGATCTGAATATTATCACCAAAAGCATAAACATAGGTGACATTTTTTGTGTATGTCACACTGGAAAACTCAATAAGAGAAATAACAGTTCAGTATAACCCCACCATTTAAAAATTTTGTATAAGGGGCTGGGAAGGTGGCTCAGTGATAGAGTGCTTGCCTTGCATGCATGAGGCCCTGAGTTTGATTTCCTCAGCACCACAGAAGTAGAAAAAGCCAGAAGTGGCACTGTGGCTCAAGTGGTAGAGTGCTAGCCTTGAGCTGAAGAGCTGAGGGACAGAAACCAGACTCCATGACCGGCTAAACAAAACAAAATAAAACAAAAATTCATATAAAAAGGAAACTGAGTGAAAAAATAAAACAGTAACCCATATGATCATTTTCCAGATAATTTAAAAAAACTAAAATAAATGCCAGACTATTTTAAATCAATATGAAAATGTATAAATCTAGTTAAAATTTAGGCAAATAATTTTCATTGACATTTGTCCAAAGAAGATAAATAAGTGGAAAGATACATCTAAGCATTAGGGAAATTAAAATTAAAATCATAATAAGATTCACCTTCTAAGTGTCCTCTATATCTTCATTGTAAAAAAATAAAATGAAAGGATATGACAAGTATTGGCTAGAGTCCAACAGAACTAAAACATTTATATCTGGCTAATGGAAACAAAAACATTGATGCAGTCATTTTCACAAACAGTTGACTTTTGCTCAAAAGTTAAACATAGTAACCGGGTGTGGTTGGCTCAAGTCTGTTATCTCTGGTTACTTGGGATATGGAGATTTGAGACCGTCACCTCAAGCTAGATTGGGTTTGAAGCACTGTGAAATTTCACATTAACCAATGGCTGGGTACATTGGCTTGTACCACTAATCCCAGCTACAGAAGAAGGGAATGGCTAGCCAAGTGGCATATCACTTTTATTCCCATGGAGACACACAATTAAGATAGTCGCAATTTAGGCCAGTATTGGCATAAAATAAAACAACTGGAGAAAGAGGGTAGAGGTATAGTTCAAGTGACAGAGAATGAATTTCAAAAGCATGAAGCCCTTTCTACAATCCCCAATACAACCACAAATAAATAGATTGATAAAAAATTAAATATGCATAGAGTTACTTCAATAACAACCAATTCTAATCCAATGCATATATCAGTGAGAATCAGGAAACACACTAACATAAAAATGCACCACATTCATAATAACATTATCCATTATAACTGCAAAATACAACCCCTGAAATATATTTCAAGTGGTAAATGGGCAAATAGCATGTGCTATGGCTATACAATAAGTCATGATAGTGAATGATATATCTGTACATGCTAAAATGTGGATGAACATTAGTAAAAGTTAAACAGATATTAACACTTATTGGTAGGTCCACTAGGGAAAAAAGTCAGAGACACAAGTAGATTATCAATTATCAGGGACTGATTGCTAAGTTGTTGTTAAGGTGTTTAGATGTTTGTGTGTGTGTGAGTCAATGAATCTGCTCTGTAATTATTTAGTGGTGATGTTGGCAGAGTTCTGTGACTTTATTAGAAATCATCAAATAAGGGGGAGGATTTTGTGGTCAGTAATAAGGATAAAAATCTCAATTACCAAGTTAATTTCTTAATTAATACAAATATTCAAACCCTCAAATGAATTGTTCTATATTTCCCAACAGAAATAGTAAAGGTTCAAAATGATTATAAAATTTCCTTCTGTACTCTAAAGTTATTCTTTTCAGGTAAACAAAACCATACACCAAGTATATATGAGTTCCTCAGCTAGGTATGTCAATGTGGAAATTCTCATTCAATTTGAAGTGAAATCTTCAGAAAATACTAATATTAACTCAACCTCCATCTTCACTGACACATTCTTTCTCAAACTTGAAGACATTCAAGTAAGGATCTACTATAATGAAATATATCCCAAGTTGTAATTTTATCCATTCACTCAATTCCTAAATGTTATATTGCTCATAAATTGGGATCTACATTCCAATGTGTTTATATATTTAAAAATAACTCTTATTTTTATTTTAAAGGTGATGTACAGAGGGGTTCCAGTTATATAAGTCAGGTATTGAGTACATTTCTTTTTGAACAGTGTCACCCCAAGCAACTTAAGTATGAAGTTGGGGAGGGGACAAAATGGATGTGCAACAAAATACCTGACTTAGATATCTTGAGAGACCACTTAGTTCCCTATCAATTACATGATTCTACAAAAAAATGAACCTGAAGCAATTGAGGAAAACAGTTTCCTGTGCTTAACTGTACCATCATGCTTCTATATCTCATGTACTAAATTATCCAAGATATCAGTGTTCACATTCAGAATGTGGTACCCAAATTCAATTGTAACAATTTCATAAAGCTGTAATTGTGGCTCCAGTTACACATAAGTTGTTCCAAGGCTAGCTTCCTCTTCAAAGTTTTCTTGCTTCATTTGTAAAACCTGTGTCCCTTTCCCTTCAGTGCCCATATGTCTGAACACTGTATTTTGTGGGTGTACTCTATTCCAGAGTCTCTCATTTTTTTAAACAAGGCAGATACCATTTTCAAAATTGAATTTTCAGAGTGTTACAATTCTAGTGTTTCTTTAGTGTATAACAATTCCTCCCCCAGATAGCAGGTTTTTGTGACTCTTCCTCTTTTTGCTGCTTTTTCAAATACTTATGACTAAGCTATAAAGAAATATGCTGCCAGGTGCCGGTGGCTTATGCCTGTATTCCTAGCACTCAGGAGGCTGAGATTTGAGGACTGCCATTCAAAACTAGCCTGGGCAAGAAAGCCCATGAGACTCTTATCTCCAATAAACCACTCAGAAAACTGGAAGTGGTACTGTGGCTCAAGTGGTAGAGCTCTAGCCTTGAGCAGAAGAGCTAAAGGCCAAGGCCTGGTCCGAGTTCAAGCCCCACAACCAAAACACACACACACACACACACACACACACACTTATATATATATATATATATATATTTATACACATATATGTATATAAATATATATACGCAAATACATATGCTAACACAATTTTTCCCTTAAACCTTCCTTTTCTTCTTTGAATCTGGAATATTTTGTTCACTCATTCTAGCAAGTGAACTGGCAATGTTCCGATTACTATTCTTGGTCATTTCTATTTGGGGACTTAACATATAATTCTTTATCTTTCTTTTCCTGGAAATTCATAACCTCAGCTATGGCTGAGAAATAGGACATAGTAACAGAGTCACCAAGTGGAATTTCTTGCTGCTGTCTAGAGTTTGCTTTCCTCACCAAAGTGGAATATCATGCATGAGATTTTCAGTACTTATGCAATGCAATAGTCTTATAAGAGTTTTCTTTGATCCCCAATGGAGAAGTTATTCTCAGCAATAGGGATGGTGATATTTCCTTCTGAAAATTTGTGAGATGAGCAAGTATCAACAGATCTTTAACTCATTAGCTCTCTCAAGAAAGTAATTTTTCTGTTAAATCCTAATCCCCAGGCTCACTTTACTATGAAATCAACATCAACATCAACCACAAACAAATACAAAGTAGGGACACAAACAACTTCCAAACTTGGCTTGAATAGCATCTTTCTTCAAAGGGAAATTTTACTCTCAGCAGTGTAGTTCTATAAAATTGATGTTAACTGTGTAATCTGAATGCCTCACACTGGTAGAGATTCATGAAATGATGTGAAAGGTTTGAGAGTCTTGAACTTCTTTAGGAATATATCAGTGGTGTGGCATGCATTGTGTTAAAGTTTATTTCATAATCAGTTGCAGCTTATCGGCCAGTCACAGTCACCGTTCACAGATAATCAAATTATGAATTTTTTTTTTTTGCTCTTCCTACTTCTTCCATTGGTGACCTGCAGCTCTTTTTTTCTTTTCTTTTTCTTGGGACTTGAACTCAGGACCTGGTCATTATCCCTGAGCTTTTTCACCTAAGGCTAGTGCTCTACCCCTTTGAACTACAATTCCATTGCCAGTTTTATGTAGTTACTTGGAGTTTCCTGCCCCAGCTGGCTTCGAATCACAATACTCAGATCTCGGCCACCTCCCGAGTAACTAATATTACAGGCATGAGCCACCAGTGCCTAGCAGCTCTTTGAAATCTATAAAATTTTTAGCTGTATATGGGAGTTTTCAGTGACACTGTAAACAGAGGAATCAAGAGCAGGTTCACTATATGAAATATGCTACTTGATATCTGGTGGACAAGCTATGTGATTAACATGCTGTGTATTAATCCAAGTTAACTACAGGAGAAGCTCCTTTGGGCACTTTCTTAGGGGTACTGAACTTTAAAGTTATTAACTGGCGTGAATTGAAAAGGTAGAGCTCAGAGTCATGGAAAATATTAAATCCTATATTTGTTCCAAATGTTTTTCTCTCCTTAAGAGCAAAACAGATATAAAAAGAACAAAGGTAAAATGATAGAAGCATTTCTGTGAACTTGAGAAATGTTAAGCATGATACCACACTTTAAGTTCCCGGCTAAGTGTTCTGGCCTCTTAGTAACTCAGATACACTAACAAAACCATCACATAGTTAACAGATATATGAACTGGTAAGTGTTCTCTTGGTTCTCATTATCTGAAATGAACTTCTTCATGGCAAGGGTACTACTAAGACCAAATAAGTACATAATTGAAAACAGATCCTCCCTAGTTATCTTTTGTTAATTAATTATTAATAAAAATGTATTAAATCCCTCCTAGGATGATTCTAGGGTCTAGGAAAGTTAATGTAATTGAAACAATGAATCCTTCTTTGTGCACACAGGTAGTTTTCATCTTAGTATGGGGAACATGAATATGTAATAAGTTCACTGTGGAGTTACCCACAAAGAACAAATAAAACTTTTTCATTTTTTTCATATATTACTTAGAAACCTTGGTGCATTAGTTTATATTAGTTATATAAGATAGATTTTCTTTTTTATTTTTATTGTAGAGGTTATGTACATAGGGGTTATATTTACATGAATCAAGTAATGACTAATGAGTACAATTCTTTTTTAACCATGTCTCTCCTATTTCTGTCTCTAAAATCAGAAATGAAACAATATGCCCACTTTCTCCATTGCTTTTCAACATAGTGATTGCTTTCCTAGTTAAAGTAGTAATGAAAGAGAAATACAAAAAGGGGATTCAAATAAGGAAAGAAGAAATACTATCCATCTTTGTGGATGACATAACCCTGTGTTTAAAGAACCCTATAGATTCCTCAACCAAGCCACTTGAGTTGATTCAAAACTTTGGCAAAATAGCAGGGTATAAAATCAACCCATACAAATCAGTAGTCTTTCTGTATGCTAATAATGAGAAGAGTGATGCTGAAATGAGGAAAGCAACTCTATTGTAATAGCCTCAAAAAAAAAAGGCTAGGAATTATCTTAACCAAAGATATGAAGGTATCTATTGTGAAAACTTTAAAATTCTAAATAAAGAATTGAAACAGACTTTAGGAAATGGTGGGGGGGACCCTCCTATGCTCTTGACTCGTGAGAACTAATACAGCAAAAATGGTAATTCTACCCAGAGCAATTAATAAATTCAATGCAACACCCATCAGAATCCCTATAAATTTCAACTGTATTTTTAATTTACTCTTTAAATATCTATTGTATGAGTTTGAACTCAAGGTTTCAGTCTTGCTAGGCAGTTGAGTCATGTCCCAAGCCCTTTTTTAAGCTTTATTTTTCAATTAATGTCGTAGTTTTTTTTGTTGTTGTTTGTTTTCTTTTTGTTGGTCCTGGAGATTGAACTCTGGACCTGGGCAGTGTCTCTCAGCTCTTCAGATCTAGGCAAGCTGTACCACTTGAGCCACAGTCACTTCCAGTTTTCTGGTGGTTTATTGGAGATAAGAGTCTCACAGACTTTCCTGCCTGGTCTGGCTTTGGAACACAATCCTCAGATCTCAGCCTCTGGAATAGCTAGGATTACAGGCGTGCACCACTGGCACTTGGCTTGTTTTGGTTTTGGTTTTGGCTATTGATTTCTGTTCAGGGCTGACCTTCTACACAAACTCTTTGTACCTTGTCTCCATGCAATTGGAAACGCTAGAACGATTATAGAATTGAATATATCTTTAGTGTGTTCAATTTCATATTGAATTCCATAAACTTAAGATTGAGTTTTAGCCTACTTTCAACTGTTTTCAACACTTCTGATGTCCTACTGCAAAAACAGGTGATTGTTGCTGTTGTTGTTCTTGTTCTTGTTGTTTTGTTTTCTTTGCCAGTAATGGGGCTTGAACTGTGGGCCTGAGTGCTGTCCCTCAGTTCTTCAGTTCAAGGCTAGCACTCTACCATTTGAGCCCCAGTGTCACTTTTCTGAGTGGTTTATTGGAGATAAGAATGTCATGGACAAGACCATACTAAAGCTACCAGCACAACTATGTTTATTGCAGCATTATTTACCATAGCTAAGATATGGAACCAACCCAGATGTCCCTCAGTAGATGAATGGATCAAGAAAATGTGGTCTATATACACAATGGAATTCTATGCCTCCATCAGAAAGAATGACATTGCCCTATTTGTTAGGAAATGGAAAGACTTGGGAAAAAATTATGTTAAATGAAGTAAGCCAGGCCCAAAGAAACATAGGTCCCATGGTTTCCCTTATTTGCAATAACTAGTATATATCTGAGTCAAGCAGGAAAGATCAGATAAGTTGATGTTAGGCAAAATGAACCCCAAGATAAGTATTCAAATGTTTTTTTTCTTTCATGCAATTGTTTCTAACATATTTATAAGATGATTTCTTTGTTGCTTTGTATGTCCCTCCCCCATGGTATAACCCTTATTTTCACTATATTTGATGTTGGTATAATTTGTGGAGGGGAAGGGAAAAAACAACTCATTTAACTAGGGATACATGTGGACCCATTGCAACAATGAGGTGTACAAGACCTTATGCCAAAAAACGAACTTCACAACTTTGGCTGGGTGGGGGAATGGGGGAAAAAGGGGGAAGAGGGGGTGGAGATGGGAAGGGATGGGAAGAGGAAACAAAGTAGGAGGCAAAAATGCTTGATAAGAAATGTACTTATTACCTTGCCCATGTAATTGGAACCCCTCTGTATGGTATTTTCACAATAAAAAAAAAGGAAAAAAGAAAAAAATGTCATGGACTTTCCTGGCTGGCTTTGAACAGTGATCTTCAGATCTCAGCCTCCTGAGGAGGCAGTTTTACAGGCATGAGCCACTGGCATCTGGCTGTGTTTTTTTTTTTTTTTAACCAACTTTTCCTAGATTATTTTCTGCATTCAGTAGATAGTGTTTTCAAAATAAAAATAAAAATAAATGTTTAACCTAAAAAAAAAACCCGTGGCAGAAATTTCCATAAGACTATACCTCCAATGACCTAGCAAAAAAGCTAGGCTTAATGTATCAATCAAGTGGTAGAGTGCCAGCAGTGAACAATGGTCAAGCAACCATTTCTAGAATCTGAAAAAAAAATGCTTAATGAAAAAATAAAACCACCTGGGTCCCATAATATGTTAATTATGGCAATTGTCTTTATAAACCATCGAGCTAATAACAGCTATTAATGAATTTGTAATCATTCTAGTTTTATGAGAAGACATGCTCATTAATTTACATATATTGGGTTTAATTTTGTGCTGGGATAGCAGAGTTGAGTACTTACAACATTGAGAATCTAAAAGGCAAAGGTATTTTTTGCCTGTACTGGGGCTCCATCTCAAGGTCTCCCTGATTTCTTGCTCAAAGCTGGGGCTCAATATAGCACTTAGGCCATTCCTATAGTTCAGCATTTTTAGTTGATTATTTGAAGGTGGGCTCATGAAGACTTTTCTGCAGGGATAGCTTCAAACATTTTATAGAAGATATTTGCTTTTTCCCTTCCCCTCCCCAAATTATACCAACATCAAATACAGTGAAAACAGGGGTTATACCATGGGGAGGTACATACAAAGCAAGAAAGAAATCATCTTATAAATATGTTAGAAAGAATAGCAAGAAAGAAAAACCATTTGAGTCCTTATCTTGGAGTTCATGTCAGCTAACATCAACTTGTTTTATACAAACTTTATAACTTTGGCGTGCGGGGGAGGGGGAGGATGGGAAGAGATGGGAAGGGGAAACAAAGGAGGAGTCAACAATGCTTGATAAGAAATGTACTCATTACCTTGCTCATGTAATTGTAACCCCTCTGTACGGTATTTTCACAATAAAAAAATAAAGAAATTAACAAAAACGAAGATATTTGCTCATTCCTGAATAACTGAACTTGGAATCAAAGATCAAGATATTGCTTTCTGACCCACAAGCTCAGTCAACCAACTTACTTTATATATGACTAAAATTAGAATTCAAGTGACATTTGAATATGTAAAAGTAGAAAATGTAAAAATAAGAATAATGATCTGAAATGTAGTAAATTGTAAACATTATTAGATAGTCATTTTTTGTTTGTTGAAATTTTTAAATGACAAAGGTTATATAAAATGGTCAATTTTAATCCTGTTGTACAAATTAAGTAGACTCCTTTTTAAAATAGCATACGGGGATAATAACTATTCATTTTTTGTTTTTTTTAATAAGTATTTTATTGTGAAAATACTGTACAGAGGGGTTACAATCATATGAGCAAGGTAATGAGTACATTTCTTTTTTTATTATTGAACTATTCTTATCTTTAAAAAATTACATAACATACCCAGAAGCCACTGTCTCATGCTAGGAACCATTAATCCTTACTATGCAGGAGGATAAGTTTTGAGGATTTAAGTTCCAGCCAAATTGAGGAAGAAAAGTGTGAGAAGCTCAAGTGTTAGGAGCCAACCAGAGGAAAAAGTTGAGTGAGAGCCCTTGACCCCAACGTGAAGCTCCAGTTCCAGTGTGATATTTATATACATTAATAATAAACATATAAATACAGACATGTATGTGTATTTGTGTGTACCACATTTCCTATAAGAAAAATAAATTTCTTCATAAATTAATTTAAATTTAAATTTTGTTGAATTTGTGCTTTTCTGTGCCTTATTTCTTTTTTTTTTCTTTTTTTTTTTGGTCCAGTCGTGGGGCCTGAACTCTGGTCCTGAGCGCTGTCCCTCAGCTCTTCAGCTCAAGGCTAGTGCTCTACCACTTGAGCCACAACACCACTTCCGGCTTTTTTCTTTTTGCTTATGTGGTGCTGAGGAATTGAACCCAGGGCCTCAGGCATGCAAGGCAAGTGCTCTACCACTGAGCCACATTCTCAGCCCTCTGTGCCTTGTTTCTTAAGATATCTTCTGTAGTTTCTGTCATATTGCAGCTGTTTGTACCTGGGTATAATTTACCATTGACAGATATGCCAGTTTGCTTTTTATTTTTCCCATTCAACCGTATCTGACACCGAACCAAACTAATTCATACTTAGATGATGCAACAGTTTCTAGTTCTAGAATTGTTTTTATTTTTTCTTCAAATGCAGTATCTGATCAAACCATCATTACACTATCTGTTTTAACTTATCAATGAGAAGTATTTTCAAGTCTAATCCAGATAACACTCATTTGTAGGTCACTTGCATTCAAGTACCTCTTTGTTTTGTTTATTTTGATTTGATTTTAGAATGGTACTATTTGGCATTCTGAATTACATTTTTCATTGAGCATTGAATATTATCTTTGAAAACAGCAGTTTTGAATGATATCCTTTTCTTTTGAAGAGAATTCCCCTTCCCATAATGTCATAAAAAGCAGGCATTTCTACCTCATTTTGTTTAGTTCCAGTTGTGTCCTTAGCTGGTCTCAGCTTCCACTAGCAGTTTTCTCCCTAGTTTACCTTCCAGTTATAACTATTAACTTCTTTTTCTCTCTCTATCCCCTGAGGCTGTTAAACTCATGGAATCAACTACTCTATGTCCCTCCAGTTGAAGGTCATGACATCTGGTTGCTATTGCTAATCAATGGCATCCCTTCTTGCTCCTAGTTTTCTCCTTTTCACATACTTAATCATTTTTGTTCAAAATATCCACTATAATTATTAAGAGAAAAGAGTCAACAAGAACACCTGCAGTTAAAAAGGAGCTTATAATTTGCTATACCCCCAAGAGAGGCTTGCCTGAATAGGAAGGTTGTCTCAGAATGATGATGATAGATAGATAGGCTGGGCTCATTGTCAGATTTGGGCTTGCATTAATTTGGAGAAAAACTCAAGGATGTATGGTTACCTTATTGCTATAATAAATGCTATGAAGAAGGGTAAAGGATATTATTGATAACCTTTATAATTCCTCAGCTGTGACTTCTGAAAGTAAGCCATCACTCATATTTTCTGAGACGATATGTCCATAATTTCTGTTCTTCAACAGAGTGCATGTTTTAGTCTGTGCTCCTGTGGCTTTTGTAAAGTGCTCTTGATTTTGTTTTCAATGCAATTATTTTTGGGGGGTTCTTTGTCATTCTTTCTGGTCCCTAGGAACAGATAATAATCACCCAGCATTCTATTTTCAGAGGAAAACTGTTTTGCTTGTAATCTCATCTCAATCAAAAGGTCTATTCAAGCTCACTGTGTAGATGTATGGAATTATCACAATAAAACCTATTGATGGGCCAGGAAGGTGGCTCAGTGGTAGAGTGCTTGCCTTGCATGCATGAGGCCCTGGGTTTTATTCCTCTGCACCACATATGCAGAAAAAAGATGGAAGTGACACTGTGGCTCAAGTGGTTGGGTGCTAGCCTTGAGCTGAAGAGCTAAGGGACAGCTCCCACACCCAGAGTTCAGCCCCCATGACCACCACCAAAAACAACAAAAACTGTTCATATTTTTATTGAATGCTAACTCATAATTTTTTGGTAGATTAAATTGCTACTGAAAAGGCAAGTTCTAACAGGGTACTGGTGACTCATACCTGTAATCATAATTATTCAGAAAGCTGGGACTTGAGGTTCAAATAAGCCAAAGAAGGAGAATCTGTGACTCATCCCCAAAATCACCATGAAGTCTGAAATAGAGCTGTGCCTCAAGTGATAGAGCACTAACCTTGAGCAAAATAGCTCAAGAATAGTGCCCAGGCCAGAGTTTAACTCCCAGGAATGGCACAAAACAAAACAACTAAAACTGCCTTGTGGTAAAGGACTTTTAGCTGCCTACAGTTTTAGATATAGTAGTACGTCTGTGTCTGTCTATATTTTAAAATAAGTTAATTCACTGATTATATAGCCAAGAAAGGCCCATTGCATTTTCTCAAATTTTTTAATTTATTTTTTTATTTATTTTTCTCAAACTTAAAACAGTTTTTTTAATTTTCATTTTGCCTTTACCATAGCTTGAACTCAGAGCCTTAATCTAACTCAGATTTTTTGTTTATGATTGGTGATATACCACTGGAACTATTTCTCCAGGTTGTCATTTTGCTGGTTAACTGCAGATGAAGTTTCAAGGACTTGTCTGCCTTAGTTGGAAAATTGAACCCCTAGATCTCATCATCCTCAACAGCTAGGATTACAACTGTGAGCTTCTGGTACTCAGCTTTGTCTGAAACATTTTGTCTGAAAATCAATAAGAGCAAGTACTAACAATCCTTCCACTTTTTTTTTTACAAAAGAATTAGATACAAGAAATTTCAACTTCATTTCATAATGTAATACTCTAAAACATATTTACAAAGATGAAAATGTTAAAATACAAGTAGGTACACACTCCAAGTAATAGAAAATGATGAATACAATACAACTGTGATTTTAGTTCAATTGTTGAGTGTTTTCTCAACATGTACATGGTTTAATCACAATGCCCTGAAAGATAACTGGAAAACAAGAGTGAAATAAAAAGCAGTTGGTTCTCTGTGGGGGAATTATTAATTCATGAAAACACAAAAGCAGAATTTCATGACTCTCTATTTTCTCCCCTTTTATAGTAGAGGGGATACTTTTTCATGCACTTTACCTACCTAGTCTTTGTCTCAATATAGTATATTCCATAGGTCTTAGATAGTTTAAGTTCTTCTTTTTTTCTTATATACAATACTCCTCTAAACCACTAAACCCCAGCTTTCTGTTATCTATTTGCTTTTATCACAATGCACATATAAACTTACCTTAGAGACTTAAGAATTAATTTTGATTATCTTTTCTCTTAACCAGTTGCTTAGTTTAACTTTTAAGCAGATTTAGAATAATTTCTCTGACCCACAGGCTTCCTCTCACACACCAAATTCAATACCATATCATTTCTTTATACCATTATGAATTATAATAAAGTTTCATGGCTAGTTATAAAACAGAACTAATACTGTCCCTTCCAATTACACACACCTATATGTGTCTACAATTATGTCAGAGTAGATCAAAGTAAAAGTGTACACCTACATTTGAACCATGGTGTGCTCTTCTCTTCCATACCAATCCTTTCTTCCAGCTCTACTGTACACTTATGTGTTGTTGGTTTTTTCTGGAACACTGGTCATAAAGCCTGGACTTGGATACAAACACTTGCCCAATTTAAGAGAAAATGATTAATATATGCAGAGGGGTGGAAAATGAATTTAAAGTTTGGGACAAAACTGGAGAGAAATTAATAATCTGTTTTTAACATGCTTTACAAAAGTATTGTAACTTTAGAAAAGATAATAGAACAACCCAAAAATCTACTAATACTGATGGACTTTTTCTGAAAAAGAAATCTTAATTGTAGTGTCTGGATGTTTGGCACATTTCACTCTATGGCCTAGATTATTTCTCATTCACACCAGTGTTGTAAATGCTGGCAGAGAATATAATACCCTCACCATCACCTTCTTTTTCTTCTTCTCTTTTTCTTTTTCTCTTTTCTTTTCTCTTCTTGGTTCCTTCCTTCCTCCCTCCCTCCCTTTCTTCTTTCTTTCTTTCTTTCCTTCCTTCCTTCCTTTGTTACTATTTTTTGTCATGTGTGATGCTTGAACTCAGGGCCTTGGCACTGTCTGAACTCCCAAAACAACAGATCCTGAAAGAAACAACCTCACAATTAAGAGATTCTCTGAAGAGTAAATAAGAATGGCCAATAGACATATGAAGAAATGCTCCACTTCTCTGGCCATAAAATAAATGCAAATCAAAACAACATTGAGATTCCACCTCACCCCATTTAGAATGGCTATAATCAAGAACTCTAATAACAACAGATGCTGGAGGGGATGTGGGCAAAAGGGAGCACTACTGCCCTGTTGGTTAAGAGTGTAAACTTGTTCTTCTGAGCTCTTTCTCTCAAGGCTAGTTCTCTAATATTGAGCCACAGCTTCACTTCTGGTTTTTTGATAGTTAACTAGAGATAAGACTTCCACAGACTTTCCTGGACATGCTTTATTATTCTACATAGACTATTCACATATATGTCAGATGCAATCATTGCATATGTCAGATTACAGTCATGTCACTAGGTCAAAGACCCAGGTGAAACTCTTCAATATTTACCATCTCTGTGTCATTTCCTTTTGCTTAAAAAATATCATAGCAGGTGCTGCTGACCCACACATGTAATCCTAACTACTCAGGAAACTGAGATCTGAGGTTTGTGGTTCAAAGCCGGTCTGGGCAGGAAAGTTTGTAAGGCACTTATCTCTAATTAACCAGCAGAAAACCAGAAATGGCACTGTGGCTCAAAGTGGTAGAGTGCTAGCCTTGAGCAAAAGAAGCTCAGTGACAGCATTCAGACCACAATTTCAAGCCCCAGGACTGGCAGGAAAAAAATGCTTAAACATTACAGAAACTATTCATATAAATATAAAAACATACCTTTGGTTAATAAAAGTTATTGGTAACCAGTAAGTAGTACGCTGGAAAGTACAACTAGAACAAAAAGTCATAGGATTGTCATTTATGACTTTAGGCAGATCTAACTCCTTTTATATATCTTTGTTTTGTTTGTTTTGCTTTTCTTTCACCTCCCTCCCTCCCTTCCTTCCTTCCTTCCTTCCTTCCTTCCTTCCTTCCTTCCTTCCTTCCTTCCTTCCTTCCTTCCTTCCTCCCCTACTTCCTTGTTTCCTTTTTCTCTTCATGGTCCTGCAGTTTAAAATCAGGAACCTTGTGTTTGATTGCTAAGCTTAATTCTCAAGCTAGCTCTACACTACTTGAGCTCAACACTACTCTTCTGCTTCTTCCTAGTTATTTTGGGGATGAAGGTTTGTGTTCCTTTCTGCCCAAGCTGGCCTCAAATTACCAACCTTTTGTCAAAACTTCCCAATTAGCTAGGATTAAAGGCATGAGCCACAAACTGTGATCACAATGTCTTCATGATATAAAGCAAAGTGAAACAGGAAACATAAACACATATAACACTTCTGAAGAACGTACTTAAAATATGAAAATCATCAAATATTTAGCCAATAACTTGAAATGTTCAGCTGCATTTTTCATCTTGTAGTACAACTAACATGGATAACAGTGCTTTTAAATAGTGTCACTTTCTAATAACCAGTTCTTATAAATACCATGCTATGAATAAGGAAACTGAGCTCAATACATTAAAGTCATCTATTTCTTTGATCATTGAACAAGTGTTTATTGAGTCCCTTTTATGCTATAAAATCTTTCAAAGATTGTGATGCAGTTGGAAATATGTTAAACATGCAAATATTCACAGTTAGTCATTTATAAGCTATTTATGGGCTATCTCATTTTGACCTCAAAAGCAGATCACTGGCAAAAAAAATTATACTAAATAGAATGACACATTTTTAAAAGGTTTTCTTCAGTGTCCAATTTTCTTTCAAGTGATTTGAATTTTCTTCATTCTTTGCTTTTAGCTGCCAACCCACAAAGCTTGCATTCCTTTATACAAGGGTAATGTAGTGACCTCCAGATGATCATTCTTTCTTATCTCCACTTTCCAGTTCATCCTGAATTGCATATCATAAAGACAAATTTCACCATGCCAGTTTAATGCTTCAGGCTACCCCATAGCTTTTTATTTCCCAGGAGTATAGTCCCAGTTTTTCAACCTTAACTACAAGCATTTTCTTGATATCACTCGCTCAAACCCTGGTGTTACTACCTAGTATATTGAGATTCTATAGGAGCCAGTGTGCTCTCCCCTTCCCTCCTTCCTTCATGTTCATTTTTCTCCTAAGGGAAATGCTTCTTTCCTCCTCTTGTTTAACCAAATCTTACACAACTCATGTGGTTCTTCTGAACTTGTAATTTTATGAAGTCCTTTTTAGCAGCTTTAAATCTTAATATTTCTTTTCATTTAATATAACACAAAAATAAATAAAAATATTTAAGAATTTTAGTCTCAGTCCTAGATTTTAGATGTGAAAATAAAGGTCTAGAGTGTTTATGACTAGCCATCTGTGATTTAGAGATTCAATTCAGCCATAGATTGTTGCTTATCCAGTTCAGTGATTATTCGTAATTCCATCTTTCTTGGTTGAAAATATGATGTTGTAATAGTATGCAGTGGTTTCAATGTTGCTTTACATTTCTCTTGTTCACTCTTAAAAGTTTGGAAGTCATATGAGATTGGGCAATATAGGATATACACAGGCTTTAAGTATACCTTGAAAGTATCTGTTGATTTAAATGTGGTGTTTAGATTGTTTCTTTTTGTTTCATTTTGTTTGGCTCTTGTTTTTTGTTTTGCATTTGTTTTTGTTTTTGAGATGATCTCTCCATGTAACACCAGCTTGTCCTTGAACTTGAGGTCCTTCTGCTACAGCCTGCCAAGTTCTAGGACTACCATCTTACAACACAGTTGGAGTCTGTAAAATCATTAATTCATCTGAAATAATTTTCCAAAAAGTATTAGTAGGATTGTACTTAGAAAAAACAAGAAAATAGTACAAATTTAATAATTTTCTAATATATCTACCGGTGCTTGTTTTATTAAAAAGTTTTTAATGAAGAATTCAGGTAATGTGAAAAAAGTGTTTTTAAAATAATAATTTTGCTAGGATCTCATGATTCATGACTATAATCCAAGCTTTTGAAGAGTTGGAAATCTGAGGATGGTGATTCAAAGCAAGCCCAGCAAGCCCAGAAAGTATGTCAATCTCTTATATCTGATTAATCACTAAAAATGTGAAATAGAATGATGACTAAAATGGTAGAGTAACAGCAAAAACACTAAGGGACAGAGATCCCTGAGATCAAGCCCCAGGACTGTCATAAAAAATAAACTAAAATATTTTTCAAGAATCCTTTTTAGAATTAATTTTATAAGAGCTATGTTCATATATTTTATATTTTGCTTACAATACATAATTTACATGATATATAAAAACAGTATTATTAAATATCATTAGAACCATTTCAATTGACAAATTTACTTGTATTGGGTGCATAATATTTGTTAAGCAATTGATATATATATATATGATTTATTCATAATTAAGAAATTTATTTTGACAAGAGTATCCCTCTCTATATTTTCTTATTGTCATGTTTTACAAATTTGAAGCAATTAGATACTTGATATTTCCCTTATTGTGCTACATTTTTCTAAGCAATGATTAAATTTTAAATTAAATGAGTCATTTAATTAAAAAATACTTACTAAGAGGCTATATGAGGCATTTTTACATTTCTCATTGTGTCATGTGTTAAAAAAGTAGCTACTGTAAGACTCTGGAAGATTGTCATAGTATCCTTGAGAGTCTATGTTTTAGAAGGATTTTGTCCTTCTGTGCCACAGATGATAAGGAATTTAACTGTTCTGGCTTTCATTCTCAACTTGACCTATTCATCCTTAATTAGCTAATTCTGGGGAGAATTTTTCTTCAGGCATAAAATGATAAACAGGGATGAAAAATAAGTCTACCACCACACATGTAGAATATAATAGTACAAAATAGTGTTCATTTCAAGAAAGCTTTTGATCACACCACCAATAAAAAGGAAACATTTAGGTTTAAAAATTTTTGTCATTCTTGACAGTAACTAGGGTACCTGAAGTAAAATTCAATGGTATTTAGAATATGACATAGGTCATTTAAAATAACTTCCCATTGTGGCCAAGGTTATATTTCAGCGATAAAACTGTGAAGCTGTAGAATAGCTGAGAAAATAATGTCAGAAATAAGGAAGATGAAAGAGAAGTTGGAAATTTTAACTATATTCTGAAGAATGTAATTTTTAATATTTATTCTTGAAATTAATAGCAAAATGAATTCTGAATATGAAAATATATTCTTTGATTAAAAAAGTGGTCAAGAAATAAGTAAACATTTTATCCTTCAAAATCAGTGCATTTTCCTGAATATACTATTATTAACTACCATATGGAATGAAGTTTTCACCAATTAATAGTATGCCTTATTAATATTAGGAACCAAAATCCTCAGTCCTCAATTGAATCTGAACTGGAATCATTTCTGCTGTAGATGTCATCAACTTTTGCAAGATATAAATCTAAGATGGTGCTTCAAATTCAGCCAATTTAGTCAAATGTAAGTACATAACAGTAAATACCAATGTCTTTGCCAAAAAATGCATATTGGTATTAAAATATAGAATATTAAGCATAAAAGACTGAGTTTCCTCATTAGTATATGTTTTTATTTTATATAAGCAAGATTTCAAAGAGGAGCCTACAATGTTTGATAAGAAATGTACTCATTACCTTGCCCATGTAATTGTAACCCCACTGTACAGTATTTTCACAATAAAAAAAGAAAACAATTCCATTTATACTTGAAAATACATTCAGGTAAAGAAAATAAATCACTTAATCAAATCTTTAAACTAGAATTGATTAACTGGAATAGAAACAGAGTTATACTTATTATAATTATTATTCTTTTGACAGTACTGGTTCTCAAACACAGTGTCTTTCTTTTTGCTTGGCAAGCAGTCTACCACTGAACCATGACAACAGCCCTGTTTATGGCTGATTTTGTTGTTTTCTTTTGTCTGTTCTAGGAATTGAATCTAGGCCTCATGCTTTCATTCATTTTCTTGCTCCTTGTTGGTATCTACAGGAGCTACTCCTACAACTTTAACTTTTGTCAGATAATTTGACACAGAATTTTTGCATGGCACTGTCTGGACTAAATTCAAATCACAGTCTTCCAGTTAACAGCAATCTGAGAGCACATCTAGTCCACTATCCACCCATTTTTAGGTTTCTCAGATTGCACATGTACCTACTTCATCCAGATTCCCTATGTAGAGATGGATTCTCACTTCTCTGGCTTGCATGGCCTGAAACTGTGATCCTTCCAATGTCAGCCTCTCACATAGTTTGGGATGGCAGGCACACATCACTGCATCCATCCAGTTATTTGTTTAGAAAGTCTTATAAACGTGAGGACCTGGCTGAATCAACACAATCGCCAGGACTTAAAAGTTTATATTATAATGAATATGTATTGTGATACTAATTTCTCATGCAAATAATTGGATAATAACAAAGAATTCATATTTTGGGATATTTTAAACTGTTCACGGGATTGATGTATAGATGTAATGATGATTGGAAAATTTGCTTTACACAATTATTTAGATCATGCCCCAAAGTCAAAATTAATATTCATGGAGGTAGAAGTTGGAAGTCATACCAGAGTTTTGAAAGGTTAGGTCTCATATGCTACACTGATTTGTTCTCATCCATAGGAAATAAGTAAAATTCAAAATCAACTTATGCTTAATTTTCTCAAACATATTTTTCAGATTATTTTGACTAAAACTTGAAAAAATAATCCCTGTTACTTGGCACAAGCATCATTTGAACTATTATTCCAAACATGATTTTCTGTAGATAGTATCTGATTCTAAAGTATTACAATTGTATTCTTCTACATTCCCTTTCCCCCTCAAAAAAAAGCTTATACAGTGGATAATAAATATCTGTGGAAATGTAGATAAACATAGAGGAGTTTGAGATAAAACATAAATCCTAAACTTTAAACAGTCTATTTTTTCATATGTAAACATTTTGATTCAGTTATAAAGAAATTGCATTTTCTACTCATACCCATGCATGAAAGTTGAATTTATTTATGATGAATTTATTGTGTATTTCCTTAGAAATACATTTTTGTATGCTACATATACCCTCAATACTTATGTGAAAAGTGAGCTTGTTGTTTATTCCAAGATTATAGCTCCAGATCTGTCTTTAAATGTTCTTAAGGCACTGAGTTTATGTTACCAGTGCACAAGGCACAGAAACTTGTAGTTTTTATTTACTTATTTATTTATTTATCATCTCTTTATTTTTTGTGATACTAGGGTTGTACCACATCTTACTAATCTGATATTCTACCACACCTCAACCCAGTTTTCTTTTTTCTTTTTTTCTATATTTCATTACATATTTTACTTACATTAAATTTTAGTTACATTGAAATTTATTTTACAGTGAATATTTTATGCGATGTCTTTTGGTCACTAGAATATCATTCTTTCCACTTGTAGTATTTCTGGAAGCTTTATGACATTTATATAACAGATTCTTTTTTCTCAATTTTATCTAATCATGGAAATAGAATTTTATCCAATTATGGTAGAGAATACAAATTTACTCAGAGAAAGATTGGAGTATTTCCTACAATTTGAAATATTCCAAAACTATTAAAATTCAATATCTACAAAAGATAAAACTGTAAAGAGTATAAACATTAATGATTATAGATTAACAATCACACAGATTAGAAGAGTAGTGAGCATACAGATAAATTTTAGAGTAAACTATTTGGAATGATGCTACAATGGTAAATGTATATTCATATACATATGTCAAAAATCATAAAATACACACCACCAAGAATAATGTGAACTATGAGCATGGAGTGATAATAATGTGCCAGTATGTATTTATCAGTACTAACACATATACTAGTTTGCTGTGGATCCTGACACTAATTCAGATTGTCAAACCCAGTTTTCTTTTGTTATGGAATCCGTTGGCCTTTTCTGCTCAAACTAGGTTCAAATTGTGATGGTAATTTGAGCCACTGGAGTCCATATGAATTGAATGATTGATGGATGGCAATGTAATTCCTAGTGCAAAAGCTCATGGCTTAGAAAATACTGAGTTTTGCATAGTAGAGAACACAAATCTGTCTAAACAATACCAATGATAAATTCAAGTCATTTATTCCCCCTTGGTATTAGACAGCATGATAAAGAGAGAAGGAATATGACAATGTATTCAATCTGCCTACTTTGCTTCAGATTCACATTAAATAAATTCAAAAATATTAATTTAAATAAACTAAGATTATTATTTCAATCGTAACATCAGTATGTATAATTTTTAACTACCAGGATGAAGAAGGTACTAAAGATTGAAATAGCATAAAGAAAAAGTTAAAATCAAAGAGATGAGAAAAAATTAAATTAGACAGTCTTTATTATGTAAAAGTGCCAAAATAAAGTTAATTTTAGATCCAAAAATCTCTAATTAAAATCAGCTTTTAAGATGATTCAATATGTGTGAGGCAGTATGGTTCAAGGAATAGTTAATTTCAGAATGATTTTAAAGTTATTATAAAAAATTTCTACTTCAATTCAATTTTATAGAACTAGAATTATATCCATTTTTGTGGAATTTTGGTCTCCACATTAAAAAATGCATTGGCATATTGATATAGGAGAAACCAAAAAAGGTATATGTTGCAAATACTTATGAAATTCTACAAATTATTGACAGAATCTATTGTGCAGAAGGGGTAATAGTGGGATATGGACCATAGGGAGCTCCTGGTTTCCCTTAGGTGGATTATGCAGAAATGCAGACATTTTCACAGCTGGTAATTTTCCCCCGGTGGTGAGGGTGGTGGAAGAGCCGGTGAACATTTCTTTTTGGTTGGAAATACGCTTTATATTTTCAAAGGAAGATGGCCAATGGCCAGTATGCCACAAAAGTTTGCACTATGGTAGTAAATTAACAAGATCGCAAGTGTATGGTTTTATGGTAAACCTAGATTTGAGTAAGATCATGTCGAAATAAAAGTAGAAGGAGAGGTCTAAGGCTAATTCTGGAGTTAACCTATCAATTAGCTGTGGAGCAGAGCAGATGAAACTATCAAAGAAATGGTAGTGGGGTGGGGTTGTGGGTGGGGAGAAGGCAAACAAAATGCACTCACACAATTTAAAGTTAGACTGAATTAGGCTTAAGGAACACCAATTCTGTGAGAATTAGCTATATATACTATATACTATGTATAGACTATGTATATGGTTTTCTAGCATTCAAGCCTCAGCTCCATATTTCAATTATTTTGTTTTGTTTTGATTTGTTTTTCTTAAACTGGTTAGTTGCAAATATGGTTTTTGAGTACTTTTCTGTGCAGGATGGCTTCAAATCATGATTCTTAGACTGCAGCCTCCAAGGGTAGCTAAGATTACAGGTATAAGCAACTAGCACTAAAGTCATTTTAAATTTCTATAGAAATATTCACAAAAATATGATGATGAAAGTTTGCAAATTTTAGTCTGTACTATGGAATTCCAGGATACATACTCACTTCATAACTTACAAACAACAATATCTGAATGTTAATGTAGGGTACTTTATTTATTTATTTATTCCTTTATTTTATTTTTAATTTTTATTTTTTTTCTCTCATGGGGTTTGACTCAAGGTCTAGGCACTAACCCTGAGCTCTCTGTGCTCAAGCTTAGTGCTCTACCACTGAGCCACAGCTCCACTTCTGGTTTTCTAGTGGTTAATTGGAGATAAAAGCTTCACATACTTTTCTGTCTGGGCTAGCTTCCAACTGAGACCCTCAGGTCTAGCTTACTGAGTAGCTAGGATTGTAGGCATGACCACCTGCTGAGCAGAATCTATAGTTCAACTGGTTTCTCACACTGATTTTCAGTAGAAAAGGTCAAAAGCTATATACATATGTTGTACCAGTGTGGTTCTTATCTCCAAATGAGTAGAACTAACTGCAGAAAGACAAGGAACATGGCCAATCAACAAACCCCAACACCATCTCCACATAAACAAGCTACAGAGCAGTCCCAGAATGCTCAAGATAGATTAAAAGCATAACTGGTAAACCTGCTGAATGAAAAATTGGACACCCTGCATAGGGTTATCAGAGAACGCAATGAGGCCAACCAGAAGTTAATCGATGACTTCATGGCCTCCACAAATAAAAAGATAAAGGAACTCCAGCAGAGGGAGAAAGAAGCTAATGAAAAGATAGGAACCTAGATAAAGGAGTGGAAAGAAAAGTCTGAGAACCAACTCCAGGAGGTAAGGCAATCTATTCTAGACTTAAAAGAAAACCTTAATAAGGAGCTGGCCACCATTAAGAAAAACCAGCAAGAAGCAAAGGTGATAGACACAGAAGTAAATAGCCTTCAAGATAGAATGGAGGAGGCTGAAGAATATTGGAGGAAGAAAACAGTTTAGACTCCATAGAAAAAGAGCACACAATTATTCATAACAAAACTAAGAAGCATGACAGATCACTGCAGGAAATACAGGACACATTCAGAAAGCCTAATTTGAGAATAATAGGAATACAAGAAGGCCTGGAGAGGGAATCCAATCGATTAGGAAATGCATTCAGCAGAATCCTAGCAGAGAACTTCCCCAAAAGGACAGGCCCATCCAGATTCAAGAAGCTTTTAGAACCCCAAATAGATCAGACCAGAACAAGTCATCCTACCACCACAATATAATCTGAACTGGCTCAATAGCCACTAAAGAAAGAATTCTTAAAGCTGTCAGGGAGAAGGTAACTCAATCAGAATCACTTCAGACTTCTCAGCAGACATCATAAAAGCAAGGATGGCATAGAAACAGGTATGCCATACCCTAAAGTCAAATAACTACCAACCAAGAATAATCTACCCAGCCAAGCTTTCATTAATAGCAGAAGGACAAATAAAAACCTTCCACAGCAAGGAAAATCTGAAGCAGTATATCTCTACCAAAACAGCTCTTTAAAAAATCCTCAAAGATGTTCTACATATAGAAAACCAACAAGAACAGAATATAGGCAATGAAGCAGTCAACAAACAGAAATATGTAATCACAACAAGAACAGCCAAGGCACAGGTTTCCTCAAAATACGGATAAAAATATAGGGGCAGACAGACACCTCTCAGTCATCACCTTTAACAGTAATGATCTTAACTCTCCAATTAAGGAACATAGATTGTCCAGTTGATTCAAAAAGCAAAATCCTTCTATCTGCTGCCTTCAAGAGACACACCTTACCCACAAAAATAAACATATTCTGAAAGGGAAGGGCTGGAATAAAATCTACCAAGCAAATGTGCTCCATAAACAGGTGGGAGATGCAAACTTAATGTCAGATAAAATAGACTTCAAATTAAAATTAGTGAGAAGTGATGAAGAAGGTCACTACATACTAATTACGGGATGTCTCCTTCAGGAGGATATTACAATTCTAAATCTATTCACCAAATAACGGAGCACCGAAGTTTATCCAAGAAACACTACTTTCCCTCAAATCTCACATAGAACCAAAGACATTAATTGTGGGAGACTTTAATACACCACTATCCCCACAACCCAGCAAAAATTCAACAGAGAAACCTTAAAATCTGCATAGATCAACTAGAATTAACAGACATCTACCAAATATTTCACCCAGCAGCATCAGATTGCACCTTTTTCTCAGCAGCACATGGAACATTCTCCAAAATAGACCACATTCTAGGCCACAAAGCAAATCTTTCCAAATTCAGAAACATCAAAATTATACCCTCATTCTCTCAGAACATTAGGGAATAAAATTAGAATTCAACACCAAAAGCCATAAAAGGAAATCTTGTAACACATGGAGTCTGAACAACACACTGTTGTTCCATGACCCACTGGTCATGGAAGAGATTAGAAAGGAAATTCAGATGTTCATGATATTCAACAAAAATGATCACACCATTACCAGCTCCTCTGAAACACAGCAAAGGCAGTATTCAGATGCATGTTTATAACTCTGAGTTCCTACATTAACAAATTGCAGAGATCTGAAACCAACAATTTCATGAGGTACCTTAAGCTCCTTGAAAAAGAACAACAAGCTAAACCCAAATTCAGGAAATGGAAACAAATAATTAAAATTAAGTCCGAATTAAATGAATAGAGTCCAAAAACCTATAGAAAGAATCAACAAAACAAAGAGTTGGTTCTTTGAAAAAAATAATAAAAATGACAGACCCTTAGTAAATCTTAAGAGAAAAAAAAGAGAACACACCCAAATAAACAAACTCAGAGATGAGAATGGAAACATCACTACAGAAACAGCCAAGATTCAGAATATAATAAGGGGATACTTCTCAAAACTTAATGCTAATATGGTTGAGACTCTGAAATGTATGGACAAATTTCTAGCAAACATGCCCAAACTAAACCAAGATGATTTAAAATGACTTAACAGACCCATATCAAGCATCAAAATAAAAGCAGCAATAAAAGACCTCCCACCCAAGAAAAGTCCAGGACCAGATGGATTTACAGCTGAATTCTACAAGACTTTCAAAGCAGAACTCACACCAATACTCCTCTATCTCTTTAATGAAATTGAAAGCAAAAATTCACTACCACACTCTTTTTATTGTCAGCATAACCCTCATCCCAAAACCAGGCAGGAACTCATCAAAGAAAGAGAACTATAGACCTATTTCTTTGAGGAACATCGATGCAAAATTTCTCAAAATCTTGGCCAATCGACTTCAACAACTCATCAAAAGAATCATAAATGTTTACAAACAAGACCACACTAGAGCAGCACTATTTACTACAGCTAAGATATGGAACCAACTCAGATGCCCCTCAGTAGATGAATGGATCAAGAAAATGTGGTATATATACACAATGGATTTTTATGCCTCAATCAGAAAGAATGACATTGCCTCATTTGTTAGGAAATGGAAAGACTTGGAAAAAATTATATTAAGTGAAGTAAGCCAAGCCCAAAGAAACATAGGTCCCATGGTTTCTGTTATTTGCAATAGCTAGCATATGTCTGAGTCAAGCAGAAAAGGTCAGATAAGGTGATGTTAGGGAAATGAATCCTAAAATATGTATTCAAACTTTTTTTTTCTCTCATGCGATTGTTTCTAACACATTTATAAGATTATTTCTCTGTTGCTTTGTATGTCCTTCCCCCACAGTATAACCCCTGCTTTCACTGTATTTGATGTCAGTATAGTTTGTGGAGGGGAAGGGGAAAAACAAATCGTTTAAATAGGGATACAGGTGGACCCATTGCAACAATGAAATGTATAAGTCGTTATGTCAAAAACGAACTTTACAACTTTGGTGGGGGGGAGAAGGAGCAGGGAGGATTGGGTGGGGGGGCTGGGGGGAGGATGGGAAGGGATGGGAAGGGGAAACAAAGGAGGAGGTTACAATGCTTGATAAGAAATGTACTCATTATCTTGCCCATATAATTGTAACCCCTCTGTACAGTATTTTCACAATAAAAAAAAAAGAATCATACACCACGATCAAACAGGAATTTCAGGGATGCAAAGCTGATTCAATATACACAAATCAATTAATATAATTCATCACATCAACAGGAGCAAAGATAAGAACCACCTGGTTATCTCATAGATGCAGAAAAATAGTTTGACAAGATTCAACATCCCTTTATGTTGGAGGCTCTGGAAAAACTAGGAATCCATGGAACTTTCCTCAATATAATAAAGGCTGTATATGACAAACCTACAGCCAGCATTATACTTAATGTCGAAAAGTGAAAGCCATTTCCTCTAAATTCAGGAAACGAGACAAGGGTGTCTACTCTCCTGGCTCCTCTTCAATCTAGTATTAGAATGCCTAGCTACAGAAATAAGACAAGATGCAGACATAAAGGGGATCCAAACAGGGAAGGATGAAGTAAAACTCTCCCTCTTTGCAGAGGACATGATCTTGTATTTAAATAACCCCATAGACTCCACTCCCAAGTTACTTGAGCTGATCAGAAAGTTTGGAAAAATAGCAGGGTACAAAATTAACCCTCAGAAATCAATGGCTTACCTGTATTCCAATAATGAGAAAAGCATGGCTGAAATTGGGAAAGCAACCCCTTTTGTAATAGCCCCTCAAAAAATAAAATATTTAGGAATTAAGTTAACGAAAGAGGTGAAGGACTTGTATGATGAAAACTTTAAAAACCTGAAAAAAGAAATTAAAGGAGAACTAAGCAAGTAGAAAAACTTCCCATCCTCCTGGATTGGGAGGATCAACATCGTGAAAATGCCAATACTGCCAAAGGCTATCTACAGATTCAATGTGATACTTATCAACATTCCAACCTCATTCTTCAATGAAATAGAAGAAGCAATCCAAAAATTCATACGGAACAATAAAAGACCTTGAATAGCAAAAACAAACTTTAGTAGACAGAACAGCACTGGAGGAATATCAATTCCAAACTTCAAACTCTACTACAAAGCCATAGTAATCAAAACAGCTTGGTACTGGTCCAAGAACAGACCTGAGGACCAATGGAATAGGACTGAAGACCCAGAAATGAACCCTTAGACCTATAGCCACTTCATCTTTGACAAGAAAGCTAAAGAAATAGCATGGAAGAAAAACAGTCTTTTCAGTAAATGGTGCTGGCAAAATTGGTTAAACACTTGTAGGAAACTAAAACTGGATCCATATATAACAACCTGCACCAGAAACAACTCCAAATGGATCAAAGACCTCGAAATAAAAGCGGACTCCATGAAAACATTACAGGAAGGAATAGGAGAAACTCTAGGGCTTCTTGGCATAGGCCAAAATTTTCTTGATGGAGGCCCAGAAGCACAACAAATCAAAGAAAGGATGGACAAATGGGATTGCATGAAACTGCCGAGCTTCTACAATGGAGAAGCTAGCAAGATCAACAGAAAGCCCAGGGACTGGGAGAAGATCTTCACTAGCCATACAATAGACAAGGGTCTCATATCTAAAATATACTTAGAACTGAAAAAACTAAATCCCCCAACAACAAATTCTCAAAGAAACAACTGCCCTATTAACAAATGGGCTAAAGACATAAAGAGAGATTTCTCTGAAGAGGAAATAAGAATGACCATTAGACACATGAACCTCTCTTTCCATAAAAGAAATGCAAATCAAGACAACGCTGAGATTCCACCTCACCCCAGCTAGAATGTCTATAATCAAGAAATCTAATAACAACAGATGCTGGAAGGGATGTGACCAAAAGGGAACCCTACTGCATTGTTGGTTTGAGTGTAAACTTGTTCAACCAATTTGGAAAGCAGTATGGAGTTTCAAAAGACTGCAAATAGAGTTCCCCTATGACCCAGCAATCCCACTTTTGGACATTTACCCAAATGATCACAAACAAGACCATACCAACGCTACCAGCACAACCATCTTTTCTCCACATTATTTACCATAGCTAAGATATGAAACCAACCCAGATGCCCCTCAGTAGATGAATGGATCAAGAAAATGTGATATGCATATATATATATATATATATATATATATATATATATACACACACACACACACACACACACACACACTGGAATTCTATTCCTCTGTCAGAAAAAATGACATTGCCTCTTTTGTTAGGAAATGGAAAGACTTCGAAAAAAATCCCATTAAGTGATGTAAGCCAGGCCCATAGAAACATATGTCCCATGGTTTCCCTTGTTTGCAGTGATTAATACATGTCTAGGACAAGCAGAATAGGTCATAGGCTATGTACATACGACCATATGATATAATGTTAAGCAAGACAGGGACAGCAGACTATTTTTTTCTCTCTCTCGCTAGTGTTTTTAATGTACTTACTATGCACTATGTGATTCCTTTGCTTCTATTTTATGTTTTTCCCCCATGGTATAACCCCTGTTCCAATGGATTTGATGCAGGTGGTCTGCACCTTGTATATATTTTTTGTAATTTGGAGAGGGGAGGGATATTGCAGAATGCTTAAATGAGGATGCAGGCTGACCCATTGTGATGATGAGATGTATAGGGCACTATATTGAAAATGAACTTTACAATTCTGGGGTTGGGGGGGCGGGAATAGTTGGGGAGGTGGGGAGGGAAATGATAGGGAAAATAAAGGAGGAGGTAACAATACTCGCTATGAAATGTACTCATTACCTTACTCATGTAACTGTAACCCCTCTGTACAATATTTTTACAATAAAAATAATAATAAATGTACTCATTACCTTGCTCATGTCTGTGTACAGTATTTTCACAATAAAAAACTTATTTTAAAATGATGAAGACAACAATGCTTCATGAGAAATTTACTCTTTACTTTGCTCAGGTAATTGTAACCCCCCTGTACGATATATTCACAATAAAAAAAAGAAAGAAAAATGAATATAAGCCGAGCGCCGGTGGCTCATGCCTGTAATCCTCGCTACTAGGGAGGCTGAGATCTGAGGATCGTGGTTCAAAGCCAGCCCAGGTAGTTAAGTCTGTGAGACTCTTATCTCCAATTACCCACTAGAAAACCGGAAGTGAGGCTGTGGCTTCAGCAGTAGAGCACTGGCCTTGAACTGAAGAGCACAGGGACAGCACCCAAGCCCAGAGTTCAAGCCCCATGACTGACCAAAAAAAAAAAAAAAAAAAAGGAATATAGAGCCAGGCATTGTTGGCTCATGCTGTAATCTTAGCTACTCAGGCAGGATGAGATCTTAGGATCGTAGTTCAAAGCCAGGCTGGGCAGGGCAGTTGTTGAGACTCTTATTTCCCCTAAACTACCCAAAAAGCTAGAAGTGGAGCTATGGCTCAAAGTGATAGAGTGCTAGCCTATAACAAAGAGGCTCAGGTCAGCACTCAGGCCCTGAGTTCAAGCCCAAGATGGGCACCAAAAGAAAAAAAAAAGAAGAAGAAGAAAAAGAAAAGAAAAACTAATGTAGATGGAGTAAATCTGACCTAAGTGTATTATAGGCATATTGTAAATATTGCAATGAAAGTTCTTGTTTATTTAATTTATGTTAATAAAAATGTTTTAAAAAATAAAGGACTAGAATTGGACAAGGCTTACATTGGGTATGGCTGACATTTAACATCTTATTTTATAATCACTAAGTAATATGATTAATTGCTGCAAACATACTAGTTGATAGATTCTGATTCCAGTCACTGTGTTTTACATACTAGTTTATATAGCACGTATTACAATCGAAGTGTGGCACTGACAGCTCCTGCCTGTAATCCTAGCTTTTCACAAGGCTGAGAGCTGAGGATGCAAGTTCAAAGTCAGCCCAGCAAGAAAAGTCCATGAAACAATAAACATAGAGCTGTAGTTAACTACTGTGTCCAGAATGACCTGAATATCCATAGGGATGCGAGGGAATCACTGGGAGAGAGAATCCAAAGGGGAGACATGGTTCAAAAAGAATTGTACTCATTACTCATTACCTGTTTCATGTAACTGTAACCCTCTGTATTTCAACTGTACAATAACAATAAAAATACTGAGGAATAATGCCCAGCCTCTGAGTTCAAGCCCCACTACCATTACAAAGCACAACAACAACAACAAAATATTACAATCATATGTAATCAACACTACCATCAGTTGCAGTAGGAATGTTTCATGACTCAGAAGAGAAATGATATTTCTGTTTTTAAGTAGATAGATAGCTTCTTTCTAGAATTTGACCCAATCTCATATCTTATTTTCTTTGAGGTACCACAGTGTGCCACCAAATATTCTCCTCAGAGTTATATACTGTTATATACATTTTCCTATAAAAATAAAAAAGAGAATATCCTCCAACATTATGGAAGAAAGTAAGTAAGTATTGGGGGGAAACACAAAAGTAAAAATAATTCATGTAGTACATTGAGAACAACCACAAAGAAATAAACCTCTTGTGTCCATGTCTTGGAGTTCATTTTGCTTAGCATCATCTTATATAGTCATATGCACATAGATATTGAGCTGTACTGCTCATCTGCTAAGATTATCCTAGTTTCAAACAGAGATCTCCTGATCTCCACTTCCTATTTGTTTACCTAGGATTACAGGATTCAGCTACTATACCTGGCTTCATTTTTATTTAGGTTGTAAAAATATTTTGTGCTTTGTTATCTCTCCCAAGAGATGTATAGTGATAACAGTTTTGTGATACTTGAAATGTTTGCTTTATTACCTATCTTCCCTGAAGCTCAGTCTACTTAGTTGTAAGATAAAAATAGTAATATTTGTGAATGATGATTTCTTTGTGAACACCCTGCATCATGTTTGGTACCAAATCCTGACTGCAAAGTTATTTAATTAGTTCTCTATTTAATCATCTTATTTTGTGTATCACCTCACAGGTTTATTAAAACCAATGCCATCTACAAACAAATGTACACACACACAAACATATACACACATACACATACACACAGGTATAGTTACACAGTTCCTCATAGATTGGTTTAAAATTCCATTTCTCCCCTAAACATTGGAAACAAACAATAGCTTAGTTTCAGTATTTTCCTAGAAATGTGTAAAACCAATTAAGCCTATATCAGAAATCCAGATTTTAAAACAGTGATACAAGTTTAAAAATGCCATGTTGACACAGTACCTTATTAACTACAGAGATCTGTTAGCTTTGACTAAACAGAATTGACTGTGTAGAAAAGAATAAGTCTATGAACTGGATCTCCTTATAGTGTGTTCTGATCTGAGTTGTAACTGCAGTTGTTGGGGGCTGGTGAGGAAGCAGAGCTTAGAAAGAACACAGCCATTTGCTCTACAGAACACTGACCTCTATTTTCTCCAACCCCTACAATACTTCAAGAAAAATAACAACAGAAAAAGGTTTGGATTACAGTAAATAATACAAAGCAAATCATTTTTAACATAAATACTTGGTTTTCTTTCCTTTTCATGTAGGAAAATAAATTACTGCTTCAATATAGAAGTTAAACTGGTTTTTAATGCAAATGTCAGTGTAAAGAGTTGTACCCAGTGGTGATATACCAACAAATGGTCATTTTTTCCTACTTAAACAGTAAGTAAAATCTTAAGCATTTATGTATTTTTAATGTTGGCATAAAAACATCATGAATCATTTTATTGTGTAATGTTCAAAGTTTTTTTTATTTTAATGGCAGCAATCTCCATCAAAACAGCCATGTAAAGAATTGGAGGAAAAAAAAAATCTGTCCCAAGTCCTGGCATAGGCCACTGAGAGATTTAAGGAAGTCCTACTAAACTCTTTCCTCAGCTTTCGGCAAGTCATTTAATCTGTCTGAGGATTTTTGCTACCCAAATGATTACCAGAAGGAGGGAGAGATTAATGGCTAAGAAGGCAATACTTATTCCACCATTTGTTGACAGACATGTATACTCAGTGCTTGCCCTAAATCTAAAACTTACAAGGAATTCACCATCTCACATACTTTCTAAAATGACCTGACTTAAAATATCTAAACACCTTGGGGCTGGGAAGGTGGCTCAGTGGTAGAGCACTTGCCTTGCATGCTTGAGGCCCTGGGTTCGATTCCTCAGCACCACATAAGCAAAAAGAAAAAAGCTGGAAGTGGCACTGTGGCTCAAGTGGTAGACTGCTAGCCTTGAGCTGAAGAGCTGAGGGACAGCGCCCAGGCCCAGAGTTCAGGCCCCACGACCGGACCCAAAAAAAAAAAATATCTAAACACTTTCCTGTTGTCTTCTGTATCTCCAAAAACTTCTCCTAATATTATTTTCTGCTTCTGACTCAATTACTTGTTCCTGAGAGAAGAAATTGCAGACAAACAAATTCTCTCAAGGGTGACACTTACAAAACTCTCACCAAATTCGCTTTCTAAGAATCATCATAGAACTACTCTTAGAAATATATAACTGTTAACCAAGTGCCAGATTTATTGATCTCTGCTTTTGCTCATTGTCCATGACTTCTTTAACATCTCACCTTACCCTTACATTTCCATATTTATAACTTAAATTACCTATTAATATTTATAACTGCTGACCGTGTAAGGAAAAAAAAATCCACAACACTAGCTACTCTATTCAGTAGCTTCCAAATTAACTTCCCTGCTCATTTTTTCCAATAATCTTAATCCAACAGTCATCTGATTTTATTGGAGCCTATGAAACCTAATATGTTTTTCACAATAGATCATCCCATTGTTGCTAAGTACTCCATCCCTATCTAGCTCATGGTAGCAGGTTTGTATTCTTCAACTCCATTACCTGATTCTACCCCAATCAACATCGATTCCGATGCTAGAAAATTCTTTGTAAACTTCAGTCAGACCATGCCATTCCTTAAGTCAACCACTCTCAATACCCTCCAACAAGACATACTTCCTTTTATCTTCAGAAATAAACCAAGATCCTAAATCAGTGCCTGAGGATTCTCTGTAACCTTACTCTCTCTGGGCTTATCCCTTGTGCTCTATGACTCATTTATTCTCCTGTTGTGACCACCACAGTAAGGTCATCACCACTGTGCCTTCATGAGATCAAGCTCTTCCCCTTTGTAACACACTACTGTGAGATTCCTGCTCCTTCTGGCTTGAATATTATTACCTTAATGGCCACAATACTTGCTTGAACCATACTTTGAGCTCTGCTTCATTTCATCCTTTGTCTCTTTATTGGGATTCAAGGTTCTTTTTTTCTGATTTACTTTATTATTGCTTTAGAGGTGATATGCAGTGCAGTTATATCATTTACATAGTCAGGTAATAAGTACATTTACTTTCTCATAGTATCACCTGTTCCCTCAGTCTCTCCTATACCCTCCCTTCCCATCTCCACCAGTTAGTTCTATAGTTCACTTTCATCAATGTGCAGTGCAGCCAGTGCACTCCATTGCTCCCCTTTTCACCCGTTTTCCTTTGATTTAGTTCCCGCCTCCCACCCTCCCACAGATGTGCATGTGAGTACATTGTATACAAGGTAAAACCTACAGGATACAAAGTTCTTCACTGTACTTCTACTAATCAACATTGTTTTAATCTATTTGTGTATTTTTGTACTTAACTATTCCCTGATTTCACACCTTGTGCTTTTGATATTTTCACTTAGATAATCCAGAATGGTACATTTGGCCATTGAAAAAGTAGTTTGAAAATTAAAGAGAGTACTTGAGCGAAGATCAATAGCAAAAAAGTTGGGTGCCAATGACATGTAATCTTCGAGGGGAGCTAAGTGTACATGATATTTAGTCATGAGCCAAATTAGTACAAAAAACATTTAGAAAAGGAGACTTCTTACCAGAGTTTTAGGTATGTGGTCCAGTCACCTTCAGCATTCTAACATTTCAAATCTGACCAGGCGCCACAATACAACAAATCAAAAGTGATGTTGAAGATCAGGCATTCAAGAGAAGGGTCAGAATGAAAGCGAAGAGAGTACATAAAGGGGCACATAGGATCATAGTTCTTCCATATACACCCTACATATATAGAGTGGGATAATGAAGCCTTTTGAACATTGTTTTAAAAATAAGCAGGGATTAGAAAGGATAAATGAGAACAAATTTACATATAGAGAAATATCTATTAATATAATTAACAGACACCGGAGGAAAAAAAAAACATCTGTTATACAGTATGTGAACACCTAGAAAGGAGAAAAAAATATTTCAGGCTCTATTGGGGGTGCTGAGGTGAGTTTTATAGTTACAGGAAGAATTTGGTCAGGAGATTAAAACACATATGCATAACTAAGTACTCTTAGTAAAAATGTGGTCTGGCTGATTATTAGCTCACTTCTATTCTCTGAGGAATTTTAGAGAACTTATTAATGCTGTCATCATAATGTCATAAATTCATGGAAATAATTTGTTCCCTACTCCTACTTTGCTTGTAGCTTCATCCTGTCCCCTTATTTAAGGCATAATTTTGTACTGCTGAACTCTATGTTTGCATGAGGGTAATGGATGTGCTCAGTTTCTTCTCATAAAGGTGTTACCAATAAGACTTGTTCTTCCTGTAGCCCAAGGTGATTGTATAAGAAAAGATTGCAAGTAAGGGGGATACATGTAAAATTCAAACAGGGATGACTTGCTTTTATTCTGCTTTCTGTTAACTTAAGTCACATGGAAGAGTCAGTGCTCATTAGCAAAAGCCATTTTGTAAGTATCTACCTTCAGACTCTAGTTTTCAAGGTTTTTTTTGTTTTTGTTTTTACAACATGAAGTGTCATGGAGAATTACTAAAGTTGTTCCTTTTGGTATGCCATTCTACAGTGATAGAGAAAGCTGCACGGTGGTAATATACGTCTGTTGGATATACAGGTAATGCTTGGTACAACATATGATGGGTTTGAGGGTTTATAAGACTGAGACTGGATACGGGTAGAGGTCATCTCAATGTAGAATTGTGTGCGAGCAAAGATGTCTAAGTCAAAATGTAGAAGCTGCAACACATCAAGAAGAAGTATAGTAACTTGGCTGAATGAGGAAATTCAAATATTTAAGTGTGTAGGTTGTGATTGATGGTAGAGAAGCTTGAATGCAATTTTGATGAGACAGACATTTAAAAACTTGGGAATCCATCTCACACAATACACAAAAAAAGGAGAATTATACTTCCGGGAGAATATTAGGGCACAGTTTTGAAAATAAGAACAGATCACAAACTAATGCTTTTAAAAGATGATGAATCATAATTTTATCATCTAGGAGGCTATAAAAATTGAGTTCAGTTTTTTTTTTGTTTTAGTTTTGTCCACCAAGATTGAGCATTGTCTTTCACATACAGTGAAAAGTAACCGTTTACAAAGATGACTAAAATGAATTTTGCAAATTCATCCTAGTGTTTAAAAACAAAACCAAGCTAAGAACTATTTCTATTATGTAGAAAGTCTTGTCTTCTGTCAGGCCTGGGTGGCTCATGCCTGTAGTTCTAGTTATTCAGAAGGCTGAGATCTGAGGATCACAGTTCAAAGCCAGCCTGGGCAGGAAAGTCTTATCTCCAATAAAACACTAGAAAGCCTGAAGAGGCACTGTGGCTCAAGCAGTAAAATAATCTCCTTGAGCTGAAGAGCACAGGGACAGCATCCAAGCCCAGAGTTCAAACCCCACAAACAACAACAACAAAAAAAAGGAAAATTATGTCCTCCCTTTACCTCATCTGTTTTTCTTATGACCTCAAGCAAGTTAATGTTCAAATATAACATTACATAGAGTTGAATGAGATGTGATCTGTGTGGTGTGCTGCTATGTGTACCTGGCTTTGGTAGCATAGAGTAAATGTTAGCTCCTTTGATGCCTCCATCAATAGTGGCCTCTTCTTTTCATTGTGAGTACTATTCTAGTCAAGGGTAAGCCCAGAATTGAATTCTTTCATTCAGTAGTTGGTTGGTATTTCAGTGATTACAAGTTGGCAGCTCCTGTGATAAAGTTCATTAAAAAAATTATGTGCACCGAGCGCCTGTGGCTCACACCTGTAATCCTAGCTACTGGGGAGGCTGAGATCTGAGGATCTCAGTTCAAAGCCAGCCTGGGCAGGAAAGTCCGTGAGACTCTTATCTCCAATTAACCACCAGAAAACCAGAAGTAATGCTGTGGCTCAAGTGGTAGAACACTTCCCTTGAGCTATCTGAGCACAGGGACAGTGCCCAAGCCCAGAGTTCAAGCCCCACAACCAACGAAAAAAAAAAAGAAAAAGAAAAAGATAAAGAAAAAATGTGCAAGTATTGTGGCCATATTTTTAAACTACTTTGGGCGTATGTTGTTAGACTGAAAGTATCAGAGCAAATGACAAAATTATTTTTAAATTTTTAAGAAACAGCAGACATTATTTCCACAGACATTACTCTAGTTGAATTCTCAAAACATTGTGAGTAGTTCCAGTTCTTTTACTTCCGCATACTGCTTAATTCTGTTTAGTTTTAACCAGTTTAATAATGATATCTCATGAGAACTTTTTCTATTTTCTTTTTAAAGAAGATATTATTTGGCCGGGCACTTGTGGCTCATGTCTATAATCCGAGCTACTTAGGAGGCTGAGATCTGAGGCTGAGATCATGGTTCAAAGCGAGCCAAGGCAGGAAAGCCTGTGAGACTTATCTCCACTAAAACACTCAGAAAAGCAGAAGTGGCACAATGGCTCAAGTGGTAGAGCACTCACCTTGAGCAGAAGAACTGAGGGACAGCCCAGGCCCAGAGTTCAAGCCCCAGGACAGACAAAAATAAATAAATAAATAAATAATAAAAATATATAATTGTATCAGTATTAAGATGTTGTAGGTAATGAATATATTTTTTATTAGAAAATGTCACTCTTTCCTTATACTCCTTCAGAAATTTCTTTTGTAAGATATAGATATTTCAGTATGGAATTGTATCAAATTTTTCACTCTCAAACTAAACCTATGTTCTGTCTGGTGCCAGTGGGGCAGATTCATACTTCTGCACAATCACTTTGGCAGAAAAACTGAGGGTCATTAGGAAGCTTTGTTGCTATTATTGTTGTTGTGGTTGTGTGTGATGGCTCTGGGCCATGATTCAGGGCCTGGGAGCTGTCTTTTACTCAAGGCTAGCACTCCACTAATGAATCACAGCTATACTTCTGCCATTTTGGTAGTTTATGGGAAATAAGAGTCTCACAGGCTTTGATACTCAAACTGGCACTGACCTTTGCTTTTCAGATCTCAGTCTTTTGAATACCTAGGATTATAAGTATGAGTAACCTGCATCCGATTAAGATGCATTATTGTGTTTTAAAAAAGACAAAAACAAAAAGTTACCATTTTGAAGCTTCTTTAGCCAAAACATTGCAGGCTTTTATGTATTTTCTAATTTTCTCTTCTTGATTAAGATAGAAATGAAAAACTGTGTACATTCAAAGTTCACAAAATGTATGTGGCTTTCACACATTGGTTTATTTTATTAATTTTCATTGTCAAGGTGATGTACAGATGGGTTACAGTTACATAAGTAAGTCAATAAGGACATTTCTTGTCAAGCATGTGACCCTTTTCCTCATTTTACCCTATTTTCTCTCCTCCTCCAATCCCCGCTTAAGTTGTACAGATCATTTCTAACATATTGTCTTGTGAATATCGCTGTTGCATTGGTTTTCCCCTGTCCTTTGTCTTACCATTCCTATCCCTTCCCTAATTCAAATAAATATATTTACAAAACCAAGTACAAAAATCAAATACAGTGAATACAGGGGTTATACCATAAAAGGAAGATACAAAAGAGACAAAAAAATCACATAATACATTAAAAACAACAACACAGAAAACCCATATTTGTTTATGTCTTGGAGTTCATTTCACTTAGCATCATCTTTTTTCCATTTTTATTGTAAAAATACTGTACAAAAGGGTTCCAGTTACATGGTAGGGTATACAGTACATTTCCTATCAAGCTTTGTTACCTCCTCTTTTGTTTTCCTCTACCATCTCTTCCCTCCCCACCTCCCCAACTCCTCCTTCTTCCTTCCCCCCAAAAAATTGTAAAGCTCATTTTCAACATAGTGTGTTGTACTTCTCATTGTTACAATGGATCAACCTGTATCCTCCCCCAAATTATACAAATTCATCTTTAGCATCATCATATATGTCATATGTACATAGCTATCGAGCTATACTGCTTATCAGCTAAGATTATCCTATATGTAATCTAGTTGATGCAAATAAGAGAAAACATGGGACCTACATTTCTTTGGGTCTGGCTTACTTCACTTAATATGATTTTTCCAAGTCTTTCCATTTCGTTATAAATGGGACAGTGTCATTCTTCTTGATGGAAACATAGACTTCCATTATTTTCTTGATCCATTAATCTACTGAGGGACATCTAGGTTGGTTCAATATCTTAGCTATGGTGAAGAATGCTGTGATAAACATAGTTGCATTGGTAGCTTTAGTATGGCCTTGTTTGTGATCATTTGGGTAAATGCCTAGAAGTGGGATTGCTGGGTCATAGGGGAGCTCTAAGTGCAGTCTTTTACAGAACCTCTATACTGCTTTCCAGAGTGGTTGAACAAGTTTACACTCCCACCAAGAGTGCAGTAATGTTCCCCTTTTGGCCACATCCTCTCCAGCATCTGTTGTTATTAGATTTCTGGATTATAACCATTCTAACTGAGGTGAGGTGGAATCTCAATGTTATTTAGATTTTCATTTCTTTTATGGCCAGAGAAGTTGAGCATTTGTTCATGTGTGTATTGGCCATTCTCATTTCCTCTTCAGAGAAGTCCCTCTTTGAGTCTTTTGCCCACAGACCTGAGGACCAATAGAATAGAACTGAAAACCCAAAAATGAGCCTTCAGATCTATAGCTACCTAATCTTTGATAAGGGACCCAAAACAATAGGATGGAAGAAAGACAGTCTCTTCAGAAGTAAATGGAGCTGGCAAAATTGGTTAAACACCTGTAGAAAACTAAGGTTAGATACTTATATATTACCCTGCACCACAGTCAACTCCAAACTGATCAAAGGCCTCAAAGTCAAACAGACACCTTGAAAACATTATAGGATGGAATACGACAAACTCTAGGACTCCTTGGCACAGGCTAAATTTTCTTAATAAAGACCCAGAAACACAACAAATCAATGAAAGGTTGGACAAATGGGATTGCCTTAAACTATAAACTTCTGCATGACAAAGGACATAGCTAGCAAGATCAAGAGAAAGCCCATGTATTGGGAGAAGATCTTCGCTAACCATACAACATACAAGAGCCCCATATCTAAAATATACTTAGAACTCAAAATATTATATATATATATTATATATATATTATATCCCCCCAAAACAAATCCTCAAAGAAACAACCACCTCATTAATAAGACTTAAACACAGACATTTATTTTTGACACTCTAAGTTACACAGAAATATTATTTTGTGGTGTCTGTGGAATATAAACTACTTGGAAAAAATCTGCTGTTTCATATATGAAGTATCTCTAGAGAAAAATATAGCTCATGGGTATCTCCTAAGTTTAAATTTCACGATGACATTTAACAATATTAAACAAGAGCAAAAAGAAACATTTCCACTCATCTTCTAATAAATGTTTTTCCAGTACGAAAGGCAGTGGGATCACATGTTTAAATTTTAAGTTTATATGCACATTCAACAGGACTCACCTCATATCACATTCTTATTCTTCACCAGCCACATAAAAGACAGAACAGAATATAGTTTTGTATTTAACCCTAAGGGAAAAATAGGTCACATTCACCTGTGGACTACCCATATCTAGCTAGCCACAAAACTCATTTTACGTTTTGTACTCTGGTTTTCCATATATATATATATATATATTTATATGGTATATATGTACACATAAAAAGATGAGTCAGAAGAAAATCAAGTGAACCACTTGCTAATATTCAAACTGTGCTCCAAATTGCAGTTTACTTCCACCTTTTCCATGAGTTCCCCCTTCTAAATTTACAACTTTTACTTCATGATGTTTAGCCGACCTTGTCCTCATTTGTAAGAAAATGGGAGGACTTGGAAAAATCATATTAAGTGAAGTAAACCCAACACAGAGAAACATAGGTCCCATGGATTCCCTTATTTGTAATAAATATTATACAGTTAGGATAAACTTAGCAGATGAGCAGAATAGCTCAGTACCTACAAACATAGTACCATATAAGACGAAGCTATACAAACTGAACTCCAAGACATGGACGCAAGTGGTTTTTCTTTGTTGTTGTTTTTATTGTACTATAGTCTTGCGTGTGTGTAGAAAGTAGTTTTATTTTAACATATCCATATATATGTACAATGTACCTTGATCAGACTGACCACTTCCAGTCAGCCCTTTCTTCCTTCCAGTCTCATTCTGATCTCAATAAGCTTCATTGCTCTATTTCCACAAATGTGAATAAAACATATTATTGTCTGTATGACATCTCTTCTGGTGTTTTGTGAAATATTGTACATTTTCTTATTTCCTTTTAAATTTTGTTTATTTATTTTTGTTGGTTGAGGGACCTTTAGGTCTGATGTTATCCCTCAGCTCTTCAGCTCAAGGCCAGTGTTCTACCGCTTGATAAGAGTCTCATAGACTTTCCTTGCCTGGCTCACTTTGAACCATGAACCTCAGATCTCAGCCTCCAGAATAGTTAGGATTACACAAGTGAGCCACCGGTGCTCTGCTTTTCTTGATTTCTTTAATGCTCAATATGTATTATTTGATTATTAAAATACAAGTATAATAAGCATAATAAGATAAAAAAGGTCTTCTCTAATTATTAGTCAAATTCTTGCAGCTATGTATCACTCAGGTGTCTAAGATTGAATTTTTGATAAGTTAAGGATTGTTTTAGCTCATGTGTTTCTTTGTTACCTCCCCTCCTGTCTTACTAGCATTAATCAGCAATGCGCTCATTTGCTGGTGCTCTACTACCTGAACCATGACTCTAACATGATTATTTTAAGTTATGCTATACTTTATATTGCACTGTATTTGCACATTATTCATACATGATCCAATATAGTTTCACATGTTCGGCATAGACATGATACTTTGCTTAAACTTTTTCTGATTCTGCACGTTTCTTGCTTGCTTGGTTTTAAACCCCCAAAATACATTGCAGTATTGTGAGAATATATACATCCAGTTGAGTGAAGATAAATTTTCTTTCCCTGGAAAAATGAAACTAATTAAAGACATAGTTTTTGATGGTTTTTAAATCATGCTTATGTTTATTTCTAGATTCCCCCAATGACTAGAACAAAGAAAATTATTGGAAAATTATAATGTATTAAAGTGTTGTTTAGTGTTTGGTACATATATTTATCATTTTGTATGAATACCCACATATTATTTTATAGCTCATTATTTAGAGGAGTAGGTTATCCTTCCCTCAAACAGAATAAACTAATTTATATTTGCCTTCTAACTAGAAACAACTGTTAATAACATGGAAATGTAATGATCAGAAGCCAAGGATATTTCTCAGGCTCTTTCCATTTTATTCACATAATATTTTTTAGAAATGACTGCATTTTGGAGATTTTTTGCTAATGTAGAAAACAAGTCATTATAATTTCATGTAATCATGCTGCTTTTCTAAATCGTTTTTGACTATGACAGGTCATTTTTAATCCAGCTAGCTGTTTACATTATATTAATGTGATAAAAACCAAAACTGCAAATTTGCAAGCTCTTGATGCTAAAATAATGTCTATCCTTAAAGAGCTCATTTTCTTTATTCATCATTTAAAAAATAATCAATTTATTGCCCACATCAATGTTCATTAGCAGCAGGACAGAGATGGGTTTTAGCAAGTACATAGCCTATTTTACCAGCCTGTTTTAAATTTTCCGCATTGAATTCTGTAATGTGTAGGGACTGGGCAGCAAAATACCTGTAATAATATGGCCAGACCAGAGAGAAAAAGTGAGACCAGGGAAATCAAAGGAGCAGTAAAGAACTAGGCAAAAATCAGCAAATCAAGTATGCACCCCTTCCATAAGAAGATTACAGTGAGTGTAATTGCTGGTTAGGAAGGAAAGCTAAGCGGGTGTGCTGTACTTGCACCAGCAAGTTTAAAGAGAAGCTGCTGTAAATAATTTGTATCCTCAGAGTACATACATTGCATTCCTAAATTAATTACAGGTAGAAACCACATGTGCATATTTACGCATGCATACAGTGTCCTCCTCATTACTATCCTATATTGTCTCATTAGTCAGTTGATCTCCTTTCTGCATTACAAATTTAAGATAGAAAACACACTATTTTTCATCATTTTTATCTATTACCTCAAGTACTGGATCTAGCAAATAAAGGTATACCAAGTGCATATTTCAGGCTAACATAAACTTAAAAACAGGAGGCAGTGAAGAAAAACAACACCTTTTCTTAAATGATTCAAAAAATAGTAAAAACACTGTGGAAGGTAGTTAGCTTTGTAAAACACTTGAGTAGAACTACCCTTTTATACACATTTCTTGGCTGTTATACAAAAGATTACACATAAGGATACAGTAAGAAGACACTTGTACATTCACATAGGGACAACTGGAAAACCTAATACATATCACATTATGTGATATAATGTATATATAATGCAATACATACCACATTTTGTATGCTTTATTTAAATATTAGGGTATATATATGTTTATATATGTATTTATATGTACATATGAGAAAAATGATCTAATAATTTAGATCAGTAGCTATATAGAGGATCATATGAATATATATAGAAATGTACTGACTCTATGCATGGAGGATTCCAATCATGTAATTTTTGAATAACTATCTGCAGTTCAACAAAGTAAATATCAGAAAGCTGGAATGTGTGTTGGTGATGTCAGATTGAGTAAAGAGGATGGGAGTCTGACAAATAGAGAGATAACGGTTGGCAATTTCAGTTACAATATTCAATGTACATATGTGAAAATGAAACCAAGCAGATTGAGGAGATGGAGTAGGTTGGGAAAGATGGACAGTATGAAGAATGGTGAAAGTTGTGTTATTAACAAGATACATTGTACACAACCTGTATATAATTGCATAAAGATAGATACATAGATGATAGAAAGATAGATAGATAGATATTTACCCAGTGATGGTGACTCCAAGTTACTACCTCCTAGCAAGCAATCCTTGCTACTCAGGAGACAGAGATCTAAGGATTGCAGTTTACAGCCACACTGGGAAGGAAAGGTCATAAGATTCGTATCTCTAATTAGTCACTCAAAAAACAAAAATTGAGATTTGGCTTCAGTGAGGGAGCACTGGCCTTCAACACAAAAGCTCAGGAGCAGTGCCCAAGCCTTGAGTTCAAGTCCCTGGACCATTACAATAATTAAAAAAAGAAGAAAAGAAAAGAAAAATGTATTTTTACAATGGAATTCTATGCCTCCATCAGAAAGAATGGCATCACTCCATTTGTTAGGAAATGGAAAGACTTGGAAAAAATTATATTAAGTGAAGTAAGCCAGGCCCAAAGAAACATAGGTCCCATGGTTTCCCTTGTTCAATGACTAGTACATGTCTATGACAAGCAGAGAAGGTCAAAGGCTATGTACATATGACTACATGAGATAATGTTAAGCGAAATGCACACCAAGACAGGGGACACAAGGGTTTTTTTTTTCCTTGCTTGCTAGTGTTTTTAATGTACTTATAATGCATTATGTGATTCTCCTGTTTCTTTTGTAAGTTCTTCCCCCACGGTATAACCCTGTTTTCATTATATTTGATTGCGGTGTTCTGAATCTTGTATATACATTTTCGTAATTTGGGGAGGGGAAGGGGTATAACAGAATGCTTAAATGGGGATGCAGGTTGACCCAGATATACAGGACACTCTGTTGAAATGAACTTTACAATGTCGGGGTGAGGAGGGAGGAGTTGAGGAATTGGGGAGGGAAGTGATGGTAGGGGAAAATCAAAGGAGGAGGTAAAAATGCTCTATAGGAAATACACTCATTACCCTACTCGTAACTCCTCTATACAGCATCATTACAATAAAATATATATATAGAAGAAAAGATTATTTTATAATGTTCCAAAATATTAATCAAGTTTAATCTATGACCATATTTCAAAATTTGGCACTATCACTAGGCTAAAAGAATGATATCATGCCACATAGGTTCTCTTGATTGCTTTTATTTTATTCTTCCTTTTTTATGGTGAATATTATTGTAGAGACTCTAGAAACTATTCTTTATTTTAAAAATATGTAATATTAACCTATTGCAATCCATAGAAACAGGCATTCATATGAATACAAATGTAAATGAGAAGTTATGACATAAATATTCTGCTTAAAAACAGCATAGTGATTAGAAGAAACACTGGCTGTGTAGTCATAGGCAAACTTGGTGCCTTCAAACCAACCTTTGGATGCTGCAGAATTTCATCTTATTCATTTAAATCCCTTAAAATATTCCTCCAGTGGCACAGTTTCCTAATAATAACAAACTTGAATTGAGTGTTATGTTCATCAACCTTTAATTTTCCAAAACAAAGAATATATGAGACCTGATATATGTCCAAATATTCCAGAATGTAATAAAAAGGAGCATTATGCATAATTTAATTTACCTTAGCAAAAGTATAATTACATGTAGAACTTAAGATGCGTTCTAATGTAGTCAGGATGTGGTTATAATTGTGGTTAGAACTACATTCTCCCTAATAAAGGGAGAATGTGGTTATAATATTCAATGCATAGCCTAGGAAACTAGGAAAATTGAGGGGATAAGTTGGGTTGGGAATGATGGGCAAGACTGATCAAAGGGGTGATTTAATTAAAATACAAAATACTTATAAACTGACACGTTGAACTGAAAACTCTTTGTATCACTACTTGCAGATAATAAATTATAATTTTGTAACACAATGAGTTCTAAGTAAAGAACTAGATCAAAAGTAAAAGAGGATCACAAGCCTTAAAATACAACTCTATGCAACACAGCTTAGATTACATATAAACAGCCTTTCTTTAATCAAATGGAAATTACTTGGTATAGGACAAGACAGACATATATTCTTCTCATTGACTTCACTTGTATGCCTGTGTCAATCATTTTTGTTTGACCATAATAACGTTTCAAATATTACTCAAATGAGTCATTGATTTAAAAAAAGGTGGTGGTGATTCTACATCTGATTTTCTGAATTCAAGGCATAAAATACACCTGTGTTGTGCTTACAAATGGTAGATTGGAATTTGGACACAATGGAGTATATATGATGGAGCTATTTATCTATAAGATATCTAGGGACAAAATGGAGGAGTTGGGTTCAAAAGTTCAATAGCAACCCTTAGATCAGGGACATCTGGGCATCCCATTATCACACATAGTGTGATGATCAAATCCAAATCCTTGGATAAGCCAGTGGTGTCAACTGTGGTGCTCATATGTGCCCTTTCCACAACATGGCAGTCACCCCTGAGGGTGTGTAGACAGAAATACCTACAAGAAATTTTAATAACTTTATTTGAAGTCCATACTTTCCATCAAAGATGAATATTCTATGTTATTTTTTGACATCACAATTAGTCAAGTAGCATTGTTTTTGTTGCATTTTAGTTGCTTGAATTAAATCAGTTCAGATTCAAGGGGAAGATTGTGTCAAAGTATCCACACTAGTAATGATAATTCAGTGTGATTTGCATGTAATGTAAATCAATAAGCTCTTCTTTATCAAAAATTAAAATGCAAATTCTTCAATATCTTCAATAAAAATGTGTATAAATAAATCTTTATAAAAACACAAGAATATGAAGTTTCTAAAGTAAAATACGAAGCATTTAAGACTTCCAACAAATGTACATTTTCTTTTTATAGGATTCTTCTGGGAACTTTCTGGAATGACTTTGCCTCACTCATGTTCTTAAGCAGCTCTCTAAACTTTGATCTGCCACTTTCTATTAACTCAAAATCTGTGGGGCTATCTCAATGGTAGGATGAGCTTCTGAACTGGTTCATGAACAGCCCCAATTCCTTGAACATTAATAACCTTTCTAGTCAGAGCCTACATTAATAGTCTTTCTAACAGAGACGTGCCTTTCCACTTATGGACTTGAAAAGCACCAATAATGTTTTCAGGAGCTAAAAGTCAGGTAAGAAGAAATATATCATGAAGCGATTGCTGCCTTGAAATTGCCCAGTAGGATATGAGCTTTCTAAGAAAATGTCTGAAGTTAATTGCACATTTTTATCCCTCTTTACGAAGAAAGGTAGCAATACCTACAGCAAGTTAATACTTTGGCTTGAGAGCTAAGTAAAAGGAAAATCTTTTTGAACTTGGAAAAGTATAGCAATTAATTTAGTCAGTTAGGATATAAATTAAATGTACTGCTACTAGTTAGGCTTTGCATGTAAAAGCTAGAATCATCCTTGAATTGCCATAGGGTGCTCCCAAACTCGAGACAAAATGGGATCATTTCATTGGAATTAAAGCTTTCCTTTATTTCTTTAAAACATGTCATTTATCCAAAGTGCCATTTAAATAAAATTTCTATATGACACCTTCCATATTAACCTCAGTTGGAGGTGCCTTTGCTTCTCCTACTTCCTTGATGTAGTAATACATAGGTGGTAGTATACTTGCCACTCAACACATTTTGTGTATGTGTTGAATTTCCTCTGTAGTACTTTTAACTGTATAGCTTTATCGGACTTCTAAGGTAAAGTATAGAAATTAAGTCAAAGAACAAAGTATTTTTGAAATGAAGTTTTGAACTTGAAACAAATGTAGTTGCATTTGGTTTACAGAGAAGTAGCTGCATTTGTTAAATCATGCCATCTACCATAGAGTAAAAACACAAAAGAGAACTATTGGTTTATTGAATGCATAGATCCACCTAGCCTCATTAAATGTATAATCTGTATCTCCATCTGTATTTTAATCACAGATTTATAACTTTTGTGATTCATTTGTACAAGATATGGAATATTGTATAATGTTTAGATTAATAAATAGGCAGACACATAGCTATAATATTAATCAACCTACATTAAATTTGTATTTAGAATAAGAGGTATTATAACTTTGTAAGAAACAGAAGCAAAAAAAGAATTGTTTCTGTGAAAATGAATGAGATCCGTCCATAGTTAATTCCAAATTCATGAATGATAAAGTTACTATTTGCAAGCCCTAACCCAGGGGAACCATCACCACCTTTTGTTCTGTTCCCCTGCTTCCCATAAGCAAAACCTTGGCTGGAAAACTTAAGGTGTGCATTTCTTGTAACAATCATTGGCTAAAACTAACACCTAGCCTCCCCCTTTCCCAGCATTATCCCCAAATGTTTAAAAACCAATGTGAGCTGGCACTAGGGGCCATTTCCTGGGATCCCAACTCCAGGTTCAGTCCTGGCGCGTCAGCACTTTTCGCTCAATCTTTTACCATAGCTAAGATATGGAACCAACCCAGATGCCCCTCAGTAGATGAATGGATCAAGAAAATGTGGTATATATTCACAATGGAATTCTATGCCTCCATCAGAAAGAATGACATTGCCCCCTTTGTTAGGAAAGACTTGGAAAAAATTATATGAAGTGAAGTAAGCCAGGCCCAAAGAAACACAAGTCCCATGGTCCCTTATTTACAATAACTAGTATATGTTTGAGATAAGCAGAAACGTTCAGATAAGAAGATGTTAGAGAAATGAACCCCAAGATAAGGACTCAAATGTTTTTTTTTCTTGCTATTGTTTTTAACATATTTATAAGATATTTTTGTTGCTTTAGATGTCCCTCCCCCAGGGTAGAACCCCTGTTTTCACTGTATTTGATGTTGGTATACTTTGTGGAGGGGAAAGGGAAAAAACAAATTGTTTAAATAGGGATAGTGGTGGACCCATTGCAACAATGAGATGTACAAGACTTTATGTCGAAAACGAACTTTACAACTTTGGGGGGGGGCGAAAGAAGGGGGAGATGGGAAGGGATAGGAAGGGGAAACAAAGGAGGAGGGAATTATGCTTGATAAGAAATGTACTCGTTACCTTGCTCTTGTAATTGTAACCCCTCTGTACGGTATTTTCACAATTAAAAAAAATCTTTTACGGGCTGGGAAGGTAGCTCAGTGGTAGAGTGCTTGCCTTGCATGAATGAGACCCTGGGTTCGATTCCTCAGCACCACATAAGCAAAAAAAAAAAAAAAAAAAAAGCCAGAGGTGGCACTGTGGCTCAAGTGGTAGAGCACTGGCCTTGAGCTGAAGAGCTGAGGGACAGCACCCAGGCCCAGAGTTCAAGCCCCAGGACCAACAAAAAATAAATAAATAAAATAGACTAAGAAAACTTAAAAAAAAATATTTTACATTTTCACTGCGAACTGGGTGGTCTCACTGCCGCGCTCCACTACAAAGCTACAGTAATGTAAGTCAGGTATTATCCATACAGTTTAGTAAGAATGTACCGGAGGTCATTGCTTTTTAACAGTGCCACCCCCTCCCTCATTTTCTCCCAGTTTTTCTTTTTTTTTTTTTTTTTTTTTTTTTTTTTTTGTCGGTCGTGGGGCTTGAACTCTGGGCCTGGGCGCTGTCCCTCAGCTCTTCAGCTCAAGGCGAGCGCTCTACCACTTGAGCTACAGCGCCACTTCCAGTTTTCTGGTGGTTTATTGGAGATAGGAGTCTCACGGTCTTTCCTGCCCGGGCTGGCTTTGAACCGCGATCCTCAGATCTCAGCCTCCTGAGTAGCTAGGATTACAGGCGTGAGCCACCAGCACCCGGCTTCTCCCAGTTTTTCTTTGCTGACCCCCACAAATTGTATAGTTCATTCACAACAGCCTGTCTAGTGTGTGTCATTGCGAAATCAGTTCACACTTCGTCCCATGGTTTCTGCTCTTCCCCTTCCCCTTTCAAATCAGGTAAGCTTACATAAAAGATGAAAGGTACAGGAAACAAAAAAATAGCAAAAAAGGGGAAAAACAGAAGAAGGATAAAACAAGAACTGTAAACTGTTATTAAAAAAAAACCTCTTGTTTCTATTTCGTGGAGTTCATTTCAATAAGCATCATTTTATATGATCATATGCACATAGGTCTTGAGCCCTTGTGATTCTCCCCTAAGAATATCCTCTTGTCTGGATTTTTTAACTTCCAATCATTTATCCTTCCTTGATTCCACTCTTTTTAAATTATCTGCTAAGCACATTGGTCTTCATGGATAACTACCATTCTGGACATCCATTCTGGACATCTATACAATTCTGAAAAGAGATGATTTCATTTATGTTGTAGAATGTGTCACCTTAGAATATTGCAATTCCCTTACCAATGTAAGAAACTCTATTCCCTCTGGTTCATTTTTAAATATATTCCATATATTAGTGAACTCTTACAGTATTTCTCTTTCTGTGTTAAGCTTCTTAAACCTATCACAATGTTTCTCCTCATCCATCTATGTTGTCACAAATGCAAGATATCCTTTTGCTAAGGCTGAATAATATTGCAGTGTGTGTGTGTGTGTGTGTGTGTGTGTGTGGTTGTGCATGCATTTCTTCTTTTAGATATGCATCTCTACAACAGTTAGTTCAATAGTAATCCTGGGTCTTGACTATAAAATATGTACAGATACAATCTCATTTCAGGCTTGGGAAATTCATAGACTGAATCTTTTGCTGATGGTCAACTGAAAGAAAAGCCGAGAAAAGATATTAAGACTAAATTCTACTACACTAACTTGATTCTCCAAAGTAAATTATTAGGAAAGCTTTTCACCTACTGCATTTTGAATTGTGTGAATCATTTCCTTTTGTTTTGTTCATAAGCTAACCCAAGTTGTTGTTGTATGTATATGTGTGTTTTTCTATCATATCCATTAGATAGTTTTATTTTCAAATAAATTAAAAGGAATTTGACTAAGCAGATAGATAGATAGATAGATTTTTTTTTTAGTTTTAGTGAGGAAACTCCAAGCTGGTTTTAATTTTAAAGACTTCATTTATTTACATTTCTATCATTCATGTATTAGAGTTCTTCTGCCACATCCTACTCAGTATTTGTTAATATTCTTGATGGCTACTATCCTGACTAGGGTAAGTTGGAATCTCAAATTTATTTTCATTTCCTTTATCGCTATGTTGAATTGCTCTTTATTTACTTATTGGGCTTTTGAACTTCTTTTAAGAACTGTTTAATTAATTTTACTATTTGTGAATGAAATTATTTGTTCCTTCACTGTTTAATTTCTAGATCTGTTTATATTGGATATTAATCTATTGTCAGGTAAATAGTTGACAAATATTATCTATTTTGTAGACTGCGCCTTGATTGTGGAATTTTTTTTTCAAGAACTTACTGCTACAGTTATTGGCATATTCCTGAGAAATATGTCAAGCTCATATCACAACTGACATCAACTCAACGATCACTTCCCCTCAAGATGTTTGATTATTATCATGATGATGATTATTAAAATTATTTGTTCTGGTCTTTGGGATGGTATTAAAAGCCTAGAATGTCCCTCAACTTTTTTGCTCAATGTTAGCACTTTACCACTTAAGCCACAGTTCTATTTTGAGGGTTTAATGGATAATTGGAAATAAGAGTCTCATAGACTTTCCTGCTTAGGCTGTCTTTAAACCATGATCCTCAGCTCTCAATTTCCTGAGTAACCAGGGTTATAAGTGTGAGCCACTTGTACAATCCCTTTTAGGGCATTTATCAAAAAAATATCTAGCTATTATTTTTTATTTATATCTGATTCTTCTTATTGTTGCTGTACTTGAATACTCAGTTATAACTTTATCCTAGATGAATATGAATCTAAATATCAATGGCTTGTTTCTTGATTGAGTCTTTAGGCGTGCGCGCGAGTGTTTATGTGTGTGTGTGTGTGTGTGTGTGTGTGTATGTAAGTGTGAGTGCTCATCTGCACATACTGGCAAATAAACCAATGTCTTGACCTCTTTCTTCATTTGTAAGTGAATGGCAGCTACACCTGTTCTTTGGTTATTATTAATGACTAAACATTTGTATTTTCTTCCTCTTTGTCATAATATCCTGAATATGACTTTCAATAATAAAGGGTGATTGTGGTGAGCATATGTTGTATCATAGTTTGTTTTTTAAACTGGGTAGTTGATATTAAAATATGTTTTTCTATTTAGTTTTTATTGCTAATAAGTCTTATATTGGTTTAGAATTATGATGGAAAAATGTAATTTTGACACCATCCAGAGTTAATCCAGACTTTATGAAGGGCAAAGAAGTCTGAAAGAGAGTGAGTGCCCTCACTTTTCATACCAGCCCTATTGTGTTTCACAGGTCACCCATAATTCTAACCTTCTATATGTAGGTATTAGAAAGAATAATAATGTGATTAGAAGGTAAGACTCCAAAAATATGGTATCAGTTTGATGGACAAGATAAAGAGGGCTGAAGATTAATTGAATAAAGTAGCCAATGCATTAAACAATCTAGACTGTGTAACAAAACATCAGGTATGTGGGTGTGCATCAATGTGCAAGTTCCCATTACCCTTTGGTCTTCTGTTTCATTAGCATAAGCCAGTACTTGGAGAAGTACTACTTTCAATGACTAAATTCAAAATAGGAATACAATTAGACTAACCAATAGAATAGGCATAGAGGATGCAGTTTAGGAAGCTCTCGCATTCAAAGCTGTGTATCCTCCTCCATGAAGCCAATAGAATAGGCATAGAGGATGCAGTTTAGGAAGCTCTCGCATTCAAAGCTGTGTATCCTCCTCCATGAAGTCTGGAGTCCTATGCATAGATATTGTCCTGTGTCTAGGGGGCTCACTGAGGTTTTGTTACACGGACCAGATTATTTAATGCATTGGCTACTTTATTCAGCTAATCTTCAGCCCTCTTTATCTTTTCAGTCAAACTGATACCATATTCTTGGAGTCTTACCTTCCAATCACATTATTATTCTTTCTAATATATCCATTCTCTATTATGAATCATTTAGTAAGCATTAACTGAGTTGTGGTCCCAAATGCTCATCTTAAACAATAAAAATGTCTCTCAGAAACCTGAAATTTTCAAAATCGTAACAAAGAAATATTCATCAGAAACACAAAAGAGTGATTTGCTTTAACTCCATTTGCATGAATTCATTGGAATCATTTCAAGAGTAATGTGCTTGAATGTTAAAGAAGTGATATGAAATTCATTGTGCAATGTTAAATTTTAAAAATATGTTTCCTTTTTAAACAAGAGATAGAATTAGAAGGCATTTGTTTCATTCAAGCATATAAAGGTTAAGCTAGTGGCTTGCTGTTCTTACAGTTGAAGTTGGGAGAGAATTTCATGGTCCCAGGAGGCTTATCTGAGCTCCTGGTCCCATTCCACTGCTTGAGGGTGTGCCATACAACTGCAGACTTGAATTCTATATTTTGGCACATTTCAATGTTTTAACTTAAAAAGCAATTTGATATTCATATGTTTTAACTAGTACAAAGTAATATGAGTCCACTAATTCATGTTTCCTTGGAAATAACAGTTTTAATCTTGCTGTATGTCAACCAGTTGGTACAAGTCAATGTTTCAGATTTTGCTTTGTACTAATGAAGCTGGAGAAGTAAAACCATCCATAATATTGATCAAGCTTCTCTTCCTAAAATACTAAAAATGTATTGCTGGTTTGTAGATTTAATAAACCAGAGCTCTAATGTCTAATCATTACATCTGCATAGTGCTGAAAGAGTTCTTTTTTTTTTTTCTATAAGGACTGTAGTGACTGCATTCTTCTCTGAGCTGTGGAGAGAAAATGCAGGTGATGGAATTTTTCTGCAAGTGATTTCTCCTAGGAAAACAGCCTTTTCTGGATTCAAGATTTTAAAGTAGCTATTACCAAAAAAAAGATACTAAATTACTAGCACATTTTTAAACTTAAATTTCTGGCAGCTGTTCATTTTTTATTGTCTTCCAAACCCCAACCCCATGGCTGCTCCTCTTTCTACTCTATCTCTTTTAGTTATATTTGTTTTCAACTGTTCCTAAATATACTTCCCTACCAGTATCATTATTCATAAAGGTTTTTTTTCCCTTTTAAATGTTTATTTGCTTCTTTGTGTCTGTGATGGTTAATTCTATGACCATGTGAAATCTATGCCTCCATCAGAAAGAATGACATTGCCTCATTTGCTAGGAAATGGAAAGACTTGGAAAAAATTATGTTAAGTGAAGTAAGCCAGGTCCCATGGTTTCCCTTATTTGCAATAACTAGTATATGTCTGAGACAAGCAGAAATGGTCAGATAAGTTGATGTTAAGCGAAATGAACCCCAAGATAAGGACTCAAATGTTTTTTTTTCTTTCTTGATATTGTTTCTAACGTATTTATGAGATGATTTCTTTGTTGCTTTGTATGTTCCTCCCCCATGGAATAACCCGTTTTCACTGTATTTGATGTTGGTATAATTTGTGGAGGGGAAGGGAGAAAACAAATTGTTTAAATAGGGATACAGGTGGAGCCATTGCAACAATGAGATGTACAAGATGTTATGTTCAAAATGAACTTTACAACTTTGGTACGGGGTGGGGGTGGTGAGGGGGAGGAGTTGCGAAGGAATGGTAAGGGGAGCTAAAGGAGGAAGCAACAATGCTTGATAAGAAATGTACTCATTACCTTGCCCATGTAATTGTAACCCCTCTGTACAGTATTGGCACAAACAACAACAACAACAACTGTGCTCTTGCCTAACATAAGTAAAATGAATGGGAAATTTCACAGGGAAATATATCAATTTAGTCATGACAATAAAGTTATATACATATATTAATATAACTTTTAATAGGATGACATTTAAAATAGTAAATTTTGGAGTAAAGAAACTGTACCATTCATCAAATGGGTATGTTCCATCTAATCAACCCAATATTTTCAATGCAAAGAATGAAGTCACTCAAGGAAGAAGAAATTCTGCCTTCAGATTGCTTTTGGACCTGTGCTGCCACATGACTCTTCCTTAGATCCCTAGACTGTTATCTTGCCAAACACTCTCCAGAATGCAGGAGCCAATTCATTAAAATAATCCTCCAATCTATATCTATACACACTCTATTATTCTGTTTCTCTGGAGTGTCCTGATTAAATACAGTGTGTGGGTTAATTCCCTATTTCATTCCTGATATATCTGTGGAAATAGATATACTATTCAAAAATTTATAAAGCTTCAGTATATAGAAGACAATCACATGCCTATACAACATTAAATCCATGTTGTGTATTTAACTATTATCATTGTATTTCATTTAAGATAATTTCTAGTGGAAAAATAAACAACATAGTTGTAGAAAACATGACATTTAATCAAGAAAAATGCAGCACAGCTATACCAGTAAACGCATATACAGAGAATTCAATCTGTAAAGAAATAAGGACATTTCTAATAGTGACAAAACATGTCATGAATTTATAAGTAGTACAAGCACAATTTTCTATCCTTGATCAGTTCACTTGGATTATCTGAAGCACCTCATTGTCTGCCAGATGTCAGACGTATTTTTAATTAGGCACTAATGGAGTAATATATGTATGTAAACCATTTAAATTGTGTTCCAGTTTGCAAGGACATCTGTGAGGTGGAAAGTGAAAATCCTTGATCTTTGCCAGACGTTACAAATTATAAAACCATAAAACATGAGACTCAGGTACTCAGAATGACTCCATTTAAAACAAGGGAGGGTTCTATTAAGAAGGTTAAAGAGGACATTTGCTCTACTTAGTGAAAAATAAGTCGTTTCTTTTCCTCCAGGTTTTCTCTGATGTTTTATTTTTGTACTGCTTAAATGTCTTAATGAAATATTCAACAATCTCTGTCTAAGTAACTGACATGCCCAAAACCGACTTTGGAAAATAATTGGAAAACAAATGTGGGTTTTGGATCAAATGATTTCAACAATCATTGCACAATAGCATATAATTTTTAAATTTATGTATTGATGTATAATTATTGCATATATATTTATGGATTATAATGTGAAATTTTAATTCACCTATATATTATATAGTTTTCAAATGGCTAGGATAGTATCTACATTAACTTTATTATTTACTTGTATTGAGAACATTCAAAATCTTCTTGCTGCTTTGAAACAATGCATTATGTTTAACTGTTGTTATCTTACACATATAAGATATTATTAGTCTTTATAGAAAGAAATATCCTATACAAAGAATCTCAAGTGTACCAAATTTAAAATTTTCTTTTTTTTCTACCTTGAACATTATTTACTGGAGCTGAGACAAGTGACATGAGAAATTGCCACTTTATTCATCTGTGCACACCCAAATTTCCATTCCCCTTCGTTTTACTTTACTTTTAATTTTCTTTGTTTTTTTATTATTTTGGCAAAGGAAATTCAGTAAATTTAAAAGAAATGTTAAAGGCAGAAAATGAAGCATATTATCTTTTTAATTACCCAGTTTTCTTATTTCTTTATCCTTCTAATACATGTGTTTTTAGCAAGTAATAATTTACTATTTTTTTTAATACTGAGTTACTTCTTCATAACTAGCCGAGGAATGACCTTTATCCATTGATTGTTTTGTTTGTTACTAGTACTTTATGTTGGACACCCAACTCTTTTTTTTAAATTGAAAATATTGTACAGAGGGGTTACAATTACATGGACAAGATAATGAGTACATTTCTTATCAAGCATTGTAGCCTCCTCCTTTGTTTCCCCTTCCCATCCCATCCTCCCTCTGCCCCCTGCCCCTCCCCCACCAAAGTTGTAAAGTTTGTTTCGACATAACGACTTGTACGTCTCATTGTTGCAATGGGTCCACCTGTATCCCTATTTAAACGATTTGTTTTTTCCCTTCCCCTTCACAAATTATAAGATTATTTCTTTGTTGCTTTGTATGTCTCTCCCCCACGGTATAACCCCTGCTTTCACTGTATTTGGACATCCAACTCTTGTTAGCTATTTTGCAGTTCCAGTCTCGTGGACTTTTCTTCTTTAACAGTAACCTTCCAGATTTTAGCCTCTTGAGTAATTAGGGTCACAAGTCATAGCCACAAATATTTGACACCTATTTAATGTCTACAAATGCTCAAAACAACATTGTCTTCCATATGACCAGTCCTCCATACAGACCAGTAGCTGCCCAAATGCCTGGCTGAGAGATTCCAGCATTGCTGGCTCCAAATGTTAATCTTTTCGTTCCACTTATCAATTAGAAATACATCTTTAAAAGAAGTTACAGCAGATGTGCGCCAATGGCTCAATCCTGTTATCCTAGCTACTCAGGAGGCTGGGATCTGAGGATCAAGGTCCAAAGCCACCTGGGCAGGAAACTATGAGATTCTTATCTCCAGTTAACTGAAAAAAAAAAAAATAGAACTTTGTTTCAAGTCGAAGAATGCCTAGCCTTCAGCAAAAACCCCAGGGACTACGTCCAGGCCCTGAATTAAAGACTCAGTATTGAAACACACACACACACACACACACACACACACACTCACACATCACAGCTATGTGTATGTGCACATTTAAGCGAGAATTTTTTACTTTGACTGAACTTCAATGAAAGAAATTAGAAGATAAAGGATCTCCTTAATAAAAAAAATCCTAATAAAGAATCTTCCTTTAAGTGTGCTTCACTCAACTGATAACAATTTTGGATGCACATCATATTCAGTGTAAACCCTAATAGAACAACAGCATCTGCTCCATTCCAAATCACTATTGTTTGACATTTGGATTGGGCCCAAGATATCACTTTTTAAGGGTCCTATGATGAGTCCGAATCTCCATGATCTCAAGAATCTCTAGAAAATCAGATGTGAAATTCTGAGTAAAAAGTAAAAAGAAAGTAAAAAGACTAAGGTCACTTGAGGAAGATGGAAATGTGCCTTTATTTTTCTCATCTTTAATATACCATTATGCACTATGTTATTACAATAATGCTATTCATTAAAAAAAGTGCTAGCTTAGGACCTCATGTCCTGTTCTAAAAGAAGGCTGCATTCAGAATTCATTTATCAACATATGAACCCTTAAGTTTTGAATTTATATGTGCACAAGAAACATCTAGCTCACATTGCACATTTGAAGATGAATTTGTGGATCTTTATATTGGGATGGTTTCCAGGAATCCTAATTGATAAAATTATCACAGATAATTCTTATTTGAGATGTTTGAAGGGGCAGTGAGATGTAATGACGAAAGCACGCAATTTAAATCAGCACAATAGAATTGGTGGGAGTATAGAGTAAATTGGAAGTAACTTTAATGATAACTTGTTTATTCAGCATGTGAAATGCTTTAGAAAATAGAAACAAAATAAAACATTCCTGCATCCTATAGATTTGATAATCTGTATTTCCTTTGTTTCTGTTCCATCTTTGAATTTTCCTCTGTTCTTTTTTTATTCTTTATCCTTTCTGCTTATTTCTTTCATTGTTTCACTTCTTTCTCTTCACTTTTCCTTGTTTAATTCTCTATCTCTTTTTCCAGTCCTATCTGCATTGTTTTCTTTTCCTGTTATTACTGACTGTCTTCCTTACAAAGTACACCAATATTTCCATATAAGTAATGTGACTAACATCAGAAGATATTATTCTAAGGAAAGTCTGTGACTAATTTCTTTAAAAACCATGATATGATGGCAATATACTAGCCAGAATTTTTTATTTTATAAATATATCTTCTGGTAACAAAAATTCCTTAAATTGGAACATGCTCATACACAGGTGTAGACCTTCGTCTTTTTTGGATCCTGAAAGCGATTTATTTTTTTCTGTCCTCATTACTGTGATCTTTATCTGATCTGAAAGCAGTGATATAGAGTTTTACAGTGAGACAAGTACAAAAAGACACAGAGGATTGAAGTAAATAGAAGAGCAGGATTATCAAGAGATGGTTTTGTTTCATATTTGGACATCCAATATAGGTTTTATAAGTTATATAAGCTTTAGTATATTTGTAAATCATAGATTATATTAATAATTTCAAAGTTTTTAAAGTATAAAAGCATATCCATTTTAAAGGATATGTCTGGATAGAATAGAATTAATAGAGGTTAAATTTTTCAAAGATAAAATTAAAATTTCGTGTTTCTCTCATTTATTTTCTTCATATTTACAAACTTTATTACAATTCTATTAATTTTAGTTTATATAATTATGGCATTATTTGAAATAATTTAAAATATTACACTGGATAAAAGGAAATATGTGAAAAATATTGTTCACTTTTTTTTTTCTGTAAGTCACAGGGCTTGAACTCAAGTCCTGGATATTGTCCTTGGTCTTCTTCTCTCAAAGCAGTTTTCTACTACTTTAGACCACAGAGCCACTTCCAGTTTTCTGGTGGTTAATTGGAGATAAAAGGCTCATGGAACTTCCAGACTGTGCTAGCTTTAAACTACTATCTTCAGATCTCAGATTCTGGAGTAGCTAGGATTACAGGCATGAGCCACTGATGTCAGATTTCACATTTTTTTTATTAGTGTCAACATTTTTTTCTTTGCAAATGGTACAGATTAAGCAAATGTTATCAACTTCTCAACAATGAATCCACTCTTCTTCACATACAGATCATTTTAAACTAAAATAATAATAATAAGAAAGTTCTAGTTAGGTCATTATTTGTTATATTTTAAGAATTAGCAATTTTAAATCTATTGACTAATAAATTTAGGACCTTTACTTATCATGACATTAGTGAAATTTGATGATGTAATCTCTATCTATCTTACTCTCAATCTCTCTCATTTTACCTAGTGAATTTATGATCCCTTTCTGGTCTTATTAGCTTAGCTGGTACTCTATCCCTTGAGCTATGCTTCAGCTTGGCCCTTTGGCTAATCATTTTGAAAATGGAATCTCATGGATTTTTCTGTGTAGGCTGGGAAGAGGTGAATTGAGAGGAATGGCTGAGGATGTTGAAAGAGATGAGGTCCATCAGGATGCATTGTACACATAAACTGCTTTGTTACAATGGAACTCTTTTGTACAGCTACCTAAGATAATAAAAATCTAACTAACAATAAAGATAAGTAAAACAAATTAGAAATTAGCCAATCTCAAATTACCTGATACAACTTTAGTGGGGAAGGATAAGCTATAAATTCATCTGATTTTCTTTATATTAATACATTTGTTACTCAACATTGATTTTCTACTTTATGGTATATATGAATGGCAGATACAATGCCACATTCCACTATTAAAACAATGATGTCTTCTAGACACTGATAGCTCATGCCTGTAATCTAGCTACTCAGATGGCTGAGATCAGGAGAATCAGGATCTTTAGATAGTGTTCAGTTTTTGCTGAATATGGCTTCCGACTTCCAGCTTCCTATCTATGTTTCCATAGTAGCAGGGATGATTGCAGGCACCACTGTTCCTCAAATTTATTCAAACAAAGTCTTGCTACATTTTGACTTGGCTAGCTTTGAGAACTGATATTATGTCCATATTCTTAAGATCTAGAATGATAAATGTGAGTCATTACAACTGGCTTGTTGTGTCTTGACTCGCATGCTTTAAAAATCAAGACATTGGGCTGGGAAGATCACTCAATGGTAGAGTGCTCCTTACATGCATGAGGCCTTGGGTTCAATTCTTCAGCACCACATAAATAGAAAAAGCTGGAAATGGTACTGTGGCTCAAGTGGTAGAGTTCTAGGCTTGAGCTGAAGAGCTAAGGGACAGTGCCCAGGCACAGAATTCCAGCCTCACGACTGACAAAAAATAAAAAATAAATTAAACATGCTCTAAATTCTTCAACCCCTCAGTTACATACTTTTACAATGTTTATAATCTTCATGTGAGCATGACATACTTTTTTCTTTCAATGCCATATACAATGTGTATCTTATAGCACTTATATGTGTGTATTTGTTTATTTTGTAACAAAGCTTTAGAAAGGTGAAAACAGTCCTCTTTCAAAACCCAAAACTCATTGTTGTGTCTGAGATTCTGGTATGTAGAAGAAGGAATATGATTCCTACCATGATTCCTACCATAGTTGGCAATATGGGGGGGGTGTTAAGTCACACAGACTGGCTCTGAGAATAAAGTTAATGTAAAGAAAAACACAAACAAAACAACCACCACCAAAAACAAAGCCTTGTGTCTACATATGTGGAAGCCAGATCCCAGATCTAAAATATAACTGGACATGATAAGCTAAACATGATTCTAGGCATTCACGCACAAGCAGTCCCACCAAAAGAGGATACTAGCAGATGTGGAACCCAAAGGAATAAGTCTCTTGAAAATTTAAAGTTCTGTTTGTTGACATAAATTCTAGGAAATGAAAAATACGTTGTTGCTGTTAGTGATGGTGTTTATCTGTGCTATTGTTTTAAAAATTTTCTGCTCCGTTGGGGGATGACAAAGGGGTTATAGGACGGAACAAAGGGTAAACAAACGCAATCACAGTATTCAATATAAACTATGTGGAAAATGAGCTATGCTACTTGAGGGCAGGGTTGAAAGGGGAACCTGGGGAAAGCAAAGGAAAGGGTACAAAATGTTCACAGAAAAAGAAATGTTCACATTTCCTGAGTTGTAAAATGGTAATCCATTTGTACATCAACTTAATAATAATAGTAAAATTATTTGAAAAAAACCTTGTAGCTAGGTGCTGGTGGCTCACTCCTGTAATCCTACCTAGTCAAGGAGGCTGAGATCTGAAGCTCATGATTCAAAGCCAGCATGGACAGGAAAGTCCATGAGATTCTTATCTCCAATTAACCACCTGAAAACTGGACCACTACCTAGATTCTTATCTACAATTGCTTGAAGAGAACACTAAAGCTGAGATGTGAACTTGGAAAAGATTTGAGAGGTTAGAACACTGCCTTGACAGAACTCGTAATGCTGAGAGCTGGCCATCAAAGGGTTAGTACAGACAGCTCTGGAGAGGGTTGAGACACTGGATTGCCACCTGATTTTTAGGCTAGCAGCTATGCTGGGGAACTTGGAAGCTGGATAACAATACCTTCACAGCTGAACTTTCAGCCAGATAAATGGACATCATGTCTGGATTGTCCCTGGCCTGCAGTCTCCTGTCTCAAAAAATAAAACTCTGTAGTATTAATATATATGGCTTATGTATTAATATAGATGTGTCATGTTTTGCATGTATCCATGATAACCTTCCCTGTGTGAACTCACATAAATATGCTTGCTTGTGGGAACCTAGAATCCAAGTGCCAGAGAAACTTAGAACTCCTGATCCCCACTGATTTTTATCACTTAATTCTCTACCTCTGCCTTTTCTAATTTTCGTTGCCCCTGTATCCCCTCATGGTTAGCCACCTGAAAACTGGAAGAGGTGATCTGGCTTAAAATGATAGAGTGATAGTCTTGAACTGAAAAAGTTCAGGAACAGCACCAAGACCCTGAGTTTAAGCCTATGACCTACAAGAAAAAAGCAAAGCAAAACAAAACTTGTACCTGGTGAAGTATTTTTCTTTATGCTTTTATCCTGCCTTCAAGAACTTACTTGCTGTATGTTATTTACATACTTCTCCTTCAAATTCCAATTTCATAACATAAAAGGTATATAAGGCTGATATGCTTTTCCTTTCTTATTTCTTGAAATAATATACATATAGTTTATTTACAGGTTATATATAAAGTACATATGAACTATATACAAATGATATGTAATAAATATGCATAAATAACATATATATACAAATAGCTTTTTCCATTTTAAAGGATTCCCTATTTCATCCATTTAGTCAAAATTAATTTGTTCATCCAGTTAAAAATATAGAAGGACTAACAATGATGAGATCCTACTGACATGTTCTTATGAAGTGTGATGACCATGGCTGAATGAAATCTTATTCTGACTTCCTGTACCTCGACTCTTATCTTTCCATAAATTAGAACTCAAATTTTGTCTCACTTCTAAATGACTTAAACTACTATAAACTTAGATTTTAGGTGTCAGAAAAGGCTATATATTTACTGAAGTGCTTGGAGTCCAGTATACTGCTAATATATGATAATATCACCAATACTTCCTAATAAACATTGATTAATTAGCAAAATGTATTTTTCTAAAGTTGAGTGTGAGATTCCATAGAATATTGTTGTTGAGCCAATCACTGAGGTGTTAGTTCAAGTATCAATTCCTGTGGTTTCAATATTTATTATATCAGGAAAACAACTGACCATAGTGTTAAAGGAAAATTCAATGTAACAACATAAAAGGTTCATCTCCACTAAAATATTTTTTTAGAAAATCTTATAATATTTTTAGAACCTCTGCTACTTCTTAGTACCTTTGCCTTGAGATTTAAATTCTGAAAGAGAAAGACAGCATTAAACTTAATTTCCTTAAAGTAAAAGTAATTTGTATTTTGCAAAAAATCATTATTGTAGAGAGAAATGGCTTAAAAAAGGATATTTGAGCTATCAAAGGCTCTCTGGGGACAGGTTAAAGAAACTGCAGATTGTAGCAGATGTTTTCAGCTATCTAGTTAGCTAGGGCTATGATGCAAATAATTGTTACTGCCATTATCTTTGAAACCAGATGTCTGATGCCCCTATGAGAGACAACAAAATAATAATGATAATGGTATACATGATTTTCAAGTCTATTGCTGAGTTACAACTTAATATTAATTTTTATCTGTATGACTGCTGACAGCCATGCCAAAATGGTGAGATCTTAAACACATTTCTCTTTCATTTTCTTTAAATTTCACTGGAACATCTTTTATAATTAAGTCCTAATTTATTATTAGCAATAGCTTTTAATGTCACAATATGTTAATATGTTTACAGAAATAGGAATAGGGAAACAAGAAAGTCTCAGAAGATCTCTGTCAACTGAGCTTTGCAAACTGTTCAATTAATTATAAGAAGTGTTTGTATGCAATTTCTGTGGAGGCAGCATGATAGTATTTATGACTCAGATTTTGTGGCTAAGCTCAGAAGAATATTTAAGTAAGGTTTGATGAGGGTTTTCTTCAAGAGCTCAGTTCATTTTGTGTCTGACATACTGTCTCTTAGAAAGCTAATGGACAAAAATTTGACAGAACAGATTTACCTGGAATAGGACAAAGGTCTCTAATCACTTAAGTTCTTTAGAAATACTTGACTTACAAACCACTGCCAAGTGAAAACAATTAGTATACAAATTTTCATTTTTTATTATTAATACATATTTTGATTATGAAAATACCATACAGAGGGGTTACAATTACATGGGCAAGGTAATGAGTACATTTCTTATCAAGCATTGCTTCTTCCTTTGTTTCCCCTTCCCTTCCCTTCCCATCCATCCACTTCCCCCCCTTCCCAAACCAAACTCCCCCCACCAATGTTTTTTTTTTTATCAAAGCTGGCATTATGCCACATAAGCCACACTTACATTTCTGGATTTTTTTTTTTTGGTGATGGTGGTTGTGGTAAATTTGGCATAAGAGTAAAGTGAGACACCCATTCCAAGCTTTAGGAAATTGTATTGCTTTTCAGTTTTATTAGTAGAGCCTATCTGAAATTATCTAAGTTTGCCAATGGTATGAAATATTCATAAATTAATCACATATAAAGGACACACATATCTATTCCACCAGAGAAGTATTTATTTGCCTTTGTATATATTACTCATATCACTGTTTTTCATACATGAGTATGAAAATAAATTCTAAAATATGTCTAATGAGAGTCTTTTCAGTAATGCTTTTTAACATAAGTCTCCTGGTGAATACCACTGTTGCAAGTCATCTGAGCTCAAGATGCAGGAAGCATGGAAAGAATGAGTTACCTGTTCCCCTCCAAACAGAGATGAGTGATGACCAACAATGAATAGCTGTACATGGGTATGGAGGTTGTAGTTGGAACTGAGTCAGATGTTATTGTGTCTCTACAAATTGTACACACATTGCCTAGAGCTGTGTAAAGTATTATGATTACCTTTCTTAAATGTATTTAAGAATTTAAACTTCTGGCAGCTGTTGTCATGTGGGTGTGAACTTTCTCAAGAGTCTTCAAGAAATGAAGTAGTTAACTTGATAAAAACCTGTTCTGAGAGTATTTTAATATATTTGTACATCCTGCTTTTACTCCCAAGCCACAGAAAGTAAAACCTCCGTGCTTTTTCCCAGAAGATATGAACTTATAAGATTTTTAAAAATGTAGTATGTTACAGCTTCTTCAATTAGGAAACATCTTGGTTCTAAAAGATGTTTGAAGAGAAAAGCTTTGCCAGTTGGATATTTTCCAAACTCATTTATACTCAATTAAGAACTTTATTTTTAATCTGCAGACCCATTCAAATCAGTAATTAGAAAGCATGGTTGAAAGGAAAGAACCCACTTGCCTATTGCTGGGAAAATAACAAGAAAGGAATTAACCATTTCTTTTTTGCCAGCTGGGTTTCATCTCTTTATGCTGATGTTAAAAAATATATTGAGCAAAAATGAATCCTTACTATCTACTATTACATGGAATATTGGAATATAGAGAGAAAAGCAGTGTTTACATCTAAGAAAAAACAAAACTCTATTATATTAAGAAATATATGGAAAATAGGCTTCATCTCTGCATGCATACAATTTTTTATATTTTTAGAAATATTGAAGTGAAATGTTTTTATACATTCTTACTATAACAAGTGAATGATAGAAAACAGAGAACAAATATTATACCACCCTGAACAACAGAACAAAAAAAAAAAGAAAGCATGAGCTAAATTCAATATAATTTGTAGAGATAATCTGTAAATAAAGTATTTATGGCTGACAGGTTAATTGAAATAATTGATAATGTCTGTTTTAGTTAGAATCAATGTTTTAATCACTAAATACATTTCATTATATCAAGATAATACTAAAATAACTAATATCAAATGTCTGAGTGGCTGAAAAATTTATGTTTCTCTTGTTGAGAAAATATCAATGCTTAAGCAGTTTTTTAAAAAAAATAAAATTGAAATCAGTATGATCCTGGGTTTTCTCAGAAAAAAATTCTAGAAATTTGTTATAGTAGTTTACATTCATTCTTCTTCTAAAATATTACATGTTTTGCGTGCAAAGTATTTACATAGTAGATTTTTATATGCTTATACACAAAGCAGGTGTGGCTAGACTCTGTTTATTCTTACTCCCATATGGATATTTAAATGTAATAAAACTCAGAAATTTTATAAATTCCCCTCATCAAGGCATTGTGCTAAAAATCCTTTAAAGATAGTTTGATATGATTCAAACATGGTGATTTTAGCTGTTAAATACAATTTAGCCTAGAAGACAGAGTGTACCATGATTCAATGTCACAATTTTCGGTCATTTGATTTCAGTTGCACTGGAGTGATGAAACTGTGTGCTTTGAATATGTAACTTGTCTTTGTATGTTTTCTACTAAAGAGAGTTTGATGAGAGCCTCTAGTTCCTTACGTAAGCATGAATTTAAAATGAAACCATTGACATGTGGAACTTTTAGTACTTACACAGAATGGACTATATGGAATCCAAAGAATGGATTTCTCTTTTTCCCATGTAGAAGGTCATTGATCAGGACTAAAAATAATTTTAAAAAAAGAAAACTAATGGAGTTTCTTTCCTTTGGAGGGGTGGTTCAGCTTCCATCCAGGTTAATGAAAGTATTATAGTTTCATAAAAGTACTCCAAAGAATGTCTCTTCAATTTTACCAGGAGTTTATTTTCTTGTGAAAGAAAAGTTCACTCTCTAGAACATAGCAAAGAAAGAAGAGCAAAACAATTTTTTTATTAAGTAAAAAATGCTTTGCTTCATAAAAATAACCGAAAATATAAATAAAGCAATTATAATCATTCAGCTGCTGTTCTAAATCCTTTTGAAGTATTATATCATTATTTTTAAGCCAGTAGTTCACATATGTTATTCTAGCTACTCAGGAGGCTGAGATCTGATGATCACAGCTCAAATCCAGCCCAGGCAGAAAAAAATCCATGAGAATTTTATTTATATAATGTCAGCAAAAAAAATAGAAAGAAATGGAGCTGTGTCTCAAGTGTTAGAGCATCAGCAGTGACTAAAACAAACACACATCAAATTAAGGGAGAGCATCCAGGGCCTGAATTCAAGCTCCAGGATTCTAACACTTAAAAAAAATCTCTTGGTGTAGGAGGTAGAATCCCAGGTCTGAATATTGTACGTATCATCTAACTTTGGAACAGAGGTTTGCTTTGGTTTTAATGTAGTTTTGGGTCTGGCTAGGGTTCCTTTCCTGAAGAAGTGCTTTGAAATTTGCTCCAATTGATCCATTCATCTACAGAGGGGCATGTGGATTGGTTCCATATCTTAACTATGGTTAATAATGTTGCAATAAACATAGCCGTGATGGTAGCTTTAGTTTGGCCTTTTTTGTGATCATTTGGGTAAATTCTCAAAAGTGGGATTGCTGGGTCATAGGGGAGCTCTATGTGGAGTCTTTTGAGGAACTTCCATACTGCTTTCCAAAGTGGTTGAACAAGTTTACACTCCCACCAAAACCCAGATGCCCCTCAGTAGATGAATGGATCAAGAAAATGTGGTATATATACACAATGGAATTCTATGCCTCCATCAGAAAGAATGACATTGCCCCATTTGTTAGGAAATGGAAAGACTTGGAAAAAATTATATTAAGTGAAGTAAGCCAGGCCCAAAGAAATGTAGGTCCCATGGTTTCCCCTATTTGCAATAACTAGTATATGTCTGAGTCAAGCAGGAAAGGTCAGATAAGTTGATTTTAGGGAAATGACCCCTAAGATATGTATTCAAGTGTGTTTTTTTTTCTTTCAGGTGATTGTTTCTAACACATTTATAAGATAATTTCTTTGTTGCTTTGTATGCCCTCCCTCACAGTATAACCCCTTCTTTCACTGTATTTGATGTCGGTATAATTTGTGGAGGGGAAGGGAAAAAAAAATTTGTTTAAATAGGGATACAGGTGGATCCATTGCAACAATGAAATGTACAAGTCGTTATGTGGAAAAATGAACTTTACAACTTTGGTGGGGGGGGAGGAAGATTGGTTGGGGGGATAGGGGGCGGATGGGAAGGGATGGGAAGGGGAAACAAAGGAGGAGGCTACAATGCTTGATAAGAAATGTACTCATTATCTTGCCCATATAATTGTAACCCCTCTGTACAGGATTTTCACAATAAAAATTAACATCAAAATTCAAAAAAAGAAATTTGCTCAAATTGAATATGTATTCTACCAAAATGTTCTTTCCTGGCTGCATATGCTAATGTGATATTATTGCCATTATTGCCTGCAATTTAGAGTCTTGTGTTTCTATCTCTATATGCTTATTATGTGGATAACTTTAAAAGATTGAGTTCTGCTGAGAAAGACAACCTTAAATTTGTATTTATGTTTCCCAGCAGTCTTTTTAGACTCAGTGTCTCTATTGTGTGCCACTTGCCATAGTACTTTATTTTGTCCTTTTATTTCATATTAAATTCTCCATTCATTTCTCAGCTGTATTTTCATTATTAAAATTCTGTACACTAAGCATAGTTTATAAGTATATTTGACATTGTCTGCTCAATTTAGAGGAAAGATATGCTGTAAGTTTTGGCCTGGTTGGGATAAATCAAGAGCCGTGATGTTGACTTCTGCCACTCTATCTCTGGTGAGTCACTCAGCATCATGTGTCTGGAGGTCCTGAGCCTGGGCTTTGAACTGGTCTCACTTCATAAGCCTGAGAAGGTTGGGGATGGTGAGCTCTCTCAGAAAGGGCAAAGTGAATATTCTGTGGATATTCATCTAAGCATCTTGCATAAATTCTCTTTGATTTCTCCCTGGCTAGGATGACTAAATAAGCTTTTTCTTAATATTAAAGTCATAAAGATAAAAAGAATTAGCATATATATAAAAAGAAGACAATTTATTTTTTACTTGGCTTAAATTTTATATTTTACTTAGCTTATATTCCTAAGTTTGGCTAGCTCATTTTTTATAGAACAAAACTTACATACCATCCAGCACAGCTCATGCACATTGTACTTGACAACTAAAAGAAACAAATAATACCAAAAATGACTAGGTAATCAATTCATGTCTATCTACTGCTCTTTTTCTAGGGACCAACCTATTTGACATGACACGGTACCTTCCTGCCTAAGTCTATAAATCAGGACATGTATTTGAAAAAAGTTCATATTTTAGCATTTACAACATAACATAAATGCTAAAGCACTTCTGTTAATTACTTCTTGCAAACAGGAGTCAGTCAAAGGATAAGGAATAATCAGAAAGATTACCTTCTGATCATTTTGAATCCTTCAGCAGGACAGGTGTGGTGGTACATCCTTGTAATTTCATCTATTTGAGAGCTGAAGGTCAACTATTGAAGGCTAATCTTGGCAAAGTTAGAATGAGAAAAAACCATCTCAAAACTCAAAAGAACTGAAGGCCTGGTCAAGTAGTACTATAATTGCCTAGTAAGGCAAAGCTCTGAGTTTTAATTACTAGTTACAAAAAAGTCATTAATGTCTGGACTGCCATATTCTTTATGAAGTTTTAATACTTGTGGTCCAAAAAATAAATTTTCAGTCAGTGGAATTAGCATTTCTCTCTGATACATTTCAGATTTTGTTGGTAAATTTTTGGATATTTAACAGTGATTTGCTTGAAGTACTTTGGAAGTATTTGATCCTTTTAGGACCAACTAGAAGAGTCAAGGGGCTCTAGTAACTTTTATTCATGAAAACTGCTCCGATGTCTCCCTTCCTATGCAGTCTGGATTCCAGAGTTGTAGGGTTCCCAGCTTCCAAATGCTCCTACAAGCTGGCAGAAACATGAACTTTTGTGGTGACAGTCTTGGGAAAATTGGTAGGGCAGAAATCTGTTTCTTTATCATCTTCTTACATACCACAAATAAAATATTTTGAGTGGGTAAATATTATTTAATAAATATCAGCATGCTTTATAAAATTTGAGATCAGACTGTTTATAGTACAGTAGAGATAAAGCTATTGAACAGTAGATAAACTACATCTCCCTCTTAGATTGACGAATCTATCAGTACAACCAAAAAGAATCAGCTTTTATGCTCTTAAGCTAATAATTTCCTGTATTTCAACATTAGCCTGAGTTTTCATCCACAAATTATCTGCATAATCTTTTGAACTTGCCACATTTTTATTTCATTTCATCTGTATTCTTTCTATTATCTGTCTGTCTATCTGCTTGTCTGCCTGTACTAGGATTGAACTCAAGGCATTTTTTCTGAGCACTTTTTTTACAAATCTGGTATTCTACCACTTGAGCCACATCTCTACTTCTGGCATTTTGGTGGTGCATTGGAGATAAGAGTCTCACAGACTTTCCTGCTGAGTTGCCTTTGAACTGTGGTCCTGAGATCTCAGCTTCCAGAGTAGCTGGGATTATAGGTTTGAGCCCCCAGCTCAGCTTTATTCTATGATATTTTAAACACATTTTGTGTGATATTTAGAAGAAAAAAAATTATCTTTTCATGCTAAAATGATTGCTTTTCTTTCCTTCCCAGGATAATGTGAGTCACTTTAGCACCTTTAAGTCTCTTTGAATCATAAACTTTCTCTGAAACCTTTCCAGATCTCTGCATGCCTATTTGTTAATTCAGCCAATGAGCCTATATCTTTCTCTTCTTTGACTTCCTGGCAACATCTGACCCAACTGACCTCTACCGTCTCCAGACTTTATGGCACTGTTGTCTCATTCAGTCTTTTCATTTCTGATCGATAATTCCCAGTAACTATTGTGAGCTCAATTTCTTCAGCATCAATATTCCCTGAATAAATCCAGGGATAGCAATGCACTTCTTCCACACTTAATAGAGTTTAATGTGGTATATTTTCTTTCTTATATCTTTACATTAAGTATTTTCTATTTTTACTATGGTACACTAATTATATGAAAATACTTCAGTATATTATGTATTTGGATCAATTCACCATGGGCTCTTTGCAGATATATGAAAGTTTTGCTTTTTTCAGACACCACAAACCCATAATCTTTAAATGATTTGGATTTTGTTAAGTTTTTTACTTTATTACCCTTAAAACTTAAAGGGAATGTAAACATCTTAGAAAGTCTTAGACATTCCTCATCAAGTCTGCACTACTGCTTGAAGACAAAGCTGAAACTGAACTACTTTACCAAAATAACAATAAAATCTTATGAAATAGTAGAATGATTGAATTCTTGCCCTTCAGAGAGATGGATATTCATTCTGTACACAAACAGGAGGGTTGGCTGATGTTTGACTTCTACCTTGAATGACTACCGAGTGATTCTGTGTGCTGGGTCTTTCAGAGAGAGCAGAAAATGTTATTGAGAGGCTGATCTCAGAGTAGAAACAGTGAGAGAGAAATCACACTTTTAAAAACACAGTCCAAACTGCTGACTTTCCATTCTGTCTGAATTCCAAAAGGGCATGCTTCGCCTTGACAAACTGATGATGGCTAGGTTTTGTTCTCATATTAAGAAAATGAAAACTATGCTCATAACAATAAACTAATATATTATTAGAGAAATTATGGCATTTTTACTCTGATAAGTAAAACATTTATGCATATTTGGCACAGTAATAAATATATTAAAATAATTTATAATAGGGATTGGTTATTTCATTTCATCAATATTAGGAAGTGTCTCAAAGTTTTCTATACCTCTCTCCATCAACATTGTGTAGAGAAACATGTATAAACACACACACACACATATGATTCATTTAAAAAGATGACTATATACCCAGATAGTTTACAGTAATGCAGTATTTTACCTTTTATTTATTCATTTTTCTGTAGTGGGCTTGAACTCAGGGCCTAGGTGCTTTCCCTGAGATTTTCTTGCTCAAGTCTAGTGCTGTACCACTTTAAGCTATAACATTACTTCTGGTGTTCTGGTTATTAATTGGAGACAGGAGTTTTGTGGACTTAATGGCCATGCCTGGCTTTAAACCACGATTCTCAGATCTTAGCCTCCTGACTAGTTAGAATTATAGGCATAAGCCACCAGCAACCAGCCCCAGTAATTTTACTATTACAAACCCAGAAGTTCAATTCCTATTGGTCAGCTGCCTAATAAACATCTTCCCATAGTTAGACTGCCTAAGCAGAAACTTACCAATTAAAAGCATTGTTTAATACACCTTAATACACCTGTAGCTTGTATACCTCAGAAAATGGTGAACACCACAGCTAGAAACCCGTGATACATGAAACTTCCTTTCTCTTTTCCTTCAAATTTAGAAGATGAAGCCATCATCTGTTCTGGTTACCATATCAAGAGTCATCCTCTGAGTAACTTAAACAAACAAACAAAAAAGTTTTTGTCTAGTTTTGGACACAGGCCAACCATAAATAAGGACTCAAGGTACTAATTGAATCAGTCACTTGAGAGATCTCTTCCTGACTACATTCCTGCTGTATTCCTTGTGTAATAGAGAACGAAATTTCTGGTACTTATGACGTCTTTGTCGTCATCATCATCTTCTTCTTCGTCTTTTCTTCTTCTTCTTCTTCTTCTTCTTCTTCTTCTTCTTCTTCTTCTTCTTCTTCTTCTTCTTCTTCTCTTCTTCTTCTTCTCTTCTTCTTCTTCTTCTTCTTCTTCTTCT
>NW_012267273.1:5501706-5520502 GCF_000151885.1 Dipodomys ordii | reverse complement strand
CTTCTTCTTCTTCTTCTTCTTCTTCTTCTTCTTCTTCTTCTTCTTCTTCTTCTTCTTCTTCCTCTTCTTCCTCTTCTTCCTCTCCTCCTCCTCCTCCTCCTTCTTCTTCTTCCTCTTCCTCTTCTCCTTCCTCCCCCTCCTCCTCCTCCTCCTCTTCCTCCTCCTCCACCTCCCTCTTCTTTTTTATTCCCACTCATTTTCATTTGTGTAAATCAATTGTATAATTGATTTACTTTGCATTATTACTTATATAATTGTCTGCCCCGGAATGGAGCCTTCCCATTGTTCTTCCTCAGGGCACCTGTGGCCCCTTTCCTAGAAGTCCCTACTCAGTATTCCTAACACAGGTACTGACACAGGGGGATGGGGGGAGATGGAGTGGGAGGTCTTCCTGGAGGCCACACCTCCTCCCCACCCTCTCCCTGTATATCAGTCTCCATCATTAGTTCTGCCCTTGTGTTTTGCCCCTGGCCCTCTTACAGACCTTCCCTTGCCAGTGTCCCTTCCCCTTTATTTCCCTTCCCTTCCTCTGCATCTCTTGCACCTCCTGCATGCCTCCATCTTGTGAACATGGGCAGTATGCTCTCCTCCCAAAAAACTCTCTACCTGAACCATGTGGCCATCTCCTTTCAATCAATCAGTTTCATGACGATATTTAGGATCAAATTCACCCTACCTGTAGCACTTCCTGTTTATGGGCATCAACACGGTAGAATGAATATCCCACCCTTTATCACATACTGAGCTTTATGGGATCCACACAGGCCCTATCACCAGATAGCCATCTTGATAGTTAAAACTGCAACATTTGAATCTTGTTAACTTGTTTTGGTGGTATTGGCGTTTGAATCTTCTACTCACTTGTCTGGCTTACCTGACAAGTACTTTACCAGTTAAGTAAGACATACCTTCAGCACTGCTTTTGTGCTGTTTTGAAGATAGAGCTGACTTTTCTGCTTGGCCTGGCTTGGCTTCTCTCTATAGTGCTGAAGATCTCAGCATCCTGATTAGCTAGGTTGGCAGGTGAAAGGAACCACTGGCTCACGATTCAACATATGAATTTTGTGGGAAAATAAATATTCTGTTTGTACCAGGCAAGTGCATTTCTCAATTCTCTTCTGATCATTTCTGTAAATCCTCCTTTTTTCCCTCATCTGTGTTGTATCAGTGACTATCAATTGTCTTTCTCTGGTGTCTGATATCATACCAGTAACTTGTCCTTCATAACTAAATTATTTAGCATGTCAATGATGTTTCTGAAAAATGCATTTGTGATGTTATTCCATCTTCAGGAGCAGTGATGGATGAATCTTGTACAGGCTCTACCATAGAACTTTCTGATCTTGGTTCTACCACTTATTAGCTCCATAGCCTTGGCAAGTGAATTAATTCACCTCTCCCAGTCTTGGTTCATTTCTCTATTAAACAAAGATCATCATGGCAACTGCTTCATAAGTTTGATCTGAGACCCAATGAGATAATAAATAGAAGACAATTAGGATGGTGTTGTTATCAATTTAGGTTGGCTCATAGTATTATCCATGTGACACTTCTATGACACCTTTCAGCTTCTCCTTCCTGGATCATGTTCTTAACTTTATTCTTTTGCCAGAAACTTTACTATTTTTTTTCCTCAGATAAATTCTATTAATTATTTTATGATTCTTTTTATTCCTGCTCCATGGATGAGACCTCTAGGTCTCAAAACAGCCTCCCTTACATTAAACCATCTTCTGCCCTTGTCCAGTAGGTGGCACTGAAGACTCCAAGTCTCCAACAGTCTCTGACTTCCTTTGAGTCCCACCTGAGACCTTCGATCTCCACTCCCAAGGCAGGGACCTGAGCACAATCCTCTCCTTCCAATCACTAACCGTATCGTAATTAAATATAACTCTATCTGCCTCTAAATATTGTCCTATCCGAAGGTAAAAATCTGTATCATTATTTCTTTTATTCAATTTTAACTTTCAACTATTATGGTAATATTAAATTACTAACCCCCAAAAAGAAATTAATTCAGTGAAGTCTTCAATATCTGTATTCTTATTTTGATAAAAACAATAACCTTCATGGAAAATTGCTCTCCTTGAATTGGTCATTGAGTTACAAGTTAGGTTTTGTTCTTATTCTCAGGTAGATGTGAGATGGAGTTACAGGTAAAACTGGAAGTCCCTGTGGATAGCTGTTATAATCTTAGTCAGCTAAAAATAACTGAACATGTCTTAAGTGTTCAATGCAGGATCAAAGCAGAGAGAAGAGAGAAGTGACCTCAAATCGAACACATCTTACACTGCTGTTTGTCAACAGTAAATTACATCTGATTTTAAACAAGAGAAGGAAAAACTGCTGGCGACCTGTGATTGTACTTCATACAAGGATCAATACAAAGGAGAATAGCCTTTTTAGCTTTTTTCCAAGTTCTCTGACTTGCTGGAGCAAATTGGCAGTACTTTTTGGTCATTCTCAATTAGCAGCCCTCTCCCTGTAGGCCACAGAGTACATAGTCCTGGGGTGAGAGTTGGGGAAGCTTCACAAAGAACATAACAGCAGTGGTCCAGGCTGAAGATTGCTTTGATTAAAAAAGAAAAAAAAAGGAAGAAAGAAAGGAAAAAGAAGAAAGGAAAAGAAGGAATTGGTTTTCATCTTCTATAAATGGAATTAGGGACTTAAAAAACATGTTCTGGGAAAAAGACTCAGGGAGTATTATGTGTATTTTGCAAACCTTGTTTTGAAGGTATAACAATAATTTCTCATGTAATTTCAAGTTGAAAAGACCTGAAATTGAAATTTTTTTAAACAATGATTTAAAGATATTTGGTGTGGATATTTTGTGTTTTCATGATAGTGAAAACATCAAAATATTTCCTTAAACGGAAATGTTATTTTGCTCATGTATTTTTTTCCCCTTGCAAGAGCAAGTAGAAGTTTTGACTATCAAAAGTGTGGTTTAATGTTTGATTTAGAGATTGGCTTAAAAATAATCATGTTCATCTAATTATAGGACTCTTCCAGATTCCAAAGTAGAAAATGACTTATTGTGTTAATGAGAAGAGCGCATAAGAAAGGAGAGTGGAAGGAGATAAAATATACAGTGGATGAACCAACATATGTAAATACAAATGAAATAAATATAATAATCCCTTTTTGTCTGTTTATTTTTGGTGTATTTGGTGTATTCTTGCTAGGCTTTTTTTTTTGGCCTGAAGGCTGACATTCTACCATTGATACCATTCCAGTTCTGACTGTTTTCTGGTTAATTGGAGAATAAGAATCTCAAAGGCTTTGAGCCACAATTCACATATCTCAACCTCACCAGTCGCTAGGATTATAGCCACTAACAATCTGCTTAATACCTATCTTGATCCAATTATTCGAGAATTTATTCGTGTGTGTTTGACAATTCTTGCAGGCTGGCAAGTAAGGGGAGGGAGAGGGAAAGGAAGGGAGGCCAGGGCCTGAGGGAATAACAAGGGACATACTAAGTCTTATTAGGTCTTAGCTGCTATTTCTATGAGATCCTAAGCTAACAATACTCACCACCTCTGCCTACACATCATGACTTTACATGGCAAACTTTCATAAAACAGAAATGCCATAGAAACCAATGTATAGAGTGTTTATTCCAAACTAGTTGGAGATATTTCATAAAATGCATTTTCCTGAAGAACTAAGTTAAATCATTAGTAAATTAATAGAATTTCTGACTTCAAACAAGATAGAATATATGTAATGAAATCAAGTATTTCTATGTGTTACATGTGAATATTTCCAAATATGCAAAAAGGTATTTCATTTAAATTCCAGAGCTGAGTTTTCATTGTTAATTTAGAGATCCTTAATTAAAATTAGGTTGAAAAGTTTGACATATTTACTGTGGCGTTTTATAAACTTATGCATTCTGAAAAACACCTTCAAACACACACATCTAACAAATTACAAAATCACATAATGCATTTAATCTAATGGCAAAGATTAAAATGTTGAAGGCATTGGTATTTGGACCTCTATTAGAAATAAATATGGCAAAGTTCATGTAATCATCAATAAAATGAATTACTCTGTAGTATACTATGACTTGTGTATTAAGATAAAGTGGGAGAGAGACTGACCTCAGGATGAAAAAACCAACTTGCATGGGAATTAAATATTCTAAATAGAGGAAAGTAGGGCAGAGACTCTCATGTTTTTCTAATTTGAATCGTCCACCTTTTAGAAAATGTGCATTCATTAAGTATATTAAACAGTTTAGTAATTCAGACTGCGATAAACTCAAATGCAGCCCTAATCTACTTGCAAATTTGGTTCTCTGGGAAAGACGGAAAAGGGAAAGGCCTTTTTACAAATGGTAATATCTCACCTATTACAAGCCTGGGTGGAAAAAAAAAGAAATGTAAAGATCACTGCCACAAAACAAACTCATAAAAGCAGAAAATGGGAGTGCAAGCCATTTACCTTTAAACAGCTGTCTCATACAGATGAATCAGCCCACTGCTAGCAATACATGGATGTGGTCAATGTCAATTTTCCCCAGGCATCTGGTATTGTCACTAGTGATTTTACTGAAGATTACCTATCAGTTAGTGCAGATTTGTTTTTTAATTGGCCCTCTGCACACCTGCCACATTTTTCTTAATCTTTGTCCCAGAAGCTGTTATAGAGAATACAAAGGTGGCTACTAGAAGAATATATTCTTAAGATACACTGGGAAGGAGACTGATAAGAACAATTTCAATTTTACGAGAAGAAAAAAAGTGTCCCTGGATAATATAAAGGAAAGAACTACAAAGCAACCTTAGTGCATTCGCAAGAAGTAGGCAAAGCATCTGCATAATTCTAACTCATTATTGAAAGGTGATTATTTTCAGAGTATTGGTTTAAATTACACAAAACAGTCAAACATGACATGTGGGAAATAAATTATGAACAGGTGGGCAGGGTGTCTGGAGGGCAGCACTACTCATCAGGTTGACAAAACAGCAAGACAGATCACAGGATAAGCAGCAGGCGGGTAAGAAAGCAGCAGGCATAATGATTTGCAACATAGTATTTGACATTAATTATAATGGTGGAAATGGGAGTGATTTTATTTTAAGATAAAGAAGACAATTTATGTTTGGCATTCCATGGAACCTTTGTGATCTACCTGTTTGGAAATAAGTTTACATTGTGACACTATTATTTTATATACACACACATACATATTGGCATGATGAAGTACAGTTTATAAATAATTCAGAATTCACAACCATTTGTTTGACTTTTCCACAGAACCACTGTATGGGCCTAAAATTAACATAATGTTGTAGAACTTTAAAGATATGAAAGCCTCCTTGATACATATTATTTAATTTCGAACTGGTGTACAGTATTAAGCAAACATAACAGTCCTAAACCCAACAGATTCAATCAGAAATTATAAAATCAATAATTAATATATAATTATTTTAAGGAATCCAGATCTTCTTACCCAAAGAAATGCCTGTTTTAGTGACATTAAATTTTGGTACTTTTACTCTTCTTAGGGACTAGCCAACCAAAAATACCATTTAAAAAAATTTCCTCACAATTTGTTTATCAAAACACATAGTAAATTCTACAAATGAAGCATTTGAAGTGACACTTCTTTGCATACTTACGTCATTATTTTAGTTTTGTGCCATCCTAACATATAATTCTTTTATTTGTTAAATCTATACCGAATTTTAGTCCAGAGCACTCTTACCCCCTCTATATTCTCTCTCTGTCCCTTACTTTCTCTCACTTTCCTCTCTAAATTTCTCTCCTTTTAATTAATTCACAGTGAATTTCTACCCTAATAACTGATACTGTTAATTAGGTATCATGTATCTCTGATTACGTTTCCTAATTTGGAAATAAAGCAAATTATATCACCAGGTAAATAAATGATCAAAAGACCCTGTAGTCTCACGATTTTTATACTTGTTAAGCATGGTGAAAACAATTATTAAATAGACTTCATGTTACACTTTTGGACCAAAGTCCACTTGTAGTTTGGAAATTTGAATATCATTATATATACTTCTTCCTAAATTTAATAATTATCAATCTTTGTTTTGTTTGTATTAATTTTTATCCCTGGCCTTACTCCCAGACTTTAATTACTATTCTTTTTCAACTTGCCCGGAAATTTACCTCAAAGACAAATAAATCTCTGCTGGGGTTCTGCTGACTTGGTGTAGCTCAGCCAATTTGGCACAGTAAAGAGTCTATGAATCCAGGTTGGATTCAAATTTTCTACTTCCTTTATCTCCCAGAGAGTCTGTTGAAAGAGCATCTGCTTGAGAATTCACCTCTCCAGCTTCTCCTGTGGATTTATTTGTTTGTTCGTTAGGTACAAGGGTTTGAACTCAGAACCTTGCCTTCCTTCTAGCTGAAGGCTAGTGTTTTACCACTTGACCACAGTTCCACGTGTGCCTTTTTGGGTATTTAATTGGATAAAAGAGTCTCAGGAACTTTCTTTCCCAGGCTTGCTTCAAACCCTGATCCTGCCGGGCGCCTGTGGCTCATGCTTGTAATCTTAACTACTCAGGAGTCTGAGATCTGAGGATCACAGTTCAAATCCAGCAGGGCAGGAAAGTCCGTGAGACTGAAGTGGCGCTGTGGCTCAAGCAGTAGAGCGCTCACCTAGAGCTGAAGAGCTGAGGGACAGCGCCCAAGCCCTGATTACAAGCCCCAGGACCGACCAAAAAAAAAAAAAGCCTTATCCTCAGATTTCTCCTCCCTCACCCTCTCTCCTGCCTCTTAGTAACCAGGATTACAGGCATGAGACACAAATGTCCAACTCCCATGTTTTCTTTATTTCAGGCTAACCCTCCTTCTACATGGATGACCTAACTTTCAACATTTTCTTTAGTAATCAATAACTAATGCTACCTGAAATTGTATCTAGATCATTGTGAATTGTTTAATATGCACAAAGATTTGTAAACACTCTAAGAGAAACTGCTCTAAGATAGAATGTGTTTTCTTAAATCTATACTATCTAAAAATACAGTTTTTAAAACCAAATTATATGTGTTCAAATCCTAAAAATCTTACATTTGTTATTAACTTAAGGTTGAGAATTTGCACATTTTTAGTTTATAGCTGTAAATTCAGAATTCTATCAAATCTGCAAACCTGTTTTCTGACTATGCATTATAAATACCTTAACTTATCAAGGAGTTGATGCCAATCATTTCAAAATTTCCAACAAGAATAATGAAATCTGTTTCTGTATAGTTAGTAATTAATAAGCCCATTTTTAGAACTTACGTATGTATAGAGCAATGAAACTTTCCATGTACATATAAAATATATTTGATTCAAAATATTATGCATTATAGTTTCTCTTTCTATAAAGTATAAGCTCATTTTGAAATATGACTGAGCCCCATTTTACACCAAATGACTCGTTCATTGAAATGAAGCGATTTGCCTAGTGTCATACTGCCCCACATTGAGATCTCCTGCACTTCACAATACGTGCTTAAAAACTTACATCCAACATATTTAAGGAAATATAAAATCCTTCCATTCTCCAGGATTGGAAGAGGTAACATCTTGAAATTGGTAATAGTGCCAAAAGCAATTTATAAATTCAATGTTTTACCCATCAAAATCCCAACAGCATTCTTTAATAAAATGTAGAAAGCAATCCAAAAATTTCATATGGAATAATAAAAGATGAAAAATAGCAAAAATAATCCTTAGCCAGAAGAACAGTGTTGGGGGAATGTGAATATCAAACTTCAAACTCTATTGAAAAGCCATAGTAATAATAAAACAGCTTGGTACAAGAATATGAGAACCAAGAGAACGGAAAACCCAGTAATGAATCCACAGACCTACTGCCTCCTAGTATCAGATAAGGGAGTCAAAAACAGAGGTGGGAAGATAGACGAGCTCTTCAACAAATATTGTTGGCAAAATTGGCTCTGCACAAGCAAAAAAATGAAGATAGATCTTTATATATCATCCTGCACCAGAATGAATTCAAAGTGGATGAAAAAGTCAATGTAAGGCCAGATACCATTAAAATATTCCCGGAAAGAGTAGACACTAAGGCTTCTAGGAACTGGTTGAAACTTCCTAAGGAAAGATCTAGAATAACAACAAATCAAAGAAAGCCTGGCTAAATGGAATTGCATCAAACTGAAGAATTTGGGCATGGCAAAGGACTTAGCTAACAAGAAAAGTAGAAAGCCCACAGAATAAGAAAAGATTTTTACCAACTATACACCAGACAAAGCCCTCATATCTAAAACATACAGAGTGTTCAAGAAATCAAACCTTCTAAAAACAACAACTCAATTAAGAAATGTCCTAAAGACTTAAAGAGAGACTTCTCAGAAGTACTACTCACCAATGGAGACATCTCTAGCCATTAAAGACATGCAAATCAAAACAAACAAACAAAAAACAAACATTGGGATACCACCTCACCCCAGTTAGAATGGCCATTATCAAGAAAATTAATAATAACAGACTCTGGCAAGGATGCAGCCTGGAAACACTATTGCAGTTTTGTGAGAGCGTGAACTTGTTCAACCACTCTGGAAGGCAGTATGGAGATTCATCAAAGCACTAAACAAAGAGCTTCCCTATGAACCAGCAATCTCATTTCTGGGTATAGACCACAAACAAGGCCACATCATAGCTACATGCATAACCATGTTCATTGCAGCATTGTTTACCATAGCCAAGATATGGAATCAACCCAGATGCCCCTCAGTGGACAAATAGATGAAGAAAATGTGGTATATACACAATGTAACTCTACTCATCCATCAGAAAGAATGATATTGTACCATTCATGAAGAAATGGAAAGAGAAAAAATTACACTAAGTGAAATAACCTAGACCCAAAGAAACATTGATTTCATGGATTCCCTCATGTATGGTAATTAGAATGTGTTTATAATTCTACAAGGAAATTCACTGCATGGTACAAGAGAAAATACATTTAGACATGATAAATAATACAGATCTCCAGGCATTCACACAATAAGTTCAAAGGACGCTATTCTTAAGAGAGGATAACAAGAGCTCAGGAGATATGTGTGTATGACCATATAAAATATTATTTATAAAAATGAACTCCAAGAAATGGAAACAAGTGTTTTCTTTTTTTGGTGCTGTTTTTTGTTTTTATTTCTACCTATCTTGTTTGTTAGTTTATCTATTTTTGGGAGGGTAATAGTGGGGGCAAAGAAATGGAGGGGCAAAGGAGAACAAATGCAGCAGTAATACTCACTAGACACTATGTTCAAAATGAATTATAGAAGTTGTGGGTGTGGTTAGGAGGGAAAAACTGATATGGAAGTAAGGCATAACATTGTCAAAAAATCATGTACTCATTATGTGACTTATGTGCTTTCAGCCCCTCTATATATCACCTTTACACTAACTATATACACATTATATATATACATATATATGTATATATATGTATATATATATATATATTCTAGAGTCTGTGCATTCCTTAAGAAACATCTGCTTTCTGTTGGTCTTTTGGTAGAAGTGGATTTCTCTTTTTTTATTTTATTAATTTTTACTTTCCTTTATTTAAACTTTGGTGGTTTTATTTCCTTTACTTTGTTATACAAAGTGTTTCAATTCAACATTGCAATTCATGACTCCAATGAATATGATCAGTGTTACTCCTTCCCTTTTGTCCTCTCCCATTGATTCCAACTCCATCTATCCACTCAAATCACCCAATTCTGTTTTCATAGATGCACACTGAATACTATTACTGTGTTTGCCCAGCATTTGTCCCTATTCTTCTGACTCCTATTCTGCTCCAACCACACTCAGACAAAATAATTTCAGCTTCCTCGTATCGTTTGGTTAAATTTCCAGTTAATTGTTCAGAGGAGTTACCCCATTGTTACCTTCCCTGAAACTGGATTTAAACTCAGAAGCGTGGCTTCTTTTGGCTTCCTTGCTCAACTGATGCTGTATCACTTGAGTCATGTTTCCAGCCCAGCTTTTTGTTAGTTATTTTAGAGGTAGAGACTACTAAACTTTGCTGTCTTGGCTATTTTTAATCAAGATGCTACAGAACTCAGAACTGTCACATGAATAACTAGGATTATGGGCGTAAAGCAAGGTATATAGCTATAAAACCCCAGTTTTAAAGTATAAGTTGATTTTTCTGTAATTACTTGACAAATTTTCACTGAAATAATCCAAATCTTCCCCCAACTTTCATAAGGATGAGAATCTTCCCTGTAGAAAATTTATAAAGAGATTTTCTCTACCCCCTCCTCTCTATTTAACACACATAAAACTAGTAAGAACTACTCCCACAGCTTTCCAGAAAGGTCTTCAATTAATTGCTGGGGTCACAGTTTGATTTGGGTGTTTACTAATGATTGTGTTTCTAAATATGAAATCAATAATTTGACATTATTTTGAATCATATATTACCCAAAACTTATTCTAGCTGAAATTTGACTCCAAGTACTTCCTACTATAAATAGAAATGTTGGGTTCCAACATTCAGAACAATAAGTAATTAGCAATCTCCCCTGGATATAGGTATATATCTTTACCCTTATATTTGGAATAGAGCACTGAACAAATCTGCAAAGGCAGCATATTAATCCACAATCTCTTCCCTATAGATTGCACACAGGGTCAGATCAGGAAATTTTAATTATATGAAGCTACTGAGAACATAATGATTAATCCTCAGACAGAAACAGAATAAAATAAAATTTCTGAAAAGATGATTAAAAACTTCAAGAGAAAAATTAAAAAGAAATAAAATACTAAGCAACATGTGTGTTTGGATATGTGATCACTTCCTAAATACACAAATTAAAAGTAAATTTAGTATGTACACAGTCCAGGGAGAAATAACGAGTTGAGCATCGAGGAAATGCAACAATCTTGAGATAGCTTCTAGTTAAATTATTATTTAAAATTCAATCAGTTCACATTGCAGAAAACCTCCAGAAAATAAGTAATGTGATTTTTTTTTGTCCCATTGATGTGTGACACATTAATTTAGCTCTTTGGTTTGATTTACAGTTAATGTTAACTTTATAAAAATGAGTAATTATTAATTGATTCTTCCATATTTGAGTAGCATACAATGTTTATTTCAGGTGTCCTACATTCAGACATTTTTAAATGTATTATTTGGAGATGCTTTTGAATTCAGAGTTTGAGCCCTTTGCTAAACCTTATAACTTTGGCTTTCATTTCAGTGAAAGTCTTGATAGGCCCAATCCAAGGTTCACATCCTCCTGTGTATGCTTCTCCAAATTGATGGAATGGCAGATGTGTTACCACACCCAACTATTGTTTGAGATAGAGTGTGGTGAAATTTATTTTCTCCCCTTGACTAGCATCCTACTAGGATTTCCCAATCTCTGTCTCCAAAGGAGATAGGATTACAGGCTTGAGGCACCCCATTCACACTCTTAACACCATATATATATATATATATATATATATATATATATATATATATATATACACATTTACTGAGTGGGACTCCTCAATATCAGCCTCCAAATAAATACTTTCCATTTTCAGCAGTTTCTTTTTTTTTTTTTTATTGTCCGTCCTGGGGCTTGGACTCTGGGCCTGGGTGCTGTCCCTGCACTCTTCAGTTCAAGGCCAGCGGTCTACCTCTTAAGCCACAGTGGCACTTCCGATTTTCTAGTGGTTTATTGGAGATCAGAGTCTCAAGGACTTTCCTGCCAGGGCTGGCTTTGAACCATGATCCTCAGATCTCAGTCTCCTGAGTAGCTAGGATTACAGGCGTGAGCTGGTGTCCAGCAGTGATTTCTATCTTTTTCCTGATCCAGTTAATAGCCACCACTAGTATGCAATTTTGCATTCTCTCTATATTAATTTACTTATTCTGGAAATTTCATGGAAATTGGATATAGCATCTGACTTTTTATGAATGATTTTTGTCTTGTTAACATAATGTACTTGTGATTACCCAAGATACAATATGTGTGTTGATATTCAAATTTTTGTTATAGCTGAATAATTTTATACCTAAATAGTATCTCAAGACCAATATAGATCATGACATTGTTTCATCATTTTATTTGTTGATAGATTATTGGAAAGTTTTCATGAATAGTGTTCCTGTGAACTTCCACAGGAAATATCTGTTTTATAGTGGAATTTTCTGTTCATAGAGTAATTCCATAATTAACTCCTTGAAAACTCACAAACTTTTCATGGCATTGTACAACTGTACCTTCCTATTAGCAAAACACAAGAATTCTAATTTTTCCAATGCTTTTTAACCACTTATTTTTCCTTCTTTCCTTCCATCTTTCCTTCCTTCCTTCCTTCTTTTTTTTCTCTTTTTCTTTTTATTATTATCTTTTAGGTGTACAAATTCAATTGAACATGCCAGTGTGGGAGTACAATTCATGTTAATCAGTACCATCATTTTCCTCCATCACTCCCAAACCCATCCACATTCTCAAATAACTTAGTTCTCCATTCTTTCATATGTATGTTGACTATGAAGGCTGCATTTACGCATCTTTCCTCTCTCCATTTATTTGCTCCTCACTCCTGGACCTCCCTTCCCTGACATACACATGACAGGTATATTTTTATGACAAATTTACTAGTGAGTAGTATGGCACCCATCATAGTATTTTGATTTACATTTCTCTAGTGACTAGAGCAATGAGTACATTTTTATGTGTTTGCTGTTCATTTGCATACATTATTTGAAGGAATATCTATCCATGCTCTTTACCTGTGTTTGAGTTGAGATGTTCATTTCATTTGTTGTTTAGTTGTAAGAGTTATTTACCAACACTTGATAGATATCACCTTCTTCACAAAAACATTGATTGCAAGTTGAAACTTATAGATTCCACACTTTCTCTAAAAGCTCAAAGCAAATTTGAAATGGTAATTTTAGACTTTTGTTTATTCTTGCACACTGTTCTAATAGTTCTGACTGTGTTGAAGATTTATAACATTCAGTTACCATGCTTTCATAGCTTTCCTCTCACCTGCCTTTATTTACTTCCCAATTGACCCTTGGCACATGGTTCAGGATAAATATGTGATGCCTTTCTCTTTTGTTTTTGTTTTTTGTTGGTCATAGGGCTTGAATTCTGGGCTTAGGCACTGTCCCTCAGCTCTTCAGCTCAAGGGTAGCACTCTACCATTTGAGCTACAGCACCACTTGTGTTTTTTTGGTGGTTTATTGGAGATAAGTGTCCCATGACCTTTCCTGCCCCAGCTGGCTTTGAAACAAAATCCTCAGATCTGAGCCTCCTAAGTAGCTAGGGTTACAGGTGTGAGTCACCGGCACCCGGCATGTGATGACTTTCTTAAGGGTGAGACACTCGTTGCCTTATATAAGCTAAATTCAGTTCCCCTCTTTCTCAAAATTCATTGTTATCATGACTTCTAAAATCATAAAAAGATGTGTCATTTTATGTTTGTTTCAAATATAGAGCAACTTTAATTTTTCTTCCTTAAATTTCATAGTGAGAAGTAAACAATACAATACAATAAATTTAAACATATACATTCTCCAGCAGAGGCATTAAGTTCAATATTTTGGGAAAAAATCAACTTTCAGTGACTTATTTATTTCCCTTATATACAACTTCATCATATATAACTGAAAATGTTCCCTTATTTCAAGTTCTTTCTTAGCAGTATTTTCTAATTTCTGAAAATCCTTAGTATAGAATATAATTATGTCACTTACTAAACAATGTAGGGTTTCAGTTTTATTAAAATTTATTTTACTATTTATTTTCCATGTCAACCAAACCATTTTTGCATGCAAAAAAGGAACTCAATAAACTGTGAGAGCCACTTTCAAAAATCTATCCCTTGGGAATGCAAGTGAGTATTATGATATTGGTTAATTAAATGTGAAGTACTTGCTTTTAGGGAGATGATTATTTCTCATTACTTGACTACAAGAGAACATGTGTGCAGACTGTATACAATTGAGTGTTCTTGGTTCCCTTGGATGATTCTGCATTAATTTTGTCCCCTTAATGAATTAGTTAACTTGTAAAAGTGTTAGGATTCTTCCTGTTGAAGCCAAGTCTATTACCTTTGCCTATATCTGTAACAAGAGTGATTGGGAATATAGAATTTTGCATCTGGAAGGAGTTAACTTTGCTGTTTTTTTAGTAGCTTCCAATAAGCTTTTCTTTACAAACCAAATCTTACAGAAAAAGACTAGACTTCCATGCAAAATGCAGTTAAATTAACAGTTCATCATTTTACGGCACACTACAATTGAATTCTGTGACCAGTCATGTGCTCTTGTTCACACTCCTGAAAACTAATTTCAAAATCAGTCTTAAGTTTATGGCTGAATCGACAGCTACTTAAAAGGCAGTAGCTACCCTCTCATTGCTTCATTTATCAAGTATGCATGCCAAATATACTATCACATAATAACTTCATTTCTTTTTTTTTATTCTGGAAATATCCTTCTTTGAAAAAGATTGGTGTATTCCAAATCTGTAAGACTTCTTTCTTAGAACTTAGTTGTCCTACTCAGTAATTAATAAAATATAATAAAACATGGGATTTTAAAAAATAAAACACCTAGTATGAAGCTAAAAAATAGAATAGAAGAAAGAAAGAAATGGTGCTGGCAAAATTGGTTAAACACCTGTAGCAAACTAAAGCTAGATCCGTATTTATCACCCTGCACCAGAATCAACTCCAAATGGATCAAAGACCTCAAAGTCCAAAGTCAAAGCAGACAACCTGAAAACATTACAGGAAGGAATAGGAGAAACTCTAAGGCTCCTTAGCACAGGCTGAACTTTTTTAATAGAGACCCAGAAACACAACATATCAAAGAAAAGTTGGACAAATGGAATTGTGTGAAACTACAGAGCTTCTGCATGGCAAAGGATATAGCTAGCAAGATCAATAGAAAGCCCACAGATTGGGAGAAGATCTTCACTAGCTATACAATGGAGAAGTGTCTCACATCTAAAATATACTTAGAACTCAAAAAATTAAATTCCCCAACAACAATTCTTCAAAGAAACAACTGCTCAATAACTAAGTAAGCTAAAGACTTAAAGAGAGACTTCTCTGAAGAGGAAATAAGTATGGCCATTAGACACATGAAGAAATGTTCATATTCTCTACCATAAAAGAAATGCAAATCAAGACAACATTGAGATACCACCTCATCCCAGTTAGAATGGCTATAATCAAGAAATCTAGTAACAACAGATGCTGGAGGGGATGTTGCCAAAAGGGAACCCAACTGCATTGTTGGGAGTGTAAACTTGTTCAACCACTTTGGAAAGCAGTATGGAGGTTCCTCAAAAGACTCCATGTAGGGCTCCCCTATGGCCCAACAATCCCTCTTTTGGGCATTTATACAAACAATCAAAAACAAGGTCATACCAAAGCTACCAGCCCAACCATGTTTATCATAGCATTATTCATGATAGGTAAGATTTTTGAACCAACCCAGATGCTCCTCAGTAGATGAGTGGATCAAGAAAATATAGTATATATACACAATGGAATTCTATGTCTCTATCAGAAAGAATGACATTGCTCCATTTGTTAGGAAATGGAAAGACTTGGGAAAAATTATACTAAGTGAAGTAAGCCAGGTTCAAAGAAACATAGGTCCCATAGCTTCTCTTATTAGCAATAACTAGTTCATTTCTAGGACAAGCAAAAAAGATCAAAAGCTATGTACATATGACCATATCAGATGATGTTAAGTGAAATGAACCCCAAGACAGGGACACAAGTGTTTTTTTTTTCTTTCCTGCGATTGTTTTTTAGGTACTTATAATACACCATGTGATTCTCTTGTTTCTTTTGTATGTTCTCCCCCCAAGGTATATCCCATTTTCACTGTATCTGGTTCCAGTGACCTGCATCTTGTATATACAGTTTTATAATTTGGGGAGGGGAAAGGATATAACAAGATGCTTAAATAAGGATAGAGTTTGGCCCATTGTAACAGTGAGATGTACAAGACACTATGTTGAAAACAAACTTTACAATTGGGGGAGGAGGCTGGGGTGGGAGGAGTTGTGAAGGTTGGGAGGGGAAGGGAGGGATGGTAGAGGAAAAACAAAGGAGGAGGTAACAATGCATGATACTTTACTCATGTAACTGTAACTTCTCTGTACAGTATTTTTACAATAAAAATATAAAAAATCCAGTATATTACACGTAGTAAATGTATGCTTACATATGTCTACTTACATGTCTATTTATCTACTTATCTACATGAGAAATATTACCTAATACTTGTATAAATACTAAATATGTCATTATATATTTAGATAGAAAGATAGATCTAGGTACTGATATATATATATATATATATGTACCTATCTAGATATCTAGGCATATATCTGCATATCTATATGTATCTACATGTCTATATTTATCTATCTATGTATCTCATCTATAAGTTTTTACGACTCATGTAGCAAACAGCCTTGAAGGATATTAGGAAAACATACTATATTAAACAAAATTTCCTGCTCATAAGATATTGCAGACATATAAGGACATATAGTACATGAAGTTCATGAATGTATTTTTATGTATCACTTCATTTTATCAACATAACAATTTGTAGGAGGAGAGTAAGGCCATTATATTTTAAAAGTATAAAAAGTTCAACTGGCTTTAAAAGTAGCAATAAAACACAATTTACTAAAATAGTTTATCAATCCTAATCATTCAAATGTAATAATGACTTTTATTAATGATGAAGACAACGAATCTGTCATGACAAGTAAATAATGCTTTTGAAGATATAACCCAAGCATTTTTTAATGTTCGTAGCATCATAATGAAAAATCAACTCTCAGAAGCAATTAATGTATAATATGCTTCCATTTAATAAGTTCATTTTATTCACTTTCATGATTGGAGTCCTAAGGTGTCTGGGCTTAAGTTAAAGGGCTCAAGGAATTTTGCAAGCAAAGATAAAAACCAGAACTGTGAAACTGCTGTAGTAGAAGCAAACTTCATTTGGCTGGCACTTTCATATGGTTGCTTGCAGGGCAGGGAAGAGGGCAAAGCAATGAAAAGAAGGAACTTGAGTGTTTACTCAGTTGAATGACAGTGATTGTCTGTGTTAAATATCTCCAAAGGCTAACATCTACTTAGGTCTGTTTTGCTCCCATATATATATATATATATATATATATATATATATATATATATATATATATATATATATATCCTACTATTGAGAAGTATTGAAGACATTTGTAGAGTTGTACAAAGCAAACAAAATATAACTGGTTAAACTACTCACTTTGGCAAAATCTTTTTAAAATGAATTTGAAATAATTGAGTTTAATGCTAGTAAAGATTTTAGCCAATACATTTTAGCTTACTGTGAGATAGGTAATGACTTAAGAACCTATATGAAGAAGAGAAAGTGGCCATTTTGAATAACAAATTATCTCTGTTCCAAAGTTGTTTTTCTTTTTAATTTTTTTTTCAGTGTTATATACAAAGTGGTTACAGTTACATAAGTAAGGTAGTGATTATATTTCTTGTCTAACTTGTTACCAGTTCCCTCATTTTTCTCCCTCTTTCTCTCCTCCCCCCTACCATCTCCACCCAAGATGAACAGATCATTATCAACACATTGTCTTGTGAGTATTGCTGTTGCATAGGTTCCCCTTTGTCTTTGCCTTACCATTTTGTTGTTCCCCTTTCCTTTACCTAATTCGTATTAATGTATGTACAATACACAGGGGATAAACCATAGCAGGAAAAACACAAAAGTAAAAACAAATCATGAGCCGGGTACCAGCCACAAGGATAGGAACTTCATAAGTATACCATACCAAACCCTCTAATTCAGAGAAACGGTAAGATAATAACTGTACCTTGCTTAAGATAGTTACATCTCAGTAGATATCCAGGTTAGAAGTAAAAAAAAAAAAATTAAAAATCCTACCTAAAATTATTGAATTTTACTAGTATTGTATTTTAGTAGATGCATAGTTTGTTCAAATTATATTCTTTTTGTCATTATTTTTGCTTTCTTTCATAATAGTTCATCATTATTTGTAACTTATACAAGTATTTTTATCAGTTGCCCAATTGATTTGTTGGATACCCCCCAAAATGAAAAAAATACAACCAAAATATAGTTACTCTCTTGAACATGATGATATTATTATGCTGAAAGGGATAAGAAATCACCAGATTTTTGAATAGTAATAACAGGCCAAAGAGTAAGATGAAATACAGGGGATGTCTTTGTCATTTAGAATGAGTTTTCCCTTTCTCAATTCTATTTTTTGAGGCTTGGTCTCTTACCCTCTGTCTTAGCCAGGTTTAATCTTCGATGAGTTGAAAATATGTCAAAATCACAGAGCATGAATTTACTTTAACTGTTAGAATAAAAAATAAATTATTCTCTTTACTAAAAAGAAATTTTAAAAAAGCTAGGCTTTTCAAAGAATATCCAAACAAATTTTATAATTGTATTTCTTAACAAGGGTTGAATAACAGTTTTTTAGATACCTCTGGAAGATCTCTTATATACATTATTTCTTAAAAATAATTTGAGGCATTTAAATAGGGATACAGGTGGATCCATTGCAACAATGAGATGTACAAGTCATTATGTGGAAAAACGAACTTTACAACTTTGGTGGGGAGGGGGAGGATTGGAGGGAGTGGGGGCGGGGAGGAAGGGAATGGATGGGAAGGGGAAACAAAGGAGGAGGCTACAATGCTTGATAAGAAATGTACTCATTATCTTGCCCATGTAATTGTAACCCCTCTGTACAGTATT
>NW_012267273.1:5450377-5499633 GCF_000151885.1 Dipodomys ordii | reverse complement strand
ATGCAAATCAACCTAATTTCCACCTTCTCCATAAACAGTATCTTATATATATATATATATATATATATATATATATATATATATATATATATATGTTAAAAAAGTAATTCCTAGGAGACAATTCCAAGAAACTTCCTAGTCTGGTTCATTTTTAAAATCTCTTCATGACACCCAGCCATCCATAGTACAGTTTATCAGAGATGACTACTATATGACTAATTGTGTTCACTGTCATCTCCTTGCCAGTTTGATCCTGTTGGGAATAAATAACTCTTACTTTTGTTCTTAATACTAATGACATTTATTGGTCAGAGGAAAACAAAAACCAGTAAATTATCATTCATTCACTTCTAAAGTTGATATTCAAACAAATTAAAATTTAAAGCTAATTCTATATATTTAGGGGTCGGCTTTCTCATCGCTATGTTAACATACTCAAAGAAATAGGGTTGTCCTGTCTGTGTTCCCCATCTTCATGCTTTTCCCAGTTCACTCTTTCTAAACCCAGTAATTCCATATCCCTAAGAAGACTGAAAATGTCTCTCTTCCTTTCCTCAAATAGACAAGTCCTTTTTCCTGGAGTACTATGCCATTTCTTTTCTGCTAGGGTTTTTCAGTTTTATTTTCAAGATTCTGACTGGAAGATCTATTCATGTAGAAATGATTCCATATTCATTGTCTACCTGTGCAGGCTGGGCTACTTGTTTTGCATTGAACCATTTTCATTCTTCTCTTTTTTTGGGGGGGGAGGGGTCCAGTCTTGGGGCCTGAACTCTGGGCCTGGGCGCTGTCCTTCAGCTTTTCAGCTCAAGTCTAGTGCTCTACCACTTGAGCCACAGCGCCACTTCCAGCTTTTTTTCTTTTTGCTTATGTGGTGCTGAGGAATTGAACCCAGGGCCTCATGAAAGCAAGGCAAGCGCTCTACCACTGAGCCACCTTCCCAGCCCCTCCTTCTTCTCTTTCTCTACTATTAGGACAGTCAGTTCTGTCTTGTATATTTCCTTTAGCCACAAGAATTACAAGCATGTCATATGAGTTTTGGAATGAGCTGTGGCTACAATATATTTTAGCCTAAGCATTTAAGTATTTTGAATTAGTCCACTTAAAAAAAACCTCAGGGTTTATTTTTACTTAAACAAAAGACCATGCATTTACTAGGTAATTTTAATATTATAGCATAAAGATTTATCATTTTGTTTTAAAAATTAATTCCATCACCTTCACCTTTAACACATTTTGACTGTTTCAGTGGAATTAGTATAGAAAAAGAGATAGAAGAGGAAGAGAGAGAGAAAGATGGAGAATATTTCTGTGAATTAATATAGAATTGTGAATTATGACAGCCAAAAAAGTGCCTTAGGAAATGGACATCTAAATGTAATATACTGGATGAAATCATGGAACAAAACAAGATCATTAGGTTATTGTTTTGAAAATGTGAATAGCTAAATAAATCTGTATCAGCAGTGCTTCATTATTTGGTGACCTCCCCCTTACTGAAATAAGATCTTAATTCCAGGATGTGATGGATGTGAGGTGGGTGGGAACTTTGTCTGGAATTGCCCTACAAATTTGATTTTTTTTTTCGGTCATGGGGTTTGAAATCTGAACTTGGGTGCTGTCCCTCAGCTCTTCAGCTCAAGGTGAACACTCTAACCACTTGAGCCACTGTGCAACTGCAAGTTTTCTGGTGCTTTATTGGATATAAGAGTCTCACAGACATTCCTGCCCAGGCTGGCTTTGAACCTTAGGTATCGCCTCTTGAGTAGCTAGGATTACAGGTGTGAGTCACAGGCACCCAGCCTGGACAAATTTTTAAGTCGGATTCTGGTGGTCCATAGCTCTAATTTTAGCTACTTAGAAGGCAGAGATCTAGAGGATGACTGTTCAAAGTGAATATGGATAAAACAGTCCTCCAGACTCCATTACAACCAGACAAAATTGGGATTGGAACTTTGGCTCAAGAAGTAGAGGACTAACAGAACAAGCAAGGCCCTCACTTCAGTCTTTGGTATCAGAGTATTTTAAAGAAAAGTACATTTCTGTTATTTGCTAAAACATGCAATCAGGGGAAATACTTCACATCAGATTGAAAATAACAAAATAAAATCAAAGAAGTAGTTGTAATAGTGACTATTTCATAGAATCATTTCATTGAAAAATGATCGATGAACAATAAAACTGTATTTAAAGAATAAAAAACTTGTATTTCAAGAATACAAGATTTTTTATGGTCAGAAAATTCAAGATGTACCCACTTAGCTATGTTCAAATATAATAGTTATACTATCATATATTAGAAACACATGGTTTAAAATTAGTTGCATTGCCTTTGACCTCAGGAAAATAGAAGAAATATGGCAAATTAGACAAATCAAACAGAATTTAACTTCAAAAAGAGAAACTAATTAACTTAAAAAGAGATTTTTATAAGCAAACAATATAACAGTATATTTCATGATATTATATTCAAATACTCCTATAAAATTCTAGTAAATGAAATGTAAAATTGAAATATATTGCTAATAAATTTGTTTATTTTAGGAATATCCATTATTTTTTACATTTGGAAATTAGTATATTAGACTGATCTACATAAAATGTCTGAAAAACAAAATCACATCAAAGGTATAGAAAAAGCAAATAATAAGATTTGATATTCAATCAGGACTACAAAATTCTTCAACCTATCCCTGAAACTATCCACATCTTTTTTTTCTCTATCAGTAACTAGCTTTTAAGTTCCTCATACTTGTAAGCTATCCTAGATTTCCTGCTTTCTCTTCATGTCTTCTACTCCTTGAAGTAAAAATCTGCAGAGGAATCTCCTACCACAAAGTGAATATATTCTCTTCGGTTGACTACAAAATATGTTTATATTTATTTGAGATCCAATCATTTCCTATCTCTCATGGAAGTTGCTTCCTTAATATATTGAGGAATCAAATTACCTAAGAGCTGTAGAGATAGACCTTAAATATATAAAGCAGATCTCAGAATATCTTGTTTAAAATTTGTAATCAGATTCCTATTACATTAAGCCTTTCCAAATTTACCCACATCCCCTAAAAGACCTGGACATTTCCTGCCAGAGTACATTTACAACAACTTCCCTTATTCTTTTGTTTTGCGTTATACACTTTTAACAATAGTGGCCATCTTTTAGCTCCTTAACATAATTTTTCTGTATTTTTCACAAACTTCTACTTTTATGGGCTCTTTACATTAAACAGTCATATTATTACTGTATTTCATTCCATCATGGTCTCCTTCTAATTCATCTCAGAGAGGTTTGTCCTCAACCTAAGCAGTAGAATTTTACTACATTTTACTCATCTTCTATCGTAACAGTCTCTGATAATTACCTCACAGATAATGTAAAGTACAATTTGCAGGTGTATTTAGTGGCTTCTGTTTTACTTTCTACACAGAATAAAAACTGTACACAGAAAATGACTTTAAAGCCAGATAAAATTCTGGTTTTGAGTCTTGTATGTTGTACTTTCTGACTTAATAGCCTTATAGAATTCATACAAATTTTCACTTACTTTGTTTCATATAGTATTTACATTTGAGACACTGTTTAAAAAAACTGTAGATGAAAATAATGGATGTTGTATTATTACTATGTACAGAGAACATGATTTAAATGTGTTTCTATTTTGAATAGAAAGTGGAACTTCTAACTTATGAACTTAGATATCTAGCTGAGAAAAATTCCAAGAAAAATATATACAGCCTTGTTTTTCCTTGCTGCTTAAAAGGTGATATAACAGATAAACTGAGGGACAAATTGTTAAGTACACATAAATCAGAATATCAATATTTAGAACTTATCTAAGCTTCATGTAAAAAAATAATGATGATAAAACATACTTTCAAGAGAATAGTAGAGATACGGAGATCAATTATGTGACTCATGGATCTAGTCAACAATATCAGCAGAAACTAGGAAGATGTGAGGCTAGCCTGGAAAGTGTGTGAGGACACTCTTGTCTCTCTGTTAGAACCCCATAAACTGCACAGGCTACCAACAAGATTTAGGAAAATTTTATGTCACTGGACATAGTGTCAGTTTGACCTGAAAGGAATATGAGTAGTCTAAATAAAAGGAAAATGATTCCACTAAAGTCCATAGATATACCAATGTCAGAGAATGAGACCAAGGGTGAGGCTGTGACCAAGGTTCAAAGAGATAGCGTTCTCCTCTTTCTCTCTCTCTTTTCTTTCTTTCATTCTTTCTTTCTCTTTCTTTTGTTCCTTTATTTTTTCTTCTCACCTTCTTCCTTGTTTTGTTCTCCTCCTTCTTCTGCTGCTGTTGCTAATCATCCTTCTCCTTTTTTTCACTTTCTCCTCTTTCTCCTTTCCTTTCTCTTTCTCACAGGAATGATGTACTAATATGTTACATGCACCACAATTATCTTGGGGAAATCAATAATTGTTGCCAGCTTTTAAAGGTTAGAAATGAAGATGAGTCTTACCCCATAATGAAATCTATCTAGGCAATCATTCATATAGGATTTAGATAACTTACAAGAGATGAGGATTTCTTAAATTGGTTATATTTTCCTAAGATGTTTGAGCTTAGATTTGATACTGAAAGGTCTACTTCTTTGGGGGAAACCGGACTGGAGTGAATACATTCTTCAAATAGCAGGACCATGAATCAGGGTTAGAGGGACAGAGTATGGTGTTCCTTTGCACTAAAACTCTAAGAATGATGTTCTTAATAAATTTAAAATAAAGATTCAGAGACACAGAAGGAGTTGATAGATATAAAAGTAGAATAATGAATAGTCAAATTAAAGTTAGATGTGATTTACATCAAATTAGTGAGGCAAGTACTACAGTGTACCTAAAAAGAGGACTCACAAATACAGTGACTGCCTTGTGCCTCTGAGTGGTAATGTTCAATAAATCATGTTTTATAACTTCCTTCTGCACACCTCCACTTGAACTGCTTTATATCATCACAAACACCAGGGAAAAGAGTGGAAAAGTGTGCTCTCTAAATAAAAGTAAAAAATTAGAATAAAGATAGACACATGAAAAAAATTCTGAGTATTGTTTCCAATCAAGTAATTCTAACAACATTCTCCTATTATTAAAATATGAATAATGTGATCAATTGAATTGGACCAAAAAATGACTCAATTGACACCAAGCCATCAGAAAAAGGTGTGACACGTTCTAGTGCACTACTTAACAAACTAACTTAGCTCATGCTGAGTTAGGTGTCAAAGTTGTTATTTACTGTGACACCTTATAAAAAGACTGGGATTGGTGGCAATTAGCAGAGAAACACCTGCCTGACATTGAGGGCAGTGAACATAAACACCAGCAGGAAGCTATAACAGAAAATACAGTAACGGAAGGGCAGGACAAGTGGTCAAGGGTGGTTACATAAGAGTTTGCACTCATAATAAGGAAACAATCATAACTGACATTACTACTGATCTTTTCCCATTGTCTTAATGAATTATTGCATTAGCAATATTTTTCTGCTGCAATTAAACTGACAATTCTGGTAAGTCTTACAAGGTGGTTGGGTAGTTCTCTCATCCCTTTCAAATGTGTTTAAGATGTTCATTATGTTGACCAAGATCTCAATCCGTAAGTGATATTTTTCCATTGCTGCATTCGTTGACTTCAGGGTATGAGAACAATTGCTGAATCTTCATTGGCACCATTGCTTCTCATTTGGAAGTGTCAGATGAAAAATACATTTTGTGTCTTCTTTAAATGGTAATTCCAGTCTTCATATGTCTTATTTGTTTCAATTTATTACCCCCTACTATGTCTTACAGGCCTAAGATATTACAGTGACAAATAAAGACAGTTACACAAATAGAAGAAGTGAAAAATCTTTGTATTTGCACAGGTATTTTCAGCTCCGTCACAGTCAACATAAAGGCATGAAGAATGAAAGTCATAAAGTATTATTCCCATGAATACATGAATGTTCAAGGCTTAGGATATCTTGTCCAATTGCAAGTAGTTTAACTTTCCTATGTTTGAAATTCAAAATGTTAATAGAATTCACAAGTCTTGGCCTAAATTGAATAAAATTTTATTTATGGACTTTACCTGCCATTCGCAAAACTCAGCACCTGCTTTCACTACTTAGTCATACTGAGTACATGCACATTCTGCCCCTTCATAAGTAAATGCATTGACAACATTAGCAACAAGGTCTTTTGAGCATTCTGTCATGAGCATAAATCATAGCTCAACAATAAATGAATTGCTAGTAAGGTGTCAATGGCTCACAACTCTAATCATTAGGCAGACGTTTGGAGGATCAAAGACAGGTTGAGGTAAAAAGTCTGGAAGACTCCATTTCTAGTTATCCAGCAAAGAGAAAAGTTATAAGTATGATTCAAGGTAGAGCCCTAGCCATGAGCAAGTAAGCCCAACAAAAGTCAATAGCTCTGATTTCAAAATCCAGTACTGGCAAAATAAAAATGCTAATTTCCAAAGTAGTATACATATGAGAATATGGCCTAACAGCATTTCCAATATTAGAAACTCATATATACCAAAGACATATTTACAATTAAAATTCAATGGTGAGAAAATTTCCTGATATTTCTTCACTTATCACAGATACTAATTTATACATATCACAGATACAAGTTTGACGCATTAATGGTGTCAGAAAACTTTGGGTTGAATTCTATAAGTAATTTCTAACATACTAAAGGAAATATGCATCCTTGGAGAGTTAGAAAAGATTAAGGTAAAATTTGGAAAGAAATATAATACAGATTTCATAGTATTTATGTCATCTTTAGTATAAAATGTCTTTCTTAGAAGAAATAGATCTAGTTTAGGTAGCCCATAAAGTTTGGAATCCTCATCATTGAATTAAATCAAAGCCAAATGACCATATGGCTAAATTATGCACCATGGAATACTGCTTTTTAAAATTCTCTTTTACTTAGGCTACAACAGTCCCTAGCCAATAACTTATGCATTAAAAATACCTGACACATTAGCATATTTTATAATTGAGTTGAGAACTGATGTTACTATTAATTTATTTTTGAAATATTAACTTGCTTTTAAAGAAAGTATGATGAATAAATGTCAGAAATATTTATGACAACATACTGTTATATCAGGTTTGTCCTTCAAATTCTGAGCCACATTAACATGAAGATTACTGTGCCTTTGAAGAAAGTTCTCTCTGGATCAAGGCAAACTGTTCTGTGAATCATACTATGGAACAAGTCATCATGAGTAAGGAGAGAAATGTCAGATTTAAGAAAATTAGGTATTATTATTATAATAAAACAAATACAATTATTACTAATGTAAATAACAGTAATAAAATTAAACCAATCTTTATTACTGATGAATAAGAATGCAGTTATTCTCATTAACTTGTGCTCTATAAATTTTATATACATATAAAATTGTTCATGTAAAGAAAAATAAATTATAATCTACAATTCATTTCTTATAACATTTACTTTAATTAAACAATAAAATAATTACTTAATAAAGTACAGAAAATTATATTTTACATTGCTGATATTAAATGAAATTCAGGTAATGATTTTTAATTATTTCACTCTATCCAAAAATTAGTTTGACATACAAAATATACTAAATACACATAAAGAGTTTATTAATAGAGGACCATATGTTTTTGTAGACAAGCTTTCACATATAATTTGTGATAAAGGGTGAGTTAGATTTAGTAAATATGCTATAAGAAGCCTGTGAATTGAGATAAGATTAAGATGATCACTAATATATTTTCATGTGCTAACTTTTGAATAACAAGTATAGTGCTGTCTTACATACACATGCTCACTTATAAATCTTGATCAAATAAATTAAAGAATATGAAATAAAACAATATTTAAAAAATACATAATTAAATAGAATTTTCACATGTAAATGGGAATTCCAGGTGAAATGAGTTAGAGGTGAGTGGAGTGGAGAAGAAAGCCAGTATGCTTTTTATTTCTCAATATACTATTTATAGTTTCTGCTTTCAAGTGTTTAGAGTTACTAGTGTTTTTAGACCACAAGTAAATATTATGACATAGGATATCTAGTTTTCTTTCTTCTGTAATTTGAACAATTCCACATTTCTTTTTGTCAACTCCTTCAGTTATAGTTAATGCTTGCCACAAAAATAATTAGGAAAAAAGTTTAAAAAATAGGAAAGGACTTATTCTTTTACAATTCAGAATGATAGATACACATGTATATCGCATGATATAACATTACTGGAAAAATGATGTATATAACATAAGAACTCAACCATTTTTCACTGTGGTTAGTTTTATTTTTTTCTACTGGCCAAAGGTTTTAACAATGACCTGCCACATGCCTAAGGGAAAGTGGAAAATAATTTGTTATATAATTAAGCATAAATGCATTCACTTAATTTCATTTTCTAAACGACTAAAGAAAATTATCAGAAGCTGTGTGCTGATTTACCTGTAATCCTAGCTACTCAGATACTGAAAGTTGTGGATCACAGATTGAAGCCAGCTCAGGCAGGAAAGTCAGACTCTTACTTGCAGTTAACTAACAAAAATTTGAACGTTTGAGCAAAAGAAAACACTCAATGCCCATAGGCTGGGAAGGTGGCTCAGTGGTAGAGCGTTTGCCTTGCATGGCTGAGGCCCTGAGTTCGATTCCCCAGCACCACATAAGCAAAAAGAAAAAAGCCGGAAGAGGCTCAAGTGGTAGAGAGCTAGCCTTGATCTGAAGAGCTGAGGGACAGCGCCCAGGCCCAGAGTTCAGGCCCCACGACCAGACCCCCCCAAAACAAACAAACAAACACTCAGTGCCCAGACTATGAGTTTAAGCCCAAGGATCAGAATAAAACATAAACAAACAAAACCCCACAAAACAAGCAAATAAACAACAACAACAAAAAAGAAAACACCGTAAGGATTTACGAAAGAAGAAAACCAATGGAAAACTTCTAGGGTATTTTATTGACTTAGCCCACCCAGTCAGAGGCTGTGTGGTTGCTGGATGTCCTCAGCAGGCTGGATACTCAGGAAAATCAGGGGTAGATCCACTACCCAGAAACAAAGCTCAGATTATTTGTTTGTTTGTTTGCTTGCTTGCTTGTTTGTTTTGTCAGTTGTGGGGCTTGAACTCTGGGCCTGGATGCTGTCCTTCAGCTCTTCAGCACAAGGCAAGTGCTCTACCACTCGAGTCACAGTGCAATTTCCAGTTTTCTGGTGGTTAATTGGAGATAAGAATCTCCGGGACTTTGCTTCCCCGGGCTAGCTTTGAACCAGGATCATGAAATCTCAGCCTCCAAAGTAGCTAGGATTACAGGTGTGAGCCACCCATGCCCGGCTTGATCTATATTTTAGTAGTATGAAACAGTCACACCTTTTCAACCCTCAAATAAATCAACACAAATATAGTCATTATATCTCAGCCTATAAATAATTTCCCCAATATTTATGAAATAACTGAAAGTAAACAAAACTTTTCTGACTTTGGGTATCTGTCAGAAGTCTTCCAATGCTTTTACTATATTTCAAAATACTTTCTAAATCCTGGGTACTTTCTTTCATCCCAAGTTTCAATTTTTTAAGTTAACGATGTCTGTAGCCTTTTGAAGATTAACAAGAAGGCAACTCAGTAATTGTGACTTTTCATTCACTGGAAAAATTCTTTGTGGATTTTACACTAAAAAATGCCTTCTGTATTGATATCCTTAAGCATTTCAGTTCTGGTTAGGCTTAGATTCTTATATAAAGAAAGTGAAGATATATTATGCTTTGACCTTGAACTTATTCCCCAATTATAATAGACAGGTATAATTTTAGAAGCTTTAATACTTTTAAAGGTAGGAATGACCCTGGGATATGGTTTATGAATGTTAACATTTCTTTCATTCATGCTCACCTACCAGACAGGTAAGATTCAATATATCACATAGAAAAAGAAATACATGTGATATGTTATCCCTACATCTCCTATTATATTTGGTTTTTATTGCAACAAAATGCTTTCCTAGATTCCATTTCAGTTTTTTTTCTTATTGCATACTTCAAAGAAGTATTCGTGTTCCCTGAAAACACAATTATAGGCATTGTCCTTTCTCCAATAGCATTAATGCCAGCCACATGTTTAATTTTTACTCAAGATGTTATTATTGACCATACTTTTGATGGAAGTTAAAAAAATAACCTATCAAATAGAAGTTAAAAAATAACCTATACAACACTTTATTCAGAGAAATGTGTTTTTTTTCTTTCCCTAATAGATTAATTTTAGACAAAGAAGATTCTTTAAAATTTCTCTCTAGAAATGACGCAGTGGCTCAAGTGATAGAGTGCTTGCCTTGAGCTGAAGAGCTCAGGGACATTGCCCAGACCCATAGTTCAAGCCAAAGGACTGACAAACAAACAAACAAACAAATAAAATGTCTGTCATAGCTCTTGAAAAGTAAAATTTATTTATTTTAAAGTAAGATTGGTTATCAGCAAACTTGAAAGAATGAGAGTATTACAATGACAATATTTAAAGAAGTATGACTTCATATTTTTTAATTATGTAAATACCGTACAGAGGGGTTACAATTACATGAAGGAAGTAAAGAGTATATTTCTTATCAAGTGTCCCTCTCCCCCAACAAAGTTGTACAGTTGGTTTTAAGACATAATGTCTTGTACCTCTCATTGTTGCAATGGGTCCACCTGTATCCCTATTTAAACAACTTGTTTTTCTCTTCCCCTCCCCAAATTATACCAACATCAAATACAGTGAAAACAGGGGTTATACTGTGAGGGAGGGATATAAAAAGACACAAAGAAATCATTTTATAAATATGTAAAAAGCAATAGCAAGAAAGAAAAACCATTTGAGTCTTTATCTCGGGATTCATTTTGCCTAACATCAACTTCTCTGAACGTTTCTGTTTGTCTCAGACATATACTAGTTATTGTAAGTAAGAGAAACCATGGGACGATGTTTCTTTGGGCCTGGCTTACTTCACTTAATATAATTTTTTCCAAGTCTTTCCATTTCCTAACAAATGGGGTAATGTCATTCTTTCTGATGGAGGCATAGAATTCCATTGGGTATGTATGTATATATATATATATATATATATATATATATATATATCACATTTTCTTGATCCATTCATCATCTGAGTTGGTTACATATCTTAGCTGTGGTAAATAATGCTGCAATAAACATAGTTCTGCTGGTAACTTTAGTATGGTTTTGTTTGTGATCATTTGGGTAAATGCCCAAAAGTGGGATTGCTGGGTCATAGTGGAGCTCTATGTGGAGTCTTTTGAGGACCCTCCATACTACTTTCCAAAGTGGTTGAACCAGTTTACACTCCCACTAACAATGCAGCAGGCTCCCCTTCTGTCCACATCCCCTCCAGCATCTGTCATTTTTAGAGTTCTTGATTATAGCCATTCTAACTGTGGTGAGGTGGTATCTCAATGTTGTTTTGATTTACATTTCTTGTATAGTTAGGGAGGTTGAACATTTCTTCATGTATCTATTTGCAATCCTTCTTTCCTCTTCAGAGAAGTTTCTCTTTAAGTCTTTAGCCCACTTATTTATTAGTCAGTTGTTTCTTTGAGGATTTGTTGTTGGGGGATTTAATGTTTTGAGTGCAGGTATATTTTAGATATGAGACCTTTGTCTGTTGTATGGCTAGTGAAGATCTTCTCCCAATCCGTGGGCTTTGTATAGATCTTGGTAGCTATGTTCTTTGCCTTGCAGAAGCTCTGCAATTTCATGCAGTCCCCTTTGTCCAACCTTTTTTTTTGATTTGTTGTGTTTCTGTATCTCTATTAAGAAAATTTTGGCCTGTGCCAAGGAGACCTAGGGTTTCTCCTATTCTGTCCTGTAATGTTTTCTTGATTCCGGGGTCTTTGATCCATTTGGAGTTGATTCTGGTTCAGGGTGATATATAAGGGTTTAGCTTTAATTTTCTACAGGTGATAAACCAATTTTGCCAGCACAATTTAATGAAGTGGCTGTCTTTCTTCCATTCCATTTTTTAGCTCCCTTATCGAAGATTATGTTGATATAGTTTTGTGGGTTCATTTTTTAGTTTTCAATTCTATTCCATTGGTCCTGAGGTCTGTTCTTGTGCGAGTACCAAGCTGTTTTGATTACCATGATTTTGTAGTAGAGTTTGAAATTTGGTATTGATATTCCTCCAGCACTGTTCTTTATGTTAAGGATCGTTTTTGTTATTCAGGTTTTGTTTTTATTGTTGATGGTGAAAATATAAAGCCATTTCCTCTTAAATCAGGAACGAGACAAGGATGTCCACTCTCTCCACTTCTCTTCAATCTAGTATTAGAATGCCTACCTACAGCAATAAGACAAGATGCAAACATAAAAGGGATCCAAATAGGGAAAGATGAAGTAAAACTCTCCCTCTTTGCAGATGACATGATCTTGTATTTAAAAATTCCCGCAGACTCCACTCAAGCTGATTAAAAACTTTGGCAAAGTAGCAGGGTATAAAATTAACTTTCAAAAATCAATGGCTTTTCTGTATGCCAACAATGAGAAAAGTGTGGCTGAAATCAGGAAAGCAACTCCATTTGTAATAGCCCTACAAAAAATAAAATACCTAGGAATTAACTTAACCAAATAAGTGAAGGACCTTTATGATGAAAACTTTAAAAACCTGAAAAAGGAAATCAAAACAGAACTTAGAAAGTGAAAAACCTCCCATGTTCCTGGATTTGAAGGATCAACATCGTGAAAATGGCTATACTTCCCAAGGGTATCTACAAATTTAATGCGAATCTATTAATATTCCAACCTCATTCTTCAAGGAAAAAGAAGAGGAGATCCAAAAATTCATATTGAACAAAAAAAGACCCTGAATAGCAAAGACTCCATGTATTTTTATCTGCTCACACAGTGCAGTTGTTCTAATATATGGTATGTAATTCAGGGCTGAGTTTTTCATGGTGAGTATCATGTTCAAGCAGGTAATTCTTTACAGGAAACCATCCTTATCTTACAAGGTGCTTAGAATCATTCCTGTATTCTCCCAAATCTAGGACTATTAGTAGTAACCATGTCCTTCTAAGTTATAACTAAAAAATTGTCTCCAGATATGGCTAAATATTACCCTCCAAATAGGAACTTTTTAATTTAGAATCACTGGGTGATTCAATAAATTTTAAAATTATAGTGTAGATAGCAAATAGGATTTTGTTTTAAATGATTGCATCTTCATTGATTCTTTCCAATTAGTTAGCCTCAAGAAAATTAATCTCATTTCTAAATTATATACCATGCATAAGCAATAGAAGCTTGTTTTGAAAAACATATTGGTTTTCAAAGATATTCATTCGATTCCTTCTATTTTTAATGTCTCTTGATTTCAAATACACCATTGTATAAATCTTTCACAGAGCATATAAAACACACAAGATACTCAATTTGATAGCTAAAGTTATGTTTTAGTCTTTGTTCATAGTTATAGTCTTAAAATGAGTAAATATTCAGTGATAGTAAGGTTATATTATTTACAGATTATATAACAAATTTCATTGTTCTTCTTCTCAAATGTTCTTTTTGCTTTTTTATTTATTTATTTTATTTTATTTGTGAACATACTGTACAGAGGGGTTACAATTACATGGGCAGGATAATGCGTACATTTCTTACCAAGCATTGCAGCCTCCTCCTTTGTTTACCCTTCACATCCCTTCCTAGCCTCCCTCCTTCCCCCCCCAGTCCCAATCATTCTTCCCCCCCTCCCCCCGCACTGACATTGTAAAGCTCCTTTTGGACATGACAACTTGTACTTCTCATTGTTGCAACAGGTCCACCTGTATCCTTAAACGAGTCGTTTTTCCCCAACTCCTCCACAAGTTATACTGACATCAAATATAGTGAAAGCAGGGGTTATACTGTGGGGGAGGGACATACAAAGCAACAAAGAAATAATCTTATAAATGCGTTAGAAACACATGCAAGAAAGAAAAAAATATTAAAAAACATATCTAAGGGTTCATTTTCCTAACATCACATTATCTGACCTTTTCCGCTTGACTCATACATATACTAGCTATTGCAAATAAGGGAAACCATAGGGTCTATGTTTCTTTGGGCCTGGCTTACTTCACTTAATATAATTTTTTCCAAGTCTTTCCATTTCCTAACAAATGGGGCAATGTCATTCTTTCTGATAGAGGCATAGAATTCCATTGTGTATATATACCACATTTTCTTGATCCATTCATCTAATCTTAGCTATAGTAAATAATGCTGCAATAAACATAGTTGTACTGGTAGCTTTAGTGTGGTCTTGTTTCCTCAAATATTCTTTTCTGAATACCCAATACATTTACACCAATAATCCTTCCTTTATAAGCATGTGTTTAAAGGCAAGTTCTAAATAGTTCAAAGTTGGTAGACATATTTGCAATAGTTAAGGAATTAAGATTTAAAATATTGATTAAGTAATCTCAAAGCTATACACTTTCAAACAAGTATTCTACAGTTGCTTAGCAGAGAGAATCTTAACAGAAATATGTTTTTGAAGCACAAAAATCAGCCAAAACTACTGTAAGATAAATCTCAATTGTATTCTCACATCTTTCAACAAAGAGAACTATGAATAATAAACCTTTAACCAGATATAGCTTAGCTTTGTATTATGGAACAAGGAAAGTTCCAGCAGTGCCTACATATTAAGAAACAAAGGCTCCCTCCACAGAAATTCATCTAAATCTGAGTAAGAATACAAATAAACCTTAATCTTATTATTTAAAAAATCTTGTTAACAAACCAGACTGCCTGTTTCAAAAATGTTTCATTATCATTACAACATTTTTTAAAAACTAGTTTCTCTAGTGGGTTAAAAAGTGCTGGGATTGTAATCCAGAGATAGAGGCTTACTTAGTGTTCTTGAGGCCACAGATATAATTCCATAACACACACCAACACAGACACACACACACACATATATCCTACATATGTATGTACATATATTATGTAAATCAGGGATATACTTATATTCATATATGTATATGTAGAAACATGTGTATATATATTTGTCAAAATCTACTTCAAATCAAAATAGTTTAAACTGTATGTTACAGAACTGTTATACTTATGTAACCTAAGTAGCACTATTCTCTTTAACACCATATTTTTTTCTGATATCAACAATGACAAATGTTATAAAGTCAGTATATCACTACTCAATATTTTTGCTATTGTCTGTATCTCAAAGTTCATCTGTTGAGAGTTTGGTTGGCTTTTAAATAGGTTACATTGTAGAAAACTGATTAGAAGAAAATGTTGAAGGGAGGATTAAGAATTTAAAGAAAACCTACTGCTTGTAGAACAGATTGAGTTGCAAAAGACACCAAAGAACAAAATGAATTTTAAAGACATAACAGATGGAAAAATAAAACATAAGAAGTCTATTAAGCAGAGTAAGAGGCTATCCTTCAATCTTCAACCAGGTAAAACTCTGTTAGTTTATTTGGAGTATTAAAAATGTACATAGTGACACTAATAGTGAAGGTACAATTTAGATATACTAGAAATTATATGGCTCTTTGAGAGATAGATATAGGAAGTACATATCTCTCATGTATGTTTTATCATAAATGATGCTACCTGGTACAGTACGTTTACTACCATTTCTGACAGAGATTTCATTTTTTATTTTTATTGTGAAAATACTGTACAGAGGGGCTACAATTACACAAGCAAGGTAATGAGTACATTTCTTATACCCAGCCCCCATATTGGTATAATTTCTGGAGGGGAAGAGAAAAAGTAAATTGTTTAAATAAAGATTTAATTTTACCAACCTGACTTCCAGTAGTATATGAGCAATAGAAAAAAATGCTCATGTTTTGGAAAAGAAAAAATCTTAAGTGAAAGAGCATGTAAGCATTATTGATATAAAACCAGCTAATAAAGAATTCAAACAGAGCTGGGAAGGTGGCTCAGTGGTAGAGTGTTTGCCTTGCATGCATGAGACACCGGGTCTCACATGAGCAGAAAGAGCCGGAAGTGGCTCTGTGGCTCAAGTCGTATTGCACTAACCTTGAGTTGAAGAGCTGAGGGACAGCTTCCAGGCCCAGAGTTCAGGCCCACGACTGATAAAAAAAAGAATTCAAAGAGAAATGAAATATATTTTAAGATATTGATATTACAAATAAAGTTATATACATTTAGTAATACTCTGAAGAATAAATACTCATTTAAGTATATAGGTGGTCTTTGGATATCACTTATTCTGTGAGAAAAAAGATCTCTGTTTCTGGCTTAGAGTTCTTCATCAAAAATTGAAGATGTGAAGAAGCTGTACATCATACACTTTAAATTTTCTCAACAACAAGGCTCTGGTTTAATAATTCATACTAACCTACAACTTCAATAAATCAGCCATGTAATATTATTGAGTGAAGATGATTTTCTCAAAAGACAAAACTTTGTGCACTTCTGTCTATTCTTCAAAAGTTACATGACCAATACTAAGAGGAAACTAAGACAATAATTCAATTTGTTAAGGACAATGAATAAAGAACTTAAGAAAAACTTCAATATGGAAAAGTATTTGATATTGTTCACAAAAATCAAAGCCACAGATAATGACAAGACATCCTACACTCATGAAATGGAACACTAAATATTGCTAAGAAAATATTAATAAATCAGTATTGCTTGAAACAATATAAAATATAATGTAATATGTACAAAAAACTTCAATGGTATTTATTTTTGCAGATCAAGAATTATCTACCTGAAAATTGATGTTTAATCTCTGAGTAGCATAAATAATATTGGTAAAATTAAAAGTAAATAAAATTTAGATCTTACACTTTCTGAGTTGAAACCATTTTACAAATTTCATAACATTGTAGTTTTAACATATATATGTCTATCAAATGCACATATGACATATATGCTTATGTCATATACAAAGAGATATATAGACTAATAAATTAGAACATACTATAAGGAGCAATCCTCACACATTTGATTTTTTTTTTTAGAAAAGTGCCAAGATCATGGGATGGGACAAGATTTTCATCTGGTGTTTAAAAAAAATTGATGTCCAATGAGAAAGAATGAATGTGTATCCTGACCAGACATCACAGATTAATTCAACACATATCAAAAACCTAAGTAGAAGAGTTCAAACTATAAACTTTTTACAAGAAAATATAGAAGGAAAAGATAATCCCATTGGATTGGAATAATACCAAAAGAAAAGGCAAAGAAAGAAAAAAATTGATAAGATGAGCTACATCAAAATAAAATATTTCCATCAGGCACCTTGGCCCTTTCCTGTAATTGTAGCCAATCAGGAGACTGAGATCATAAGATCATGGTTCAAAACTAGCCTGTGCAGGAAATTCTGTGAGACTTTTAACTCCAACTAACTAGCAAAGAGCTAGAGGTGCAGGTGTGGCTGAAGTAAAAAAAAAAAAAATGTGCCAGCCTTGACCATAAAAGCTAAGTGACATCCTCTTAGTCATACTTGAGTCCAAGCCCCAGCACACAGACACACACAGACACAGACACAGACACACACACACACACACACACACACACACAAATAATAATAATAAAATAAAATATTCCATCCCATGCATCATAGGGCAAAATCCACAAAATGAACAGGCAACCTGTGGAATAGTAGAAAATATTTCTCTTGTTATAATTATGCATCTGGTGACAGTCAATAATCATAATATGTAAATGAATCCTATAATTCAGTGTTCTCTAACAGCTCAAGTCTCTAATTCTAGCTTCAAGGGGTTGTAGATGAAGAGATAATCATTTAAGGCATCAGGCAGAAAATTTCATGAGACCCCTCTGAACCAATGTCAGTGGTCAGTATCAAATGCCTGTCATCCCAGCTATGTGGGCAAGTACAAATAGGAGGACTCTAGTCTACTATAGTGTAGGCACAGAGCAAGACCTGATCTTAAAAGCAACCAATGCAAAAAACAGTGTGTTGGCAGCATGGGTCAGTGCTAAAGAGTACCTGCCTAACAAATACAAGGCTCTGAATTCAAATCCTAGCACCTCAAAAGTAAATCAATAAACTCTCATAATTCCAAGGCCAAAAGTAATTAAACTGCTTCAAAATTTTGGCCATCTGGGTGTGACTTAAGTGTTAGAATTCTTGCTTAGTATTACAGGGAGGCTCTGAGTTCAAGTCTTAACACCACCAAAGAGAATAGAAAAGCTAAAATAATTTTAATGTATTTTTCAAAAGAAAGCATACAAATACCAACATGCACATGAAAATGTATTCAACATCACAAATAATACAAATGTTGCAGCGGGTATGAATAAATTTTGTATATTGTTGGCAGGAATTTTAAATGGAGTAAATCTATAGAAAGTAGAGTTACGGTAGTTTTCCAAATGTTGAATGTAGAATTATTGTACAATCTGGCAATTACAGTTCTGAATGTGTGCCCAAAATAAATAGAACCACAGATTGCGCATTCACGTTCACAATACTATTCACAATAACCCAAAGGTTATTTTTACCCAAAGGTAGAAATAATCCTTATAACAGAGAAACAGACAAAGATGCAATAACTCACACAAATAATGGAATATTACTTATCCTTAATAAAGAAGGAAATTTTGACATGTGCCACAAAATGGGTGAAACTTGTGGAAACATGCTAAGTGAAATTTGTCAGTAACTGATGATTCTATATAAGTAGACATGTAACATGAGTGACATTCGCTAGTCAAATTCATAGGACAGAAAGAAGCTTTTAACATTAAAGTACTAGTAGTGATTATTTGTTTCCACTTAAGTATTTTTTTCACAATAAAACTTCTTTAAGCTTTTCAAAGGGAGGAGCTGCCAACAACCAGTCTCTGTAGGGGATATGTTTTCTAGTTAGGGTCTTCCTTCTATTCATCTACCTCCCAGAGCTACCTTAGCATCTCTAAATGAGTAATTAGCACTCTCCTGCTGATTTAGAATAATGGAAAACTCAACTAGAAAGGTCAAATTTGAGAAGAGATCATATTAGATTCTATCCTTTCTTTTGAAAAGCATCATTCTTTAATTTACACTGGCCCATGGAAAATTAATTGCCTTCTAGTGTACGCAGGAATATAACTTTTGGTAGTCAATTGAAAACATTCTTGAGCATTTATGTCTAAAAGTTATCCACTTCTGTAATTAAAGTGAGATATGTCAAAGTTGCTTTTATGGTACAAAATTATTACTATAGTGTAATTTAAAAGTATGTAATAAAATCTAAATAAAACAGTGTTTTTCTATAGTGTGTATAAATTTAGAAAATATGACATGGTTATTACAAAAAGATAAACCATGATTTTTATAAAATAGGGTATTTATTTACAATTAATGTTGATAGTTTTATTAACTATATATACTAAGCAATTTATTTACTTTTCCATTACAAAAGTGTGCCAAGAATTGATCATATTTACAAATAACACTGGGAGAAAAATATGATTGATTAGTTGTCATCAAGTATTCTGTCCAGCATCTTTCATTCAAATAGCGTAGATTATATCTGCACTATTCTTCATTTTTCTGCCACTGAACTGACTCACTATTAGTTTACTAGTTAATTTGTTGCAGCATCCCAAGTTATGTCTTAGGATTTTAGATTCTTGTGATATGTACTGATGGAGTCTCCTAGTTCTTTCCTTGAGTCTGTATAAGTAGCTTACACATATGAAAACAGAAGCAACAGAATTTGAAGTAGCATCTTCAAGTATACAGAATGGTGGAAGCAGCCATTTTGGAAGCTGCACTTATGGTCACTGTGTTGTCCTGCCCCTGTCCCTGGGAAGCCCTTCTTTGTTCAAGATCCAGAAGAGCGGTAGGTATAGATAAGAGTCTTCTATATATAATAAGAACAGACTTGAACTCCTGAATACAGGAATGTGACTGTTGCTTTCATAAGCATAATAGAATGAAAAAAAATGAGATGTGGCTCTATAGAACATACTTATGATAGTTCTCCAAATGTTGAAAGTGGAATTATTGTATAATCTGGTAATTGCTCTTTTGTGTCAGTGCCCAAAATAAACAGAACCACAAGCTTGAACATTCTCAAATGTCATGAAGAAAGGAGTACAGTTTTGACAGTTGTCAGTTTGCACAACCCTGTATGGTATATTAATAGGGTTATAACAGTGAAGTGTGTAAACAAGAGAGGTTGTTTTCGCTATATGTCAGTATAAAAAGTAATGTGACATATTTATAATCTATTAAACCGCAAAATATCTCTGCTGTTCTGTGAATGTTTAGAGGAAAGGCAAGACCATGAGCAGTAAGTATATTTGGTACAACATCTCAGTTACCCAGTTGACACAATGACAGATTCTACCATAGTGATTTCACTGGAAAAGTAAGGAAAGAAATGGTACAAAACATATTTATGTAGTATAGTTTAGGAACTTGATGATATATTGGCTGTAGAGAAAAAAAAGATGAGGAAAAAGGGAATTTGTATTTTCTTTTTTCTACAACTTGGTAGTGAAGGGATGCAAGACAGAAAATATTGAAAAAAGCAAGGTAAATAAATTAGTCAGATTATATTTAAATGAAGATTTTATGTATGTTGTTTTTATGTGAGTAATCTTTACACACACATGCACACACACTACATTATATATTAAGTATTTTTGTTTCAAATGAGATATTTTCATAAAGCTGGTTTAAATAGACATTAAAATCTCACACTCTGGCTCATTCAGATCAGAATTCTAACTACAGGAAAATTACTTTAGCAACTTACTACAAATTTCTATCAGTGTAAAATTATTATGTTACTAAGTGTCATTTCTTATTAAAATGAGAATATAAATAGATACCCTATATAAAACTAAGCAGAGTATGAGTACTCCAGGGAATACTGTCAGTAATATTATCATATAGGACAGGAACATTTAGACATCACCCATTATGAGACTTACATAAAGAAAGTTGAGAAGCAATACTTGTAGCCTTGTCTGTCTGTAGCCAGTACATGAATTTTAACTACTGTTCATTCAAAAGTGATGCAATTTCCCATTAAAGTAAATACAAATTCTTAAGACAGAATATGACTGACTATATAGAAGCAAGGACTGAAACCTTCAGATCGTCAAAATCCTGGAAATTTGGAGAGGAATAACATATACTATACTATAGTATACCTGAATAGAATATACTATATACAATATATATTTACAATATATAATATATACTGTATATATATATCATGTATAATATATACATATATGTATATATACTATATAGTATAGATACTATACATACACTATATACTATATACTATATATATAGTATATGGTAAATACAAGTACACTATATACTAGAAGTATAGATTCATGCCTATCCTAGCTACTAAGGAGGCTGATAGCTAAGGATCAAGGTGTGAAGCTAGTCAGAGCTAGAACGTCCATGAGAATCTTATTTTCAATTAGTCACCAAAAAGCTGGAAGTGATGCTCGGGCTTAAAAGGCAGAGTGCAAAAAGCTCAGGGACATTGCCTAGGCACTGAGTTCAAGCCTTAAGACTGGCACAAAATAAGAAAAAAATCAAAATCATAATTTCATAATCCAGAGACTTATAAGCCAATCCAGAGCTTTTGGCTCTCATCCTCTGTTTCATAAAGAAACGAAGGAGCATCAACATCAAATGAAACAGAGATAACAAGATATATTATGCATGAAAAATACCCAGTGGCTAAAGCAAGGACAATGCTAATTTAGGGGAAAAATACTAAAAAATACTGAAAAGCTGGATAGAAAATTATTTATGAATAACAACACAAAATTCAAAAGCAATTCTGCCTGTTATTGAAGAGATCAGGATTTTTGTCAAGTAGCCAATCTTTAATTACAATGCATAAAGAGCACTTGAAAATTGATTGTTCACATGTCTAAGAGCAAGTTCAACAACAGTTTTACTCACAAAGCATGAAAATGCTAATGTTTCATCTTTGTTATGAAGCTTCTAATGAAAAACGGAAAATGAAATAACAAGACTTCATTCCAATCATGACTAAAACTAGAATGAGATGTAGTAATATCATATTTCCAATTCAAGTTTCTACAAATTAATATTACATTTTTTTGCAATCCTCTGCAGAAATTGAATGGCTCTACTTAATAGACTTGATTATATTGTATGTGTGCATTTGGAACTTAAGTTAACCATTTTAATATATTTAAATTGTATCATTTAAATCAGGACATGCTTGTAAAAGTTCATTTGTTAAATTAACTGCCTAGGTTATAGGGTGTAATTCTGGGATACTGACATCATAATTGATATACAAAATTTTCACTGTTTTGTTACTTTTTTTTCTTTATTGTTTCAAGAAAGTTAAAGTGCAGTACCATCTCTGTTTTATATTCTCTCTCAGATCCTCCTGTGGACCATAGAGAGGGGTTATTCTTAAAAATATCTATCATTCAGTGTAAAGTTTACTACAAATTTCATGGCTCATTTCCACCTGTGATAAGAATAATGATTTCAAAAGATAAGCCAGGTTTCTATTTCAAAAATATGGAACCAACCCAAATACCCCTCAGTAAATGAGTGGATCAAGAAAACAATGTGATATATATGTATATATATGTATATATGTATCACATTATTTCCTATATATATATATATATATATATATATATATATATATATATAGTGGGATTCTATGCTTCCATCAGAAAGAACATCACCACCCCATTTGTTAGGAAATTGAAAGACTTTGAAAAAAATCATATTAAGTGAAGTAACCCAGTCCCAAAATAAATTTGGTCCCATTGTTTCCCTTAGTTGCAATAATTAGTATACATATAGGATAATATTATCAGATGAGCTGAAAAGCTCAAAAGCTATGCACATATGACCATATAAGATGATGCTAAGTGAAATGAACCCAAGATATAGACACAAGAGGTCTGTCTTTATTGTTATTGTTTTAAACGTATGATGTGATTTTATATCTTTGTTGTTGTTTGTTCCTTTTTATGTTTTTCCCCTATGGAATATTCCCTGTTGTCATTATACTTGATTTTGATACCCTGCATTTTGTATATACATATGTCTAATCTGGGGAGGGGAAGGGGAGTAAGAAAATGCTGAAACAAGGACACAGGATGACCCATTGCAACAAGGATACCTACAGGACAGTATATTGGACACGAACTTTACAACTTTGGGTGTGGGGGTGTGTGGAGGGAAGGAGTGGGGGACAGAAGGGATAGTAGGACAATAACAAGGAAGGGAAAGGGTAACAATAATCGACAAGTGATGTACTCATTACCTTACTTATGTAACTGTAAGTCCTCTGTACAGCATCATTACAATAAAATTTAAAAAAATAAAAAATAAACTTGAAAAGAAGTATGGCTGGCTCTTGCATGTAATCCTAACTATGCAGGAGGTTGAGGACTGAGGACTGCAATTTGAAAGCACCCTGGTGATTAAAGCCTGTTAAACTCGTTTCCAATTAATTACCAAAAACCTGATGGCAGAATGCTAACCTTGAGCCAAAAAGCTCCAGGACAGCGCCATCCCTAAGTTTAGGCACCATTACCAGCACACAGCAAGCACACACACACACACACACACACACACACACACACACACACACACACTATAGATAAACAAAGGGATGCATGCCTGTGAATCTCTCCAATAATTCTAACTACTTAAGAAATTGAGACATGGATGATCACAAGTACAAATCTGCTTGGCCAGAAAAATTCATGAGCTCCACTTTCCAAACTAATTAGCTACAAGCTGGACTGACAGTACATCTCAAGTTATACAAATCTAAACGAGTAAGCAAACCAAGTGAGTGTGAGCCCTGAGTTCAAACTCTAGTACTGCCATAACAAACAAACAAAGGTTTTCAAAGAATAATTCCAAATTTACAGAGAAGTTGACAATGGTATACAGTAACTATCCTTATGCTTCTTATCAAGTTGCCTCTGTTAGTATTGTACATTACAGTTATGCATTTGGACAATGCAATTAACCAAAGAAGATTATTATCAATAATATACCTTTATTCATATGCCTTTATTTTTATTATATTGTTTAATTTATTTACTTTTGCTGGTATTGGGGCTTGAACTGAGGGCCTGGGCACTGTCCCTGATCAAGGCTAGTGCTCTACCATTTGAGCCACCACGCCACTTCCTGAGTTTTCAGGGTAGTTTATTGGAGTTAAGAGTCTCACAGACTTTCCTGCTAGGGTAGATTTTGAACAGAGATCCTTAGATCTCAACCTCCCAAGTAAACAGGATTAAAGGTATGAGCCACCAGCTCAAATGATAAAACCACCAATAGATAGACAAGAAAATTTTGTATGTAAGCACAACAGAATATTTATTCAAATATAAAAAGATGAAGTTCCATCATTTGACCCAATATGGATGAACAGAGGACATTAAGCTTGGTGAAATAACCTGACACAGAAATGAAAATACTCCATAGCCTTGCTAACAGATAGGTGTCATGAATGTAACTCGCGAGTAGAATTGTAGTTACCATAAATTAGGATGTAGTAGCCAGAATAATAAAATAATAAAGGTGGATATCTAATTTCCTCAGACGATGAATATATTTATTTCTCTAGCCAAAATAAATTTATGGACATGAATTACCTAACTGATACTTGAGATTGGAATATTATGGAATAATTGAATTAGTAAAATACTTTCTGAATCCAGAGATGTTGATGAAGTAGATAATCATTTCCAAGCTAGGTTTCCAGAGAGATATGTTCACAGAAGAAAACTGGAAATATATATTGTCATCTTTGAAGATGGGCAAGATGCGCAGAAAGCCCTTAGAAGCTGGAAATGCAAGAAAATGACTTCTCCATAATTCTTGCAGTCTTGTCAGCACTTTTATTTTTGATCAATGAGACCTACCTAATCTGCAAAAATAATTTACACTTATGCCTTTTGCTCTTTATAAAGCAAAATCAGTATGGTTGTTACAGAAATTTCATATCATAGCTAAATTTAGATCTATCCTGATGAAAAGCTTATTGCTGAAAACAAAAATTTCTTCCTTCCTTCCTTTTCCTTTATCTTTCCTTTCTTTCTTTCTTTTCCTTCCTTCCTTTTCCTATTTATCCTTCCTTTCTACCTTCCTTCCTTCTTTCCTTCCTTCCTTCCTTTCTTCCTTCCTTTCTACCTCCCTTCCTTCTTTCCTTCCTTCCTTTCTTCCTTCCTTCCTAACTTCCTTCTTTCCTTCCTTCCTTCCTTTTTTCCCTCTTTCTTCCTTTCTTTCTTTCCTTCCCTAGCTTTATCAAGGTTTGTATTCAGGACCAGACACTGCACTTTTCTCCTCCCTGTGGGTGAAAGAGGAATGCTAATTTTACATGGACATTTAGAAAATTGAGGATGTTTTGAATAAAAATGAAATCTGATTATAGTACATGTCCTAATCTATTTTGACAAATGTAGTATGCTCTTTGATAATACTGTAATTTGTAAATCAGAATACATGGAAATTTAAATTAAAAAAACAAACTTTTCTAGCTAAGTAAAAAGTCTAAAAAATCATAAAAAGAACAGTTGAATATTTAACTTGACACTATTTTTTAAATAATTGAATTGTTCTGATTGCTTTTAAAAATGCTCTTTATGATATGCATTCAAATATGGTTAATAGCAACTTAAAAGTAGTCAAAAAGAAAAAAGAATAACACAGTCTCACTTGGCATAAACATAATGTTGTGTTTTTTTCTTATGTACATTGCTTTTATGTATGGCAGCACAGAAAGCTAACCATAGAAAGAAATAAATCATAGTGCTTATTATATTGTACACTTTCCAATTAAATAACCCATGAAACTGGAATTCCAATTCAAAGAGCACTTGCCATTTTCCTCAAGCAGTGCACCTTGCAGTCAGCAAGTTGTTTATTTTCCATGTGAATTGCTTTCCTGAGTACACTACCAGCATGTATTAGAAATAAACAGAAACAAACAGAAACCTCAATAAGCATATCTGAAACAGTGGAAACTCACATTAAAATATTTTCCAGAGTTATACTTAATCTAGCCACATAAAATGTTCTTTACTTCTATTTTATTGCCCTTCGAAATGTGCATTTAAAAGAACTTTGTGATAGATATTGAATAATATTAGAAATGCTGATTTGTCACTCTTCATCATTTGGGACACTATATTAAGTTCTAGATGATTAAAAAATTCAACATGTGTTAACAAACCCTGGTTTGAAAAGACTCATTGATTTACATTTTCATTATGTACAAAATACGTTTAAACTGCTTACTAAGGGAAGCTTCACCAACATTATCAAATCAATCCTATTTCAAATATCGCCCATTAACAAAGTAGATTAATAGAAGAGTGTATTTTCAGTGTAGAGATGTGCTTTGGGAAAATAAAAGGTATACAAGACTGTAATAACTTCAAATGTAAAAGAAGAAAGGTCAAGAATTTTATTTGTAAATAAGTTGTTTTTCAGTAAAATAATGAAATAATAAATCTTGAATTATCTAGGACTTAGCAGTGCTGTTACTTCACTTTACATACATGCTGACAATATAGTATATATAACGCACACATGACAATATAGTATATATAATGCACACATGTGCACTTGTTTTTGAGCTATGCTTCCATTTTTGTCATATTTAGCACATTATTTTCTAATGCTTCTATAGGCAAATGATGTAAATTATAACAAAACATATGCAACACTATTAAAATAAAAAATAATATCATGTTTAAATTTTAAGAAGAGTAATATTACCAGGAAATATATTATTTGAAGATTTTATTGTAAATACTCATTTTGGGACCATTTTAAACATACCATATTATTACACTTTATAGAGGAATCACATGAGGTTTACACAATCTGCTATTGAGAACTTTTGTTAATATAACATTTGGTACAATTAAACTTCTCTAGCTTGGGGAGGGGAGGGGAAAAAACAAACTGCTTAAATAGGGATACAGGTTGACCCATTGCAACAATGAGCTATACCAGACACTATGTTGAAAAACGAACTTTACATTTAGGTGCAGAGGGGAGAGGGGGAAGTGTAGTTGTGGAGGTGGGAGGGAAGGGATGGTAGGGGAAAAACAAAGGAGGAGGTAACAATGCTTGGTAGGAAATGTACTCATTACCTTGCTCATGTAACTGTAACCCTTCTGTACAGTATTTTTTACAATAAAAACATATTTTAAAAAAAGAACAAATATTGGTATTTTATTCGAGGACTCCAATTCTAACTCAGCTTTCTTGATCTGCCTCTAAGGTTTGTCATTTTGCTGGTTAGTTGGAGATGGAGTCAATATGATTTTTCATTGCTGGTATTAACTTTGATGAAGCAGAATTTGTAAAGCTTCACTATTGTAAGTTACTGTACACCCTTCGAAGAGAAAAGAAAGCCACTAAAGTTTATACTTAAATAGTAAGAGGTATGTTCCTCATCCTGGAGTGAGGACTATTATCACATAGATCAGAATTCTGATCAAATAAATGGTCTCTATCATCTGATCTATTTTGTCAATCAGGACTGTTTATTTTGTTGTTCAGATTATTCTAGCTTTGGTAATTGAACTGTTGTATGTGTATGTGTGCGTTTTGTGTGTATACGTGCATTCATAAAGTTTTGTGTATATGTGTGTTGGTCCTTTCTTTATTTGTGCAATGCAAACAGCTCCAGGCTCATCTTGCACAAATTTTATCTCACTCTGAGAATTGTGTTTACACAAACACCCTTGGTTTCATTCATAGGGAAGTATTAGAAAACAAAACTGACCTCTAGGTTTGATCATTGGTATAGGTTTCACTGGTTCTAAACCCTCTAAACGAAGTAGAGAATGATCTGTGTACAAACAAGTATGATTACACATATCTTTGTTCATTTTGTTTTAAAAGTCTATATATATTCTGTGTAATAATAGAGAGATGAGTTTAGACTGTTGGGTTTGTCAGATCTATTACCACATGTAGCCGGAGCCCTTCCTATGTATTGAAAATCTGTCAATGAGAAATCTCATTTATGAAGTTTGCCATCACTCACTGAATTTTAGTAGATACACTTAGTAATATTAGAATTGTCATGTACCTCTGTGGGAATATCTTTGTCAGAGTACCAAATATATGGAACCATTTCTAAAGTTATTTATCAATGCCATTTTCTTCCTCTCTCAAGATATTTTTCATTCATTTATAATATATTCTTTTGTGTGTATGTGTGTTTGCCATATTTAGGGCTTGAACTCAGGTCCGAGTCATTGCCTGGGAGATTCTTTGCTCAGGGCTAGCTAGCATTCTACCACTGGAGCCCCACATCTCCACTTCTGGCTTTTTTTCCCCCACTGGAAATAAGGGTCTCACATACTTTTTTGACTCAGGGTGCTTTGAAACTGAGATTCTCACATCTTAGCCTCCTGAGTAGTTGGGATTACAGGCATGATCCATCGGTACCTAGCTTTACATATTGTCTTGAGATGCAATTTTCTTTTTAACCTGGAATCTCTTAATTTCTATTCATTAAAATTGGTCATATTAAGGGCTGCTATTTGTTCAGCTGCATCTGATTCGTTTTGATGAAGTGACATATCTACATTATTATAGTATTGAAATAACATTTTCATTGCTTTAAAATAAGCCCTGAGCTTCACAAACTGATTACCCAACTCCTTATCAATCAATTTTATGTCTATTAAGTAGTGATCTCAGTAATGTGTTTATATTCTTTGTTTTATTTTGTTTTACCATTTTATCAGTTCAGTAGAATCTTGTGTACATAGCCTGTATTACTTGATTTCTTTGACATACAAATATATATATATATATATATATATATATTCAAGACACATCTATGCCTTTTTGTGATTTTATAACTCATTTTATTTGACCACTAAGTCATATTCCACTGGATGATTTATTGTATTTCAATCATTTCCTTAATGGAAGTATATCTAGTTTTCTATTTAATCTTACAGATTATGATTAACACAATCATAATAACTTACTAACAGGATCTGATGCAAATATACATTTTACAACATCTGAGTAAATATCAAGAGGCAGTATTGGAAACATTGCATTTAGATTTGTAGATGAATATCAAGATGTGTCCCAAAGTGATTGCTTCATATCTCATTCCCACTAAGAAAAACTGGAGCTTCAAGAGTTCTGTGATGTAGCCAGTAACAGGTCCCAGTGATCAGATTTTAGTCATTCTATCAGGTGGGAATAGAATCTCAATATTGTCTTAATTTTCCATTGTCTTTCATCCAGTTATGTTCATTACCTTTCAAAATGACTGCCTTCATGTATCTTCCATGGGAAGGATCATTTTCCTGTTTATCATTTGCTTATTTTCTCTCTTCTTTTTTCTTTTGTTTTTGTGCCAGACCTGGTTTTTGAACTCAGGGTCTGGGCACTGTCCTTGAGCTTTTTTGCTGAAGGCTAGCACTATACCCACATGAGCCAAAGCTACACTATCAATTTTTTTGTATTTAATTGGACATGAGAAGTTTCATAGACTTTCCTACCAGAGCTGACATTGAGTCGTGGTCCTCATATCTGAACCTCCTGAATAAGTAGGATGACAGGCATGAGATGTGGCTTCTGACTTGTTCTCTATATTTGCATTTCTATAGAATGTATGTTCACAATTTGTAAGCAAGTGATATAGAAAATAACTTGTTTCAAAATTTTCAGCTAATCAGTAGCATTTATTTACATATTTAAACATTTATTTTGTGGAAATTTTATTTCCACATTTTATTCTGTGGAAAGTTTTAACCTGTTTGCACTCCAATTGACCATTTCAATATTCATGGGTCATATTTTAATGTTTTCAGATAATCACACATCTATACACTTAAGAGGCATTCATTTAATTTTGGTTTTATTTCCAGAGGTTTTATTAGTATGAACGTATATATTCATTTATGTGTATGTATAATTAATAGTGAGGTCTTATATGTGAGTATATGATATATATATATAAAGTCTCTATATCAGCTCAGTTTTCTTTTTTTTTTAGTTCAGTTTTAGTTTCTGATAGATGCCCAAGTAGTGAAGCTGAATTTGTAGAAAAAGTATCTATATTTTTCTCCATTAATAATCATTGCTAGCTGTCAAGAATCTGTTGATGTTCTACCTGTGCACTATTTCTCAGCTTTTAACTCAATGCTATTTCTAGCTGCATCATTTGGTTGTACCACCACCCTCCCTGTATGATAAAATTTGTGGTTTAGACTCTGTTCAACAATCATCTTCTCAGCTTCAGTACTTATTGGTTGTGCTGGAGGTTATGATATTTTATGGACTGCGTAGAATGAGTTTCCTGATTTCCCCAAAACACTCTGATTGTATTTGTATACTAATTGTATTGATTATAATCATTAAGTTTGAAGAGTTTACATATTATATTGAAACTTCTGATTCCTGATGCTGTAGTAGCTCTTCATTTATTCAAAATTTCTAGGATTTTTTGATCACCAATGGTTAACAATTTTGTACAAATAGATCTGATGGGTAGTTTACTTGATGTGCATCAATGAATTTGGTCATAATTTTTAAATTTCAAATTCTAATTTTCCTGTCAATGGATTAAAATGCTAAAATAATGGACTAAAATTCTGTGTAAACCTCTCACATTTTTGTTAGACAGACTTACTTGTCTGTCTAGGACTATCTTACTTCAATCTTTGTTATTGCTTTTGAAGATAAATATAATTGTATATTCTCTTTTCTAAGTGTTGTCCAATTGAAATCCTTTCTGTTTTATTATCAATTTAGGAAATAGGTGAGTTTTTAAAGTAAGTGTAAATAAATTTAATACTTTTACATAAATATGTTGAATTATCTCCAATTTTAAGTGTAACATGTCTACTTTTCATCAGTAAACATAATTTTAATGTGTAGATTTTTTTTCATTTTATGATTTATTTTACAGCGTGAGATATTGTCTATTTCTAGCTTTTTATTTCAAATAGATTTTTGATCTTACCAGATCATGTTCCCCACTATTTAATATATTTATAAGTTGTTCACTGGGTTTTTATTTCTTAAACTGCTGCATCATTATAATCAATTTCAATTATTTATGGCACAAAATTATTTTACCAAGCAATTAGTTCACTCAATCAGCATTTTGTTGAAGTTTTCTCATTTTCACTCATGAAAAATATATAGGCATGTAGCTTTTTATTCAATAATTTTGTTTCTGATACCAAGCTGATGTTCGACTCATAAAATGCCTTTGAAGTTGTTGTCTTGGTTATGTATTCTAAATGGGTTCAGGAGGAACTGTTATCCCTTCTTTCAGTGTTTGATAGAATTTAACAATGAAACTCCCTGGCCCTGTTTTTCTTACTTATAAAAACTACATAACATTTCATAAAAATAACTTTAAACAGCATACTATTGTTGAGCTTTCCTACTTCTTCTTTGGTATGTTTCAGTTCTTTGTGTGTTCACTATGTTTTGGGGAACAGAGTTCTTCAGTGTTCTTAATACCATTAAATATCGTAGAAACACTGACCATTAAAGGCAACTTTTCATTTCTTATAATTAATGTCTCTTCTCTCTATCTTCCCAATTTTATTTATCTTTAAAAAACAGGTAAGCAAATTTTGTGGGAATTTTTGCATTTTTAGTATGATTGATTAACATTTTAAATTTCTATGTTTATTTTAGGATTCATTCTTTCTGTTTTTTTAAAAAAGAAAATTACTGTCTTAATTTTTAGATCATTCTTCTTTTTAGATCATTCTATTTGTTTATTGATACAATTTTCTTAATATTTGTCTTGAATTTCACAGATTTTAATTTATCTTTGGTTTCATTGTTCATAATATCGCTTGATGTTTATTAAGATTTATTTTTAAAAATAGTTTATTGTTTATATTAGATAATTCAAATGATAAAGATACAGGAGTATTTATGAAACATATTTCTGGGGGCTGGGAAGGTGGCTCAGTAGTAGAGCGCTTGCCTTGCATGCATGAGGCCCTGGGTTCGATTCCTCAGCACCACATAAGCAAAAAGAAAAAAGCCAGAAGTAGTGCTGTGGCTCAAATGGTAGAGTGCTAGCCTTCAGCTGAAAAGCTGAGGGACAGCTCCCAGGCCCAGAGTTCAGGCCCCATGACCGGACAAGAAATATATATATATTTGTGGATATCTAAGCATTTGAAGGATCTTCTTTCAATATATTGTTAGGCTAAAAGTTCTAGTTTAATTCCATTTTTGTGTAAAACAAGTTATAATTCTTTATATTTTGTAAAGTACATTAAAGACATTCAATGTTGTCTGTGTTGTTGAATGCTCTATTTGAGCAAAATCTGCTGTCAAAAAGAATATTCTGTTAAGTGTTGAGTCTATCATTTTGATTGAGAGTGTGTTAAGGTCAACCAGAGTTGCACTGATTTTCTGCCTGTGTGATCTATCAATTAATGAAAGGGGTTTAAGGCCTTCAATTCTAATAATGGATCTGTCCATTACATTTTTCTGTTTTTGCTCATCTTCAGATTATACTTTTCCATTGATGTATTTTGAGATTATTTTTTTCTTTGTTTCTGTAATGTAACTATAGTATTATGAAGTCTCTTTGAAGCTTCCATCCTTTTATCATAAAATAATGCTTCTCTGTTTTCAAAAATGTTGCTTTTTCTAAAATAGCTTTGACATTATTGAACTGATACTTAAACTACAACCTGTATAAATTTGTGAAATGATATCAAATCTAAGATAAACATGTTTTCTGGTTTTATGCAAATGAATTCCTATCCCTATGGAACTCCTTCTTTGCCAAATATACAAATAAAATAATAAGAAGCAAAACTACTTATCATAAAACTATGCTATTCTACATACTAGATGATACTTTGACACCTCTGACTTATGTCAATTGAAAGATTTCATGTGTCCTGGTTTATATCTACTTAAGTAGTAGAGGAATCTTTTTCAATAAAGTCAGTTTTCTTTCCTCACAGAGCATGTGAAATAAAAAACATTTTTCTCAAGTTCTATTTTTATGAAAATCACAGTGTATCTTTCTTGAGAGATATCTATTCTTACTAATCTGTATTTTATTTTATATTGAGGAACTATAATTTTAATTATAATTTATTTTCCATTTATTTTCTGCCGTTCTAAGGTTTTTATCTTTGCCATGAGTGTCCACACAACTTAGCAGCATCTGTTTCCAGAGGTCAATTCAAAAATTGCATTATCTTTGATTTTTAGTTGATTCACTACAGATATGTATTGCATCCAACAATTTGCATCATGCACAATGGGACAGCCAACAAGCTAATTAGTCAAAGCAACATAGATACTGCATGTCATGGATTATACCATATTACCTTGCTTTGAATTCTTCTACCTATAATGGATCAAATTTTGGATATTTCATTCGGTTTCTGTTACTAGATTTCCTCTCATATAATGGAGATCCTGATAGTTTTAATTTTGAACTGTTTTTTGGATTATCTACACATGTGAGTGTATCTTGCCTTAGGTAAGTATATGTATGTATACATACATATGAACATAGATCATGTCCAAATATTACTTGAATGCATTCAAATACTCTGTGTTATGTGTGGGTATTTCTGTTTATATTCATGCATATATGTATATCTATGCACATTTAATCCTTTATAATGAATGCCATATAATAAACACTAATTAAATCTTACAATAAGCTAAAACATGTATAAAAAGGGATTTTGTTGCATTTAATTGTTTCCTGTAGGTAAAATGTTATTGTCCCTGTACACATAGGTTATTAAATAATAGATATTAGGTAAAGTTAAAGATGTATATAGTATTAGAAAATATTGATTGCAAGAATAAAATTATATTATAAACAAATAATTAAAGAGAAAATGAGAAAAGGCACAGATTGTACTTGATACAGTGCATTCAATATACCCATTTTTCAGATCCATAGTTTCTCAAATTTAGACACTCATTAGCCTGGAGGGAGTGGCCATAGATACCTTGAAGGGTACCATCCCTGAGAACTGAAATGAAAACTGGTGAGTATTGGATGAATTTGCTCTTGTAATTGCATCCTGTTTATTTCTAACGATGCTCATCCTACCTGCAAGACATACTGGGAAGATCTGGGCAGAGACCAAGGACACAAGCGCAGGTTGTGTGGCAAAGAGTTAAAAGGAATAGCATAAAGAGTAAACAAAGTGCTGGCCACCAGTGGCTCATGCCTGTTATCTTAGCTACTCAGGAAGCTGAGATCTGAGGATGGCGGCTCAAAGCCAGCGCTGGTAGCAAGGTCTGCGGGACTCATCTCGAATAAACTGCCGGAAAACCAGAAGTGGTATTATAGCTAAAGGGGTAGAGCGTTAGCCTTGAGCGGAAGAGCTGAGAGACACAAATACCTAGGCCCTGAGTTCAAGCGCAAGGACTGAAAAAATAAATACATAAATAAAATAAAACAGAAAAAGGACAAAGTTGTGTACTCACCCAAATATGCTTTGGATACTCACATATTTTATGCTGTTCCCTTGTGAACTAGTGAATTCACATCAATTCAGTCCATTCCCTCTACTTGCAGACGCTCTCCACGATTAAAAATGTTAAATTCACAGCAAGTGTCCCAACACATACTAACGATGATTTGAGGCACTAACTACATACTTAAATAAATAGGAGTACTACTATGAACACAGAAAATTGAATGAAAAGTACTATTCATATTTATTTAAATTGTTTAAAGTTAAAACCAGACATTTCTATGGAGTGAAGAATATATTTTTACGATTAGCCATTAGATTTTTAATGTATTTATAATGGTACAGCTATTAAATTTAGACTCTAAGCATGATACAGGTATGTGCGATTGATACAATTTTATATGATAGTTATTTATAAATATCTTGAGTGTGAAAGATTACTACACAAATGAATTAAGGTACTTTTTATTGTGAAAATACCGTACAGAGGGGTTGCAATTACATGGGTAAGGTAATGAGTACATTTCTTATCAAGCATTGTAGCCTCCTCCTTTGTTTCCCCTTCCCATCCCTTCCCATTTCCCACCCTCTACCTCCTTCCCCTGACCCCTCCCCCAACGAAAGTTGTAAAGTTCGTTTTTCCACATAAGGTCTTGTACATCTCATTGTTGCAATGGGTCTAACTGTACCCCTATTTAAACAATTTGTTTTTTCCCTTCCCCTCCACAAAGTAAACCAACATCAAGTGAAAATAGGGGTTATACCTGGGACATACAAAGCAACAAAACAATCATCTTATAAATATGTTAGAAACAATCGCAAGAAAGAAAAAAAAAAACATGTGAATCCTTATCTTGAGGTTCATTTTGCCTAACATCAACTTATCTGACCGTTTCTGCTTGTCTCAGACATATACTAGTTATTGCAAATAAGGGAAACCATGGGACCTATGTTTCTTTGGGCCTGTCACTTAATATGAGTTTTCCAAGTCTTTCCATTTCCTAACAAGTGGGGCAATGTAATTCTTTTTGATGGAGGTATAGAATTCCATTGTGTATATATTAAACAGATCTCTTTTTTTCTCTTTGGGAATCGGAGCATTTTGGAGATTTTTTTAAAGTATCCTGGGCTGCCCCAATATCATCCTTTCCTCATCCTTTTATCTAATAATGTTGCAGACTGATGAGAAATAATTATCTAATGTAACTTCTTCACATAGTTATCTAGTCTCACAAAGTGCTATGTGTTCACTCTTAGCTCTTTTTTTGTCAAAAAATTAGTTGGTCATGAACATTTGAGCTTATCTCTAGGCCTCTATTTTGTTCATTGGTCAGTATCTTATTTTTATGACAGTACCATGTAGTTTTGAATTTACATATGTATCTCTCTATCTATCTAAATGTAGATGTCTATTTTGAAATCAAATAGTCAAGATTTTCTTTCTTGTTGTAATAAAGATCGATTTTGCTATTTGGAATCCTCTAGTTCTATGCAAAGTTTTGTTTTGTTTATTCTGTGATGACTGTCATTGGTATTTTGATAAGGTATTCATTAATCTGTAGATCACTTTCAATAGTTTGGACAGATTAACACTACTAATGCCTGTTCATGATTATAAATAGCTTTACAATATATTACATATAGTTAACTGCTAAGAATGGCTAAGAATGGTCACATTTAAAATGAGACACATTTGTCCAACTACTTAAATAAAAGATTTAAAAATAAATAGATCATTTTAGCAATTCAGGTGCTATTGTGTTTTATATTAATTTTAAAATTAATTTATTTCATTTTTACTACATCTGTGAAGATTGCCATTGCAGTTTGGGTGGAGATTTCTTCTGCTTGCAAATTATTTTCAGTACTATAGTCAATTTAATGGTATTAATTCTGACAACTAGTGAACATGCTGGTCTTTCCATTTTCTGATATCTTTTTCAATTTCCCTCTTCTGAGTTACATAATTTACATTGTAGAGTGATTTTACCTTCTCAATTTTATTTACTCCTATGGATTTTATTTCAGAGTTGATGATGTGAATCTGATTGATTTTCTTCATCTATTTCTCAGCAAGTTCTTTTTGGGTGTATAGAATAATCACTGGATTTTGCATGAGGATTTTCTATTCTAATACTATTCCGAATTTGTTTACAAATCAAAGAGGCTTCTAATATCATTTTTAGAGTCTTCAATATATGTGACACATGAAAATAATCATAATTTGACTTCTTATAGTTATTTCCTTTATTTCTTCTTGAGGTCTTATTGAATAAGAGTGAGGAGAAAAAGTATTCTTGTCTTATTCATGAGTTTATATAAGTGCCTTCCCATTATTGTGGGCTTTCCTTTACCATGTAAAGGTCAAGTACCATAAGCTCACTTTCTTCACATCATCTGTCAGAAAAATGTGGTGAAATATGTCAAAGATATTTGGGGCATCTATTTAAAAAATCATGCTATTCCTTTTTGATTCTATTTATGTAACTTATTTCATACATTCCATAAGTTGCACCATTATTACATTGATAAAAGCAAGCCACAAGACCAGCATTAAAGCAATAACAACTCAAACAACAATAACAGCAAAAATAGAAAACAGAATCACTCCAAAAATAAACCCAACAACAGAAATACAAACCAAATAATATATCATGTTATAAATTTTCTTTGTGAATTAATAGGAAAATATAAATTCTATTTTTAACAAAATTAAATAAGTTGAGACCACATTGTTGTATGGAAAAACATTAAGATTTGCATGTCATGTATAGGTTTTGAGTAAAAATTTTGAATGTAACAACCACTTGGATTTCTTATTTCTTATTTCAGTCTCAGTCTGTGGATAATAATTCTCTAAGTAATGGAATAACTGGTTATCTTGGCTGAAAACACAAAGATAGACAATGATCCAAAATACTTCAACCCAAATAAGAAAAAAATAAAATTATATTAACTGCAAAAAAGTGTATTCACCAAACAAAAGAGAAAGAAAAGATGATCCCATAAAGGCAAAAAACAGATCATCAATGGATATCTTATGATATTATAAGATAACGGTAAAATTAATAAAGAACACAGAAAACAATTACGTTAAACCTTTATGTGCTTTCAGTTTCTTATACCGTGCCATATCACAATAACAAATCATTCTTTCCTGTCTATGGAGCTTTGAGACAGAAATACTACCAAAGACCTCAGCCTTGTCCCTGTGCTTTTTCACATAAAGCTAGTACTTGACCACTTGAGTTACAACTCCAGCTCCAGTTGATTGGAGATCAGAGACTCACTGACCTTCCTGCCCAGGCTGGCTTGAACTGAATTCCTCAGATCTCAGCCACCCGTGTAAGTAGGATTATAGGCATCAGCCCCTGGCACCCAGGCAGATGACTTTTTAAGAAAATATAATTGTAAATTATGAATGTATAGATATTTGATTCTAAGTAAGCAAATAAAACTGGCTATCACAGAGGCAGATTTTGTTTCTTTTTTTAAATGACTATTTAAAATTAAATGGACTTTAAAAAAGAGTTGTATTTTAACTTAGGTTTTCCATATTAAGGCTTTTTAAAATATAACAATTGTATCTTATTGCTCATATATTCTTCTGTTTGCATGCTATTTATATTTTTAAGACTACTGAAGGAAGCATGCAATTGTTTAAAGGACATTCACTACAGAAAGGAAATAATCCTAGGCTGCTGATAGATTTTTTTTTATTGTGAAAATACCGCACAGAGGTGTTGAAATTACCTGAGCAAGGTTACAATTACATTATCAAGCATTGTTTCCTCCTCCTTTGTTTCCCCTTACCATCTGTTTTAAGTTTCCCTGCTTCTTTTCTTATTTAGCCAGTTATGAATTTAGTTGGTCCATAAACTCAGAAGCCTATTCCAAAACTTGTTTAATATAGAAACGTTTGAGCTGGGCACCAGTAGCTCACCCCTATAATCCTAGCTACTCAGGAAGCTGAGATCTATGGATCCCAATTCAAAGCCAGCCAGGGCAAGAAACCTTGAGAGAGTCTTATTTCCAATAACCCACCAGAAAACCGGAAATGGTGCTGTGGCTCAAGTGGTAGAGCGCTCGCCTTGAGCTGAAGCGCTGAGGGACAGAGGTCAAGAAGCCCACGGCAGAAAAAATAAAATAAAAATTTTTAAAAATAGAATTTTTTTCAAATTCAAACCACATTCCTTTGATTTCCACAGTTACAATATTTATATAGTCTCTAGTTCCATACTTAGCCTTTTTTGGCTGTTGATTCCAAATATCAAAGATCTTGAAGATTAAAATTCACAGTATTGAAAGAATTGTGCTATAATATAAAACTAACCAGGCCAGCTACTAAATTTATTTATGTCTTGTTCCATTCACAATAACAGATTCCTTGCAATGGATTTCTGGAATGCTTCATTAAAATTAAATTTAAGAAAACATTATGTGAAATTAAAAGTGAAAAAAAGCTGGGTGCTGTTGGCTCACGCCTGTAATCCTAGGTACTCAGGAGGCTGAGATCTGAGGAACACGGTTCAAAGCCAGCCCTGGCAGGAAAGTCTGTAAGACTCTTATTTCCAATAAACCACTTGAAAACCGGAAGTGGCCCTGTGGCTCAGGTGGTAGAGCACTCGCCTGAGCTGAAGAGCACAGGGACAGCTCCCAAGCCCATAGTTCAAGTCCCACGACTGACCAAAAAAAACAAAAAAGAAAGAAAGAAAAAGTGACTATATATTATTTATATCATAATAACCAAAGTGGGTACTATAAACAAATGCTAAAGAAAATGTATTTTACCATTTGCTATGCATTCTCAAATAAATTTACTTGTAATTTTTCTCAAATGTTGCTACAATGAGATGAAATTACATTTGTAATCATTTAAATACACATAAATACTTATATTTACTTTGATATTTTGTGCACTTACTTTGTGATCCATGTTTTTATAGGAATTTAAATTTATTTTCTCTTTCTGTTGGAATATATGGACTTTTGCCAGTTAAAGCTGCTGCAGTATAAATTCTGTGGATAAACTTGACTCATAAACAACTTGCTTTGTTGCTTGGCAAGCTACATGTGCATATATAGAGCAGAAGCAAGTTCAGATACAAACAGAATATGTAGACTTGTTCTGGATTCTCAAAACATCAATTAAGCATTTTGTTCCATCGCTTACAATTAGGTAGGATACTGGTTAATCATCTTAAGAAGAAAATGCAGAACTTAATTTCTCCAGCTTTTTTAAGCATTTGATACCTCAGATCATATAATTTCCATTTTTAAACAATTTTCATTTGCTGCATTGAGCAAATGTCAGCCTATCCTACTGTTTTTGAAATATATCCCAACCATTTTTGATTTTTGTAATACTATTTTGATTAAGAACTCAGAAATAACTCTTTTTGACTATATGAATCTCAATGTTTATTTTCTGACCTCTTTCTGATCATATCAAATTTATCTTTCCTAAACTCTAGTCTACCATTATTCTACTTTGTTCTATGAAAGCAACATTTTTATCTTCAAAATCTTAGTGAGAGTACAAAGCATTGATCTTTCTATGTCCTGCTTACTTCTCTTTGCATAATAGTCTCCAGTTCTATCCATATCCTACAAAGAAAAAAATAATCATTTTAATGGCTAAAAAACAATCTGTTGTACACACCACATTTCTTGTCCATTCATCATCAATACACACTTGATGTAGGATTTATTTCAGTCACCACTATAGTTTGTACATTTAAATTCTAAAAATGACCCAGAGACTGGTGGCTCATACTGTAATTCTAGCTACTTAGGAGGCTGATACATGAGAATCTCAGGTGCAAGCTAGTTCAAGTATAAACCTCGGTACAACATTTATTTCCAATAAACTTCCAAAAAGCCAAAAGTGGACAGTGATTACATTGGTTGAGTTTTAGTCTTGAGCAAAAGAAGCTCAGACCCTGAGTTCAAACTTCAAGAATGGCACGATAACTAACTAACCAACTAAATAAATAAATAAATAATAAAAGTTGACATGCTACTTGTTACTCAAGTGGATCTAAGACTGTCTGGCAGAAAATTCTGAGAAAGTGTACTGCTAATTTGTCAGCAAAAAGATGTGACTCAAGCAGTACAGTGCCAGATGTGAACATAAATTCAGATCAAGAGGAAGAGGCTGTGAATTGAGTTTATGCTCCAGTAATGACTCTCTCTCTCCCCCTCCTTTTCTCTCTCCCTCCATCTCTCCCTCTCTCCTCTCTCCTTCATTCCCTCTCCTTCTCTCCCCTCTCCATCTCTCTCCCTTTCTCTCCCTCTCTCTCTCCCCCTCTCCTTCTCTGTCTCTCTCCATCTCTCTCCCTCCCTCTCTCTCCTTCTCTCTCCCCCCTCTCTCTATCTCACACACACATACATATGCACACAAATATGTTGGATTTTAAAAGAAATGGATATCATTCTTACATTTTAGTAAGAAAATGACACAGCTTATGCCTTAATGCTAATGAAATAAATCAATAGCTATTTAATAAAGAGTAGTTAGGATCAGTTAAAGTTTAATAATTAGAAGCTATGAAAGTATTTCTCTGTATGTGTGGTACTCAGGTTTGATTTCATATGCTTGATAGGCATGGACTCCATCATATCCCCCAATCTTTTTTTAACTTGTAATATTTTGGATAGGGTCTCATATATTTTGCCCAAGACTAGCTTCCTAGACTGGAATACTCCTCCATAGCATTTCCCACTTAGCTGGGAGTAGTCATGCACCACCATGGCTTGTTCAATGTAATCGTATCTTATTATATTTTTCTGAGGTAGCCTCAACCTGCAGTCCTCTTAATCTTCACTTTCCAACTTGCTGGAATTGTAGTTGTGTACCACCACACCTGGCCTAGAATGTTCTAAACCATTTAAGAGTAATTGCTTTTCAGGCCAACAGAGGAAATGGGAGTGGAACTGCGAGGGCACGTGCATGCATTTGCAGTTGTTTATGTGTGTTATGAACAAGTAGATATAGCAAATATAAGTGTGAGATAAGAAATCACAATAAGTAACAATTAATAATAGTCAGGCCTGGAGAAGAATGAAAAGTATGTTTTATCTTGGAAAATTGCAAAACAACCTACAGCAGACATTTTATTATTTCATAGGAAGACCGAATTTGGTTTCAGACATATGTCTGACCCTGCCATAGAAAAAGAAAATTGATGCACAATCAGAAGAAAATTGTGACCTACACATGTAGACAGATACCAAGATGTGACCGAGGAATGAATGTGGAACCTCAAGATAGCCAAGAGCAATATTAATTGAAATTAAAAATACTTGAAAAAGAATTTTACAAATGTTCAAAGAATTTCTTCCCTTGTGATTGATTTGTAGAGGCCCTGATTGAATCCCATGATGTGTTGACTTATTTACTACCTACACTACATTTCAGCAACATTTCAAAGCTCTTTTGCGTAAGTTCCCTGCAAATAATTGCCAGAATAAAATTATAGCATGTATACTTCAACTTAGAAGCTAGAGAAGTACTATGTGTTTAGCTTAAATAAACACGTAAGATGTTGATACTGGGTGGATTATTGAATTATTTCGATATATGCTACATTAATATTCTGCATACTATATTTATGCCTAGGCTAATTTTAGAGAACTACTTCTATAACATGAAGCACTTGCCTTGTTTTCTTTTATTTTTATTATCTTAAAGGTGTTAGAATTTAACTAATTATCTTTCTGTAGTCTGTCAAAGAGATATTAGGAATTCATTTCTCATTTCATGAGTTATTAATATTTCATTAATTTAATTATTTAATATGAACTAATTTCATTTAAAAAAATTGAGATTAGTTCTTGCTAGATAGTCACTGATTTAGAATACTGGCTTTAGAATTTGCCTTTTAGCCAGGATCCTCCTGGCTTAGCTTCTTAGGTGCTAGGATTTTAAGCATGCACCACCATTAACTTATTGTTGTTATTTTAGTTTTTTGGACTGTGCTAGATATTGAACTCAACTCACGCTTAGGGGGCTGGCACTTTACAAAATAAGCCAGCACATTTTTTGTGCTAATTAATATTTCAGTAAAGACTCTGTCTATGATCAGGCCACCGTGGACTTCAATTCTCCTTTCTGAATGACTGGAAGCGACAAACATAACCACTCTGCCCAGCCATCGTCCATCTCCTGCTCTAGGATAACAGCATGAGCCCCAGTGTCTAGCCATTAAATGAAGTTAAAACTCACAAACTTTTATGCACAGGCTGGTTTCCAACTGTGATCCTTCTTCTTCCTCCTACCAAGAAGCTAGGGCTACAGACATTGTGGTATTTTTATATCAAATTTATATTTTCAGTAACTTCATTACCATAATATAAATAAAATAATGTTATGCACGAATTCCTGTAATTTATATTTTATAGTTTTAGGAATAAATTAATTATCAGGATATGAATCTGATAATAAAAGAAAAAAGTTGAATAAAATGAGAGAATAGAGCTTAATAAGAAAACATATTGTCAAAATAATTGCAACATTTTTGGGAGAAAATGATATGTGTAAAATATGATGAAGGCAGAGAAATGGGATTTCAGTGTAATTTTATCTCATTGCAATGAATTAGAATTTCAAACTATCCAATTACCTATCTTTATTTGTTTAGTTCTTTATTTTGTTTAATCATTGTGTGTGCAATCTATTGAGTTTTATAATGATTTGCCCCTATCTAACATACATGTGAGACACAATTTTAGGATTAAAGTAAGGATGGATTCTCTGACCTTGTAATATAATCTGTAGAAAAATTATCTTACAGATATGAGAAAGTTAGAAAGTAAGTTTTTTAAAAAAATGATTTTCTGTGTATCTAACTAAAAGAGCTTTAAGAGAAAGAAAAATGAAGACAAAAATACATTTAAAATATAATCGCACACACAGTGATCTAATTAGATAATTAGAGGTAGAATCACATCTACCCATTTATGGCTTGTACTAAAGTGTTTATATTGATCTTCCAAGCTCCAATAAAAATAGTGAGGTCAGAAACTTAGCAAAGCATACAATTTCTTTGAGTTCAGTCTTTAGGAATGGCCTTCTGGTCCCTGTGCTCCTGTTCCAACAAGGCTGGGGCCCTCTCAGCAACTCATTCAAGTGTTACCAGAGCTCAGTTCCCTCAGTCCTGCAACATATCAGCTCCACAGGACTTACCCTTTGTTTTCTTTCTCAAAGTTGGAGGGGAAATATCACTATATAGTTTCAACCTCTTCTTTCATAGAATTACAGGATTCCTCCATTCATTTTCTTGGTCTTAACTGATTACAGATCTTAATTACATCCTCAAAGTTCCTATGGTGTTGCAATATTCTTTTTGGTTAGCATCAAATCACCCAGTTTCCTAAATTCAAGAATAGCCATCTAAATGGAAAAATGTGAAGATAGGTAAAAAATTATAAATAAGCTATTTAAATCTACCCACAGGAAGATTCTAATGTGACTCCTTTGAACAAGGAACTTACATTTTAACAAAATAAATACCAGGAAGCAGGAACATGCATTCTCACTGGAGGATGCAGTTGAGGGAAAGCCAATTACAGTCATAATATTCAGTGTCCATGTGTGAAAATGTAACCAAATATCTTGAGGCTTAGGTGGGGTTAGGACAGCTAGGGGAGAATGATAAGCAAGTGACATTAATCAAGATGCATTGTACAAAGTAGAATAATAATAAATATAATAATTATTAAGTGTAATAATAATATAACAGTAATAATAAGCAAATGAGAGGGGAAACAATGTTTCCACAGGTGAACATAAACAATTTATTATTTATTATTTTCCTGTGAAATATTGAGGATATAATTATAATAAAGGAAAAGAAGCATTTGTTTGAACTGGGCATCTTTCAAATTTTCAAGTAATTGCATACATTAGATGGTCCAATTATAAACATTACATTTACAAAGGAATTCAGAAAATTCAGTCTGAGATATCAGAGTCTCCTTCTAGGCAGCCAGAATTACAAAGGATTTGTTAACTTTCTGTACTTCATAAGGAAAGTTTTATATATATATATATATATTTTTTTTTTTATATTTTTATATTTATATTAATATATATTATATATATATATATATATGAGCTTTTGAGGAAGGTTGGTTGAATTCTACTGTGTCATGTGCTATTCTTCCCTCTTTAAGGATGTGAGAGCAAAGTAGCCTACTGTATTCTATGTACTCACTTATAGTGCCTGTAGTTTTATTGTAGTGAGGCCTAGTTTTTCTTAATGACCTATCCATTTACTTTAAAAGTTTTAGCACTATGATATTAAGCGTAATGAACTCTAAGATAGGGACACAAATATCTTTTTTTCTTTCTTGCTATTTTGTTTCTAATGTATTTATAATGTACCATCCACGTGATTTTTTGTTTCTTTGTATGCTCCTCCCCCATGGTATAATCCCTATTTTCGGTGCCCTGTATGTTGTATATATACTTCTCTAATTCAGGGAGGGGAAGGGAAAAAACAAAATGCTTAAATAATGATACCCATTGTGACAATGAGATTTACAAAACACTGTGTTGAAAATGAACTTTACAACTTCAGTGGTGGGGGAGGGGGGGAGGTAGCAGTAGTTGTGGAGGTGGGAGGGAAGGGATGGTAGGGGGAAAACAAAGGAGGAGGAAACAATGCTCAATAGGAAATGTACTCATTACCTTGCTCATGTAACTGTAACCCCTCTGTACAGCATTTTTACAATAAAAATGTACCAAAAAAACAAAACAAAAACAAAATTTAGCACTATATATTGTAGAGCTGAGATTTAGTTAAATAATTTAAATTTATCAATGCCCAAAATTTCCCAATTTTAATATTCCTGATTAACTGGCCTAGATTTCATAATTTAGTAAACAGATAAAAAAATATTAGCTTTCTCCTTGGAAGATTATGCTATTTCATATCATGAAGACTTGGGGAAGAAAGAATTATATTGGCTTTTACAGCAAATTGCTTTCTCCTTTGCTCTGTCTCTCTATAGACTTTTTAATCTACTTTAATGTATCTACACACCAACTTAGTACTTTACCAATTAACTGTTCATTACCTAATTATCTCCCCTAGCTGAATACTTTACTTCTTTAAAATAATTTCTCCCTTGTCATTACTTCAGTAGTGTTATTTTTATCCTTTATTAAAGCAATTTCTATTGGTCTCAATAGTGCTCAAATCATTTATGCGGCCAATTTACAGATTGTTTTGCTATATTGAAATTGAAATGCTGTATTTTTCCTGACATCTCAGAATTGTCAGACTAACAGAATTTTTTTTAAATCTAGTAAAGTGTCTTTTCAGAGCAGATTTATAAAAATTTCCATCATGGTAAATAGATGATAAATCATTTCATTGTTTCTCACAAATGATTCATGAAGTGAACAGATTTAACAAGGAAGATGATTCTGAGCAGATTTTGGATAAATGTATTCCCATTATAAATAGCTTTATTAAAAAAAATCTATAATTTAATAACCAGAGTGGAGTAAGAGGTACTAAATTAGCCTTCCCTCTATGAAGAAATATGAGAGAAAGCCAATCCTCAAGCAACCACAGAAAGTATCATCAAAGATATCCAGCTCCATGTCTGTAGATAATTTCCCAATCAATCCGAATCTCAAAGCTAGAGTCCCGAATTGGCTTAAATTTCTACAAAGCTTGTGTGTAAGGAGTAAGCATGGGGAGAAGTTTAAATATTTGGCATTTGCAAAGCGAAACCTAACAGAGGTTAAAGCTAGATAGTTTGGAGATCCAGGACACGGCAATCCTCAGCTATTGCACAAGCGATGGAAAATGCATCCCAAAGATGTTACCCTCGACCACAATGGAACCCTTGAATAAATGCAGGAAGAATAATAATTTAAAAAATGTCGGGGACTTCTGGCCCACAATGAGAGTGGTCTCCTTAACTTCCAATTAAAATGAAAATGTTAAGAAAAGGGTAGGTAAATTCTTGTGACAGATGATATTCAATGTCCCAAATTCACTAAAAAAGTTACTGTCATTAACGAACATGTCAAGATGATTTTGCGTGGAAACAATTCTTTTCTACAAGTGACACTGAGATAGCTGAATGAATCCAAGTATATGTTGCTTAATTTTATAATCATCTAGTAACTTTTAGAATAAATAATTATTTTAAGTATTACTATTAATTAGTATGATAACATCATTGTTTTGCAACTGGCTGATGAGAAAAAAGAACTTGTTCACATTTTAAACTATCTGAATTCAGTGTTCTAGTACAATTCATAAACAGATGGGAAATTAATGGCTTACATTTTATTAAAATGCTTTCATCTTTCCCAGTGTTATTGATGACATGTAGCTTTAAGAAATGTAATGTTGGAGTGATCACAATAAATTAAATGCAAAGCTAATGAATGGCTGAAGGCATGAATGTTATAATAGCAAATCTTTCACATCGAGGTTACTTCCGCTTAAAAGCAATTCTAACACCTGGTTCTATCATATATTTATTAGTTTATCAAAAGTTCTTATGAGTTTTTATAATTATGTAAAGTGAGATTTTAATATAATTACCACACACACACACACACACACACACAAAGTCTTCCTGTCAAAGATTTCACAATCAGTAAGATGAATACTTTTGAAGGCAAATCATAATAAATAATTATAATAAATTCTATAGTAGAGTTGGAGAGTGTACTCCCAAAGGACCGTTGACATCCTAAAATCAAAGAATTTACAGAATCAATTGATTTATAAAACTCAAATGATAAGATATTGCTTAAGTTTTCACTTAAGATATTGCTTAAGATATTGCAGAGTTGTGAGAATCATGTACCTATCTATAAAGTAATTTATAATTACTACGCTAAATGTTTGCATATCTGAAAATTATTAAAATAAAATGTACTCTGAATGTACTAAGGAAAAGTCGCAAGATATTAGCTACAATGAAAGTATAAAATATCCTCATGTATTCCATATGATGGATCAATATGCTTCTTAAAATGCGTATATTTGTTATTACTATAAAATACTTATCATGAGCAACTTACAAAGTTGAAATTTTTATTTTGGCTCACATGTTTGAAGATCTGAATCTATGATCCATTGTCCTGTGCTAATGCCAGATCTTGTGGCAGGCAGCATGCTCTGTAGCAAAGCCTCTTACTTCATATTTCCTTAATGGGAAAAAGATGAGAGGTGGAACAATGCCCTTCCTATTATACCTTTCAAGATCACACCTACAATTCATTGAAATCCTCCTATCAGGTTTCACATCTTAACATTTCCAACATTTTCACATCTGAACATCTCCCTATAGCCTCACACTGAGGAACAAAGTCTTCAACACAAGCTTCTTTAGAAACCATTCCAAATTCAAACCAAAGCAGGGCCAGATAAAATATGCTTTGGCTCAGCAGGCCATCAGACTACTATTCATTTTTGCTGTTGAGTAAATGTAATGATAGTTGAACTAATTAAGGTCACATGATTTGTTCCAAGAGTTGTAGTTTGCCCACACCGATGTGTGCATACATATAATTAGCACTGTGATATATTGAAATAATATTTATTTTAAGAGTAGATGAAGAAAATATGTCTTCTACTGACGAAAATGGACATAGGTCACAGATTTGTTTCATGGTTATATTTTTGCCAGTAATAATAATAATTGGATTAGAACTATACAGACAACCCAACATAGACAACAAAGCAAAAGCCTTTGTAGGACAGTCTGTCTCAGAGTATGTCCCATTATCATTAATGTTGCTGAATGATATTAGAGATTATGCTAAAAAACTGCCTACATTCAAATTAGTTAAAAATATTCTCCTGCAAAGTTTAAATGTCTTCATGATAGCAATTATCAAGAGAAAATAATTATTTATTATAGTGTCTAAGAGAAGCTGGACTATACTAAACTGCTCCTCAAAATTATTAAACTCCTCAATTCTACTTTGTTAATTCTAGTATATTGAAAAAAGCAAGACTGAATTGTATGACTTCTTTGGAAAAGTGCTATATCATTTATTTTATTTACTTTATTTCTATTTTTAATTTTTTTGTCAGTCACGGGGCCTGAACACTGGGCCTGGGCACTGTCCCTCAGTTCTTCAGCTAAAAGCTAGTGCTCTACGCAGCTGAAATCAGGAATGCAACACCATTCGTAATAGCCCCACTAAAAATAAAATACCTAGGAACTAACATAACCAAACATATGAAGGAACTCTATGGTGAAAACTTTAAAAACCTGGAAAAGAAAATAAAAACAGCACTTAGAAAGTGAAAAAACCTCCCATGCTCCTGGATTGGAAGGATCAACATCATGAAAATGGCACTAGTTCCCAAGGCTATCTACAAATTCAATGTGATACCTACCAATTCTCCAACCTCATTCTTCAAGGAAATAGAAGAGGCAATCCAAAAATTTATATGGAACAATAAAAGACCCTGAATAGCAAAAACAATCCTTGACAGAAAGAACAGTACTGGCGGAATATAAATACCACATTTCAAACTCTACTCCAAAGCCATAGTAATAAAAAAGCTTGGGATTGGCAAAAGAAGAGACCTCAGGACCAATGGAATAGAATTGAAAACCCAGAAATTAACCCACAGACCTATAACCATCTAATTTTCTATAAGAGAGCTAAAAAATTAGAATGGAAGTAAGACAGACTCTTGTATGAATTTCTTTACTTCCTTTATTTGGTGTTCAGTGTTTGTTCTCAAATCACTTAGTTGATTGGTTATGGTTTTTTTGGATTCCCATTC
>NW_012267273.1:5374472-5448532 GCF_000151885.1 Dipodomys ordii | reverse complement strand
TACCCAGTGGGGAAAGCCACTCCAATGGCTGGTGCCTGAGCTGGGTGACTTTTCCCTGGATGGAGCTGAGTCTGGCAGGTCACTTCGCCATTAAGTTCTTGTGACCTGCTAAATGACTCGTTTTATTCCAAGGCCTGAGTTGGAGCTAGCAGTTCCTCCGAGTTTTGTCGGTATCCAAGATGGAGATCACCGGTGCTGGGGGGGGAGGGGTGGCCTTCCCTCCTCTGCTCCCTGAGACGGAGTGAGGATGTCGGGCTTCTACTCACACTGAGTCTTGGATCCTGGGTCGTCTCTGGTCTGCAAACTGCAGGATGAAGCTGTCTGTTCCTTGTCGGTTCTTGTCGGTGTTGAGTAGAATCCGCTCGCCCGCTGCGTCTGGCTCCTTCGTCCAGGACTCTCTGTGTGAGCGCTCAGGTATCGCCCGGCTGCGGTCTCCACCGCGACCCTGCTGCCACCGCCGGCGGCGGCTGCTGGCTCGTGCTCAGATGTGTATTCTTGCCTTGACTTTCTCTCACTTGTCTAACTCTCTGTCCTGTGATGGCACACGTGGTGTGTTTCTCTGGCTTAGGACTGTTCACTGGAACTCTAAAACTGCTTTCTATGCGAGAGCTTGTTCAGCTTCCAGCTTCTACTCCGCCATCTTCTTTTTCCCTCAAGACAGACTCTTCAGTAAATGGAGCTGGCAAAATTGGGTAATCACTTGTAGAAAACTAAAGCTAGATCCTTATTTATCACCCTGCACCAGAATCAACTCCAAATGGATCAAAGACCTTGAAGTCAAAGCAGACACCCTGAAAACATTACAGGATGTAATTAGGAGAAACCCTAGGTCTCCTTGAGGCAGGCCCAAATTTTCTTACTAGAGACCCAGAAACACAACAAATCAAAAAAATGTTGGACAAATGGGATTGCATGAAGTTGCAGAGTTTCTGCATGACAAAGGTCATAGCTAGCAAGATCAATAGAAAGCCCATGGATTGGGAGAAGATCTTCACTAGCCATACAATGGACAAGGGTCTCATATCTCAAATATACCTGGAATTCAAAAAATTAAATCCCCCAACAACAAATCCTTAAAGAAACAACTGAATAATAATAAGTGGGTTAAAGACTTACAGAGAAACTTTTGAAGAGGAAAGAAGCATGGCCAATAGATACATGAAGAAATGCCCAACCTCCCTAGCCATAAAAGAAATGCAAATCAAACAATATTGAGATACCATCTCATCCCAGTTAGAATGGCTATAATCAAGAACTTTAATAACAACAGATGCTGGAGGGGAAATGGACAGAAGGGGAGCCTGCTGCATTGTTGGTGGGAATGTAAACTTGTTCAACCACTTTGGAAAGCAGTATGGAGGTTCCTCAAAAGACTCCACATAGAGCTCCCCTATGACCCAGCAATCCTACTTTTGGGCATTTACCCAAATGTTTACAAACAAGACCACACTAAAGCTATCAGCACGACTATGTTTATTGCAGCACTATTTACCATAGCTAAGATATGGAACCAACCCAGATGCCCCTCAGTAGATGAATGGATCAAGAAAATGTGATATATATACCCAATGGAATTCTATGCCTCCATCAGAAAGAATGACATTGCCCCATTTGTTAGGAAATGGAAAGACTTGGAAAAAATTATACTAAGTAAGCCAAACCCAAAGAAACATAGGTCCCATGGTTTCCCTTATTTGCAATAACTAGTATATGTCTGAGACAAGCAGAAAAGGTCAGATAAGTTGATGTTAGGCGAAATGAACCCCAAGGTAACGATTCAAATGTTTTTTCTTTCTTGAGATTGTTTCTAACATAGGATGATTTCTTTGTTGCTAATGTTTTTTTCTTTCTTGAGATTGTTTCTAACATAGGATGATTTCTTTGTTGCTTTGTGTGTCCCTCCCCCGCGGTATAACCCGTTTTCCCTGTATTTGATGTTGGTATAATTTGTGGAGGGGAAGGGAAAATACAAATTGTTTAAATAGGGATACAGGTGGACCCATTGCTACAATGAGATGTACAAGACATTATGTCAAAAATCGACATCTTAAACTTTACATCATACCTTTAAAATACTCTAAACTGTATTCAGGAAAATATCCTTGAAATGTATTTTTAAAACAATATTAAGTTATCTATTAACTATGGAAAATCATTTATTTATAGCTGCTGACAACTATCAATTTTCTGAGGGTGACTGTTAAACACATAATCATTATGATTAAACCTTATATATGTAAATCTAAAGAAGATTAGAATAAGAGAATCAAGACATCTAAAGTATATAATTTAGACCTGACTTACATGCTGGGAGTCAAATATTGACTCTGTCTCTGACTGTTGTCTTCCTTTTTCCAGGACTCTTCCTTCTAAAATGGTGAAAGTCAGTCTCATTTTCTTTCTAATAGTCTGTTGACAGTCTCTTGAGTATTGAAGGGAGTTGTTTTCACATTTCTGTAATGTAATCTACATTCCAATATGATGAGAAAGGAATCAGCTTGAATAATTTTCCAGTCATGAGAACTTAATTTGATAGAAGTTGCAAGACAACTGAAATTTAATGATTTCATATAAAGATGACATTGGTGAAATTGTCTTATTATAACCAAAGAAAGTACCAAAATCCATGAATGAAGAGGTATAATGATGGAGAGGGGCTGGATAAAAATAGCAGTTACGTATGGATAATAGAACTTCATATGTTTTAAAATTTATAAATATTTTTGAAGTAATAAAGGCGTTTAGCATTTTCTTCTTGATCATAATCAAACTTACAAATCAATAACATTGCCAGCTACTGGTCGCTCATGCCTGTATTCCTGGCTACTAAAAATATAAGATCTGAGGATTGCAGATGGAACCCAGGCTGGGCAGAAATGTCTGTGAGACTGTTATCTCCAAACAACTACAAAAAAAAAGCCAGAGGTGAGCTGTGGTTCAAGTGGTAGAGCCCTACCCTTGAGCAAAGAAACTCAGGTACAGATGCCAGACTCTGAATAAAAGGCCCAGGAATGGCAATATATATATATATATATATATATATATATATATATATATATATATGTATATATACATATATATTATTTCTACTAGTAATAACCATTGAGGACACAAGTAATTCAAGATATTTACATATGAAGAGAAACATACAAAGATATTCAGAATTACTTATACAAGGCTATTAGAATTATTTATACAAGGATATTCGAGGTTATCTACTGAAACAATTCTTAAATGAAATGCTATAATATTGTAAAATATTAATGATTCTCCCAAAAATCCATAAGAACTTCTGCCATATAACATTTATTATAGATTTTTGCAGTTGACAAATTTATTTCAAAATTAATAAGAAGAGTAAGTGTTTATAATACATGTATATTCTGAATTATGAGTGAAAAAGTAGTGAACTAACCAATAATGTAGTGAACTAACACCACCATATTAATTGATTCTTATAACCAGCACAAAAAGTTGAATAGCACATATTAGAGACAAAAGTGCCAAGATATGTATGTATAGGTCTTAAATTTATATCGTTGTTGCCAATATTGGGCCTTAAACTCAAAACTTTGAATTTGTTCAGCTGGTGTTCTGTCTTTTAACCCACTATTCCAATCCAGCTTTTCTTTCTTTTCTTTCTTTCTTTTCTTTTCTTTCTTTTTTCTTTCTTTTTCTTTCTTTCTTTCCCTTCCTTCCTTCCTTCCTTCCTTCCTTCCTTCCTTCCTTCCTTTCTTTCTTTCTTTCTTTCCTTTCTTTTCTTTCTTTCTTTCCTGGCTATTTGTGCAGATGAGTCTGTCAGACTCTTCTGCCTAGACTACCTTTTAACTCGATTCCTAGGTCTCAGCCTCCTTAGTAATGAAGATAAAGGCCTGAGCTATCAGAAGCCTGCTTACCATAAATGTTAGGTGGTTCTTTCAAGGTTCAATAAGAGTTAGGAAAAGAGAAATGAAAATAAGACAAAACGGTTGAAAATTTTAATTAAGATCCATTCATTTTTAATGTAAGTTTTGGGGGTCTGCATAATATATAAGGTTATGGAAACTTAATGCTTGCAATTTTTGCCAGTGTTCCTTGCCTGTGGTTTAAGTACAGATTATCAGCAATTCATACCCTATCACACTGGATATACTTCTATGTAGAGTTGGATCATGTATAAATTTCAACCTATAAATAAATAAAAAACAGTAATTTTTCACATTAATGTTCAGAAATAGAAGGAAATTTAAGTTTTCTTACCAGAAACCATGTAAGTAGGTTACATTTTTAAAGAGTTAAATATAAAGGTAAATATATTCAGTGTATGTAAAACAAAAATGGAAATATATCAGAGGCTAAGAACTAAGGGAAAAAAAAACTTTCTTAAACTTCTAAATTACAGCTACATAAAACATGGGTGACTATGATGAACTAAAATTATATTTTAAATGATGTATAGTATTCAAAAATTATAACTAATAATGATTAGGAAAATGCATTTCTAATTTCTGAAATCCACAGATAATACATATAGTATCATAAAACTACTGCAATTAGAAAAGGAAGGGCTTATAAACATCCAAAAGATTTCAAGAGAAAATTCAGAAGTCAGAATACAACTAAAACCAAATTAGAATACAAAATAAACAGCTAATAGATCAGAAACTTAGACAAAGTGCTATGGTGACTGCCCTCAGGCATGTTTAGTGCACTTGACAGAATGCACCAATAATTGCAACAACATAATAAAGTATGGTAGAAGAGACATCAACAAAGGCCTCTAGGCCTCTGAGACACTAAGCATGATGTTGAAGATCTGTTTTCCACCAGGTTCTTGGGATAAACTGAGGTGACAATAACAGGAATTCTATAGGAAAAGCACTGCTACCCACCCTGTGTCAGAATTTAAAAGAAATGTAGCTGCTTTCCATCTCTTAGCCACAATTTTCCTGGTAAAAATTGAAATCTTTATCACATTTGAAAAAAATTCATATCATCATGTTAACATTGACTGTCATGATTAACAAATGGTCTAATTTTCATAGTTTATTTTTAAAATTTTTATTGTCAAGGTGATGTACAAGGGGTTACAGTGACATAAGGCAGTGGTTAAATTTCTTGTGTAACTTGTTACCCCTTTCCTCATTTTTCTCCCTCTTTCCGTCCCTGCCCAATCTTCCCCACCAAGTTTTACAGATCTTTTAAAACATATTGTCTTGTGAATATCGCTGTAGCATAGTTACCCTCTTTTTTCTTTGTATCACTGTTTTGTTATTCCCCTTCTCTTCCCTAGTTCAGAAAAATGTATATTCAATGCCCAAGGTACCAAAATCAAATACAGTGACAACAGGGGATAAATCATAAGGGGAAAAAAAAACGCAAAGGAAAAGAAATCACATAGTACATTGAGAACAACAACAAAGAAAAACCTCTTGTGTCCAAGTCTTGGAGTTCACTTCACTTAGCATCATTTTATATGGTCATATGTACATAGCTATTGAGCTATTCTACTCATTTGCTAAGATTTTCCTAGGCATATTCTAATTATTACAAATAAGGTAGATCACAGGACCTATGTTTCTTAGGGTATGAGTTACTTCACTAAATATGATTTTTTTTCAGGTCCTTCAATTTCCCTATAAATGGGAATCTCTACGATCTTTTGAAGAACCTCCATACTGCATTCCAGAGTGTTTGAACAAGTTTACACTCTTACCAACAGTGCAGTAGGGTTCCCTTTTGCCAACATCCCCTCCAGCATCTGTTGTTATTAGAAGGGAGAGACAAACTGGGAGAGAGTGAGGGAGAGGATAACATTCTAGAAAAAGAAATGTACTTCTTTTTCTGACTTATGTAACTGGAACCCCACTGTACATCAACTTTACAATGAAAAAAAGAAAGTGTTGGCAGATAACAGGACTGTGACAGAACAGAGTTCTTGTAGTCTTTTGATAAAAAAGCAAATTAGTATAGCTTCAATGGAAAACATCATGGAAATTCCAGGTATAGTGATGTTACAATTACTATATGATTACCTGACCAATAACTACACACCCAGCTGAAAGGAATCCTTATGTCAGACTTCAGTACTCACTCCCATGCTCACTGAAGCACAATCACAACATCAGCAGGAAAAGTCAGTTTTGACACAATTTAATGAATTAATGAGAAAATTAGAACTTAGGCACAATTGGAATATTATTTAACCATAAAAAGAATTTTTTTTATGGGTAAAACCATAGATATGACTGGAATTATTTATGGTAAGTGAAACAAACTCAGAAAAAAGATAAGGGCCACATGACCGTATTTGTATGTGGAATTTAAAAAGTTGTCCTAGGAAAAATTAAGAGTAAAATAGTGGTCAGTAAAGAATAGAGAGAGTAAGCAAAATGGAAAAATGGGAAAAATTGACCAAATTACAGGAATATAGGAATAAGAAGGTCTGATGTGTAATAATACACATAAGTGACTATGGATGACCATTAATTCTGGTATGTTTCAAAATTGAAAATAATTTTTGAGAGAGTGAATTTAACCTGATTTAAGCATTATACAATCAATACATCACCAAAATATTACATATATAATTTTATGTATGTCAAGATAAGTGATTTTTATACTTTAATGTGTAGGTTAAAATTTTACATGTGAGGAATAAAAGAACAGTTGCTTCCATTTACAGTTTAAATATATTTTCAAAATATTTCACATAAAATATTTACTATTATACAAAGTTTTAATAGGGACTAGAGAGATAATGGAATATTTCAGTAACTATTTTCTCACTTTTTCACAAGAAAAAATTTCACTGTAATTATTTTTAACAGGTTCATTTTGATAGTCAACAACCTAAAGTCTAATATCAGGGTTCAAATTCAATTTTATCAACTAGCAAAGATTTTAAGATCAAACATGACAATCTCAACTATAAAACATGGTAACAATAACAATGATCTCACAGGAATGTCAGGAAAGAAAAGTTAATATATAACAAAAGGACTATTTTCTGGGGCATAAAATATACTGTGAAGTGTAAATTGTGACTATTATTATTATTTGATGTACAAATAATGCTAGCTTTAATCTTAATACAATAACATCATAATATAAGAAAAACAAGAATGAAAATACAGGACTATTTCCCTGGCTAGACAGAAAGAAATGAGAATAAGATAAGAATTAAAAAAACTATATAAATAAATTATGATTTCACTACACAATTGCTATTCTCTAATATTACATTTGATTGACCTTAATAACAAGAATTTATTTTAAAAATATTCATAGAGCTGGGCACCAGTGTCTCACACCTGTAATCCTGCTATTCAGGGACCTCAGAACTGAGGCTCACAGTTTATAGCCAATCCAGGCAGAAAAGTCCATGAGACTCTTATCTCCAATGCACCACAGAAAACCAGAAGTGACAGTGTGGCCCAAATGGTAGAGTGCTTGCCTTGAGCTGAAGAGCTCAGAGAAAGTGTCCAGGCCCAAATTTCAAGTCCCACAACCAACAAAATTAAAGTCGTAAGTCAGTGCAATATATTCTGCATTTACAACACCACGTTAATGAAGAAGAAATGAAGAAGAAGGTTTCCTCTTTAGTATCACCTGTTCTGTTTCAGCATAATAGCATTGATAAATGCCTGACCCAAGAGTGGTTTCTGTCAGTGTGGTCTGTTACTAAAACTGAAAATATGGATCATTTCCCAAATCAAGCACACACCTTCTGGGAAAAAATTGAAGCAAAATTGCAGCTTATATTATAGCAAACAAGTGTAAAATATGCATCTTAAAGTCAGTAAATATGTCCAATTGCCATGTTTCTTTTCTTTTTTATTAATAAGTTTTTATTTTGAAAATACCATACAGAAGGGTTACAATTACAAGAGCAAGGTTATGAGTACATTTCTTATGAAGCATTGTTGCCTCCTCCTTTGTTTCCCCTTACCATCCCTGCCCTCACAGCTCCCTCCTCCCCAACAATTACAGGGACAAGGTAATGAGTACATTTCTTATCATTGTTGGTGGGAGTGTAAACTTGTTCAAACACTTTGGAAAGTAGTATGGAGGTTCCTCAAAAGACTCCACATGGATCTCCCCTATAACCCTGCAATCCCTTTTTGGCATTTACCCGAGTGATCACAAACAAGACCATACTAAAGCTACCAGCACAACTAAATTTTGGTTTTCGACAAACATCTTGTACATCCCATAGTTGCAATGGGTCTACCTGTTTCCCTATTTAAACAATTTGGTTTTTCCTTTCCCTTCCCAAAAAATTATACCAACATCAAATACAGTGAAAACAGGGGTTATACAGTGGGGAATAGATACAAAGAAGCAAAAAAATTACCTTATAAACATGTTACAAACAATACCAAGAAAGAAAAACCATTTGAGTCATTATCTTGGGGTTCATTTTGCCTCACATCAACTTATCTGATTGTCTCTGCTTGTCTCAGACATACTAGTATATGTCTTTTCTTTTTCTTTTTCCCAGACCTGGGCTTGAATTCAGATCCTTGGTACTATCCCTGACCTTGTGTGCTTAAGTCTAGTGTTTCACCGCTTGGGTCACAGCTTCACTTCGGGCTTTTAGTGGTTAACTGGATCAAACAGTCTTAGGTGATGGACAGACACTTTAGCATGTCTGGGAAAACCTTAAAAGAATAATGAATCTGGTTGCTTATATTATGATACTATATGCATTCTGCAAAAACTGGCAAATCATTCCTCCTTCCTGGTTTTGGATGCCTTAAGTTTAATGTCTTCCTTTCTTGCCTTTCTTTTTCCCTTGAAATGCTTCCTTTCCCTCAACTGATAAAACTACATCTTTTTATGCTGCACCTGTAACTCAGGGAAGATGTCTCTGCACCACTCGTTGTGATTATCCACATTGCTGAACCTGTCAGTCCAGTGCCTTGGACTGGGAGTGTCCTGTGACCCTGCTCTCCTGCCCAGACCTTATTTAGGCATCGAACAGCATAGGTACAGGGATGGCATGCCACGTGTGTCTCCGTGATCATCTCCTTTGTCCTGACCCTTGGCTCATCTTCTGTCATGATGGTGTCCCAATTCAGCTTGGAGTTGGTATTGCTTTTGTTCTTTCTTTCCTCTCTGGCCTGTTTCCTAACTGGGTTATGTGTATTTGGGACCTGCAGGCCTTTGTAACAATTAGCAGACTGCATACAGCCTAATTGTGTAATGAAGACTCAATATTCCATCTACCTAAATGTGGCTTCTGGGATGATTCACTTTACAGTACCTGCTAAAAGTTCTCATTTGCAGTGATTTTGAGCTGGCTCCAGCCATATAAATTCATTTGTTCAGGAGAGAAAAAGTTTGTTGAGCTGAGATCTGTCTAAAGGCTTGCACAGGTAAATTTGGACTTGTTAGGGTCACTAGAGATCAGCTTTCCTCAGGCAGGCAGAAAAATGTTTTCGCAAACCAAAGCGCTAAGTAGGCTATACTGGTATAGCCCAATAAAAGGTCTGTGTAGTTGTTGAAATTTGCATGTTGTGTATAATTTCCAATTTGACTCTTGGTTAGCTTGGAAAAGTTACAGAAGATGGACCTTGGCCCATCAGTCCCTTTGTTATAAGATCAAGAGGCCAGTCATCTCTTTGTACATATGAGGTAGAATAGATAAAAAGAATTAGTGGAAACAAGTGTGTAATTGCAATTGTTGGAGATGATTACAGGCCCAAGCCTTCTATATCAGCCTAGGAGATCCTAGTCTCATTTAAAAACAAAATCTGGTTACCAAAATTTGTCACCCTAGTAAGGCTACTGCCTTAAGCTAGTGGGGCATCAGCTTGCAAAAAGCCAGTGTACAGCCAGGAAACTACTGGGAACCCCAATGGGATAACAGTGGGGTTGAAGATCTGGTCTTTTGAGAGAGCTCAAATTCCATTTTAAAAGGGTATTAGAAAAAAAAACTTCCCTAACTCCAAAATACTGCTAAAGCCTCTGAGGTACAACCAGGTAAAGATAGATATTGGCCCAACTCCTAAACAGCCTAAAGGAGAAAATATCTAAATTAAAGGGTCCTATGACTCAGAGACCCCACTTCTGGTCATTTATCCAAATGACCCCATGTGACTAATAGCTGGCCAGACATAAAAATTCTAGGACAAAGTTCTGGGTAAACATAGGTTAAAAATTTGAGATGGAAATGGAAAAACTTGGAAAAAATTATATTAAGTGAAGTAAGCCAGGCCCAAAGAAACATAGGTCCCATGTTTTCCCTTATTTGCAATATCTAGTATATGTACGAGTCAAGCGGAAAAGGTCAGATAATGTGATGTCAGGAAAATGAACCCTTAGCTATGTATTTTAAGGTTTTTTCTTTCATACATGTGTTTCTAACGCATTTATAAGATTATCTCTTTGTTGCTTTGTATGTCCCTCCCCCACAGTATAACCCCTGCTTTCATGTCAGTATAACTTGTGGAGGAAATGGGGAAAAACCAGTTGTTTAAGGATACAGGTGGATCTGATGCAACAATGAGAAGTACAAGTTGTCATGTCCAAAACGAGCTTTACAACGTCGGTGCGGGGGGGGGGGGGGGGGGAGGCTGGGAAGGGATGGGAAGGGTAAACAAAGGAGGAGGCTGCAATGCTTGGTAAGAAATGTACGCATTATCCTGCCCATGCAATTGTAACCCCTCTGTACAGTTTGTTCACAAATAAAATAAAATTAAATTAAAAAAAAATTTGAGATGGAATGAAGTTTTGGGCTGCCTCCTCTAATTCCTTGAAGAATGAGGTTAGAATATTGGTAGGTATCGCATTGAATTTGTAGATAGCCTTGGGAAGTATTTCCATTTTCACGATGTTGATCCTTCCAATCCAGGAGCATGGGAGGTTGTACCACTTTCTAAGTTCTGTTTTGGTTAAGTTAATTCCTAGGTATTTTATTTTTTGTGGGGCTATTATGAATGGAGTTGCTTTCCTGATTTCAGCCATGCTTTTCTCATTGTTGGCATATAGAAAAGCCATTGATTTTTGAGTGCTAATTTTTTACTCTGCTACTTTGCCAAAGTTTTGAAGCAGCTTGAGTAATTTGGAAGTGGAGTCCCCGGGATTCTTTAAATACAAGATCATGTCATCTGCAAAGAGAGTTTTACTTCATCTTTCCCTATTTGGATCCCTTTTATGTTTACACCTTGTCTTACTGCTGTAGCTAGGCATTTGAATACTAGATTGAAGAGAACTGGAGAGAGTGGACATCCTTGAATAATTCCTGAGTTAAGAGGAAATGGCTTTAACTTTTCACCATTAAGTATAATGCTGGCTGCAGGTTTGTCATATACAGCCTTTATTGTATTGAGGAATGTTCCATGGATTCCTAATGTTTCCAGAACCTTCATCATAAAGGGGTGTTGGATCTTGTCAAATGCCTTTTCTGCATCTATTGAGATAACCATGTGGTTCTTATCCTTGCTCTTGTTGATGTGATGAATTATATTAATTGATTTGCATATATTGAACCAGTTTGCATCCCTGAAATTAATCCTGTTTGATTGTTTAATGCTTAGGTAGAATGTATTAAAATGCTGTGTGGAAACTTGTCTGAATAGGATGAATGCCAGTGGTTTTGAAGAATATCTGTGAGTACATACCATATCCAGAACTGATAACCTGCTTATTGAAGAGGACCACTTCTAGTTGAGCTTACTGGATTTTTGTTGTTGTTGTTGTTGTTTTTGTCAGTCATGGGGCTTGAACACTGGGCCCTAAACACTGTCCCTCAGTTCTTCAGCTCAAGGCAAGAGCTCTACCACTTGAGCCACTGTACCATTTCCAGTTTTCTGAGTGGATTATTGGAGATAAGAGTCTCATGGACTTTTTGGCCCAGGCTGGCTTTGAACTGCAATCCTCCAATCTCAACCACCTGGGTAACTAGAATTACAGGTATGAGCCACCAGCACCTGGCTCTTACTGGAAATTTTGTTTCAACTGGCTGTTCAAGACCAGTAGATTGTCTCTCAGGTACTTTGCAAATTGCAAGAGTTAGACATCTAGAGTCATTTGACCTGCATAATTATGCTACTATAGTCCCATAACCACATTAGGATTTCCCAATGATTATAGCAGCAGGTTTTGTACACATTCTATCCTGTAATCCACTGAATTTATTTCATGTCCCTATAAATATTTACAAATGGAAGTCAATTAGGGTGTCCATCTCTTTTGTAGTTCGTTTTAGAATAATAACACTGGTGAGGCAATTGTAGCCTTTGAATGACACCTCTTCTGCAAGGTATAATATAGCAATTAAGCAAACACCAGTTCATGGGACTTTTGCTGTGATATCTAACTTCATGTTTGTTTTCTAATGCTGATTAGAATTGACTAAAAGAATTCAATTCCCTAATTTTACATTCCTCAAGCCTAATTAGTATTTGCAAAGTGGGGATTGAATTGCAGAAATTAGAATGTTTCTGTCAAAATGGCGGTGCTTCCATTATGGTTTCTGTGACAAGTTCCTAGTTTTGCTAAGTGGCTTGATCAGGTACAATTAAGTGTACCTTAAGAAATTCTGGTGAATGAGTAAATCCTCAGAAATGGGATTGCTGGGACCTAGGGAAGCACTAAATGGAGTGTTTTGAGGAACCTCCATATTACTTTCCAGAGTGGTTGAACAGGTTTACACTCCCACTAACACTGCAGTAGCATTCCCTTTTGACCACATCCCCTCCTACATTTGTTATTATTAGATTTCTTAACTGTAGCCATTCTAACTGGCTTGAGGTGGAATCTCAATGTTGTTTTGATTTATATTTCTTTTATGGCCAGAGATGTTGAGCATTTCTTCATGTATCTATTGGCCATAATTATTCCCTCTTCAGAGAAGTCCCTCTAAGTTTTTAGCCCACTTATTAATGGGGCAGTAGTTTCTTTGAGGATTTCTTTTTGGTGGATTTAAGTTTTGAGTTCTAAGTATTATTTTAGATATGATGCCATTGTATGTTGTATGGCTAGTGAAGATCTTCTCCCAACTCGTGGGCTTTCTATTGATCTTGCTAGCTATGCCCTTTGGCATACAGAAGCTCTTCAGTTTAATGGAAATACATTTGTCTAACATTTCTTTGATTTTTTTTTTTGTTTCTGGGTCTTTGTTAAGAAAAATTTCAGCATGTTCCAAGAATCCCTAGAGTTTCTCCTATTCCTTCCTGTAGTGTTTTCAGGGTGTCTGCTTTTACTTTAAGGTTTTTGATCCATTTGGAGTTGATTCGGGTGCAAGTGATATATAAGGATCTAACTTTAGTTTTCTAAAGGTATTTAACCAATTTTGCCAGCACAATTTACTGAAGAGGCTTCCTTCCATACTGTTTTTTTAGTTCCCTTATTGAAGATTAGGTAGTTATAGGTCTGTGGGTCCATTTCTGGGTCTTCAGTTCTTTTCCACTGGTTCTCAAGTCTGTCCTTGTGCCAGTACTAAGCTGTTTCAATTACTATAGGTTTGTCATCGAGTTTGAAGTTTGGTACTGATATTCCTCCAGCGTTGTTCTTTCTGCTAAGTATTAGTTTTGCTCTTCGGGGCCTTTCATTGTTCCATATTAATTTTTGTATTTCTTCCTTTATTTCATTAAATCTTGTTGTAGAATCTTAAATGGAATAATTTCTAGCAAATATTGATATGTCCAAACTAAACAAATTTGTTAGCATAAAGGTTTGAGAAGTATTCACTTATAATGCTCTGAATCTTGGTTGTTTCTTTGATGATATTTCCATACTTTTCTCTGATTGTGTTTATTTGTGTGTGTTCTTTTTTTTGGGGGGGTACGATTTGATAAGGTCTGTCAATTTTGGTAATTTTTTCAAAGTACCAGTTCTTTGTTTGTTTGATTCTTTCTATAGTTTTTTGTTTTTGTTTTTTTGTTTTGTTTTGTTTTTACTCTAATTCATTTAATTCTTATTTAGTTTTAATTATTTCTGCATACTGGATTGGGGTTTGGCTTGATGCTCTTTTTTAAGGAACTTCATGTGCTTCATTAAATTGTTGGTTTGAGATCTCTCCAATTTATTGATGTGGGAACTCAGAGTTATAAATTTTTCTCTGAGTACTGCCTTTGCTGTGTCCCAGAGGAGCCAGTAATTTGTATATTCAGTTTTTTTTAATATCATGAACATTTGAATTTCTTTTCTAATCTCTTCCATAACCCACTGGTGATTCAACAATGTGTTGTTCAATCTCCATATGTTACAGAATTTTCTCTGATGGCTTTTGGTGATGAGCTCTCATTTTATTTCATTTGGTCTGAGAGAATTCAGGGAATAAGTTCAATGTTTCTGAATTTGTATAGATTTGCTTTGTGACCTAAAATGTGGTCTATCTTTGAGAATGTTCCATGTGCTGCTGAGAAGAACATGTATTCTGGTTAGAATATTCTATAGATGTCTGTTATGCCTAGTTGGTATATGCAGTTGTTTATATCTGAGGTTTCTCTGTTGAATTTTTGCTGGGTTGATCCAGCTGGGACAGTGGTATGTTAAAGTGACTGACGATCAATGTCTTTGGATCTATGTGTGATTTTAGAGAAAGCAGTGTTTCTTAGATAAATTTTGGCGCTCTAGTATTTGGTATATAGATATTTAAAATTGTTACATCATCCTGTGGGAGACAGGCCAAAACCCCACCCACCCTCAAGCTGTCTCTTAGCAAACTTCTCCAAGTTTGAGAAAACAGCAAACTCCCTCCTGTGTGACACACAAAACAGATTATTCTCCCACTGAACTCATCTAGGAGGATGATCACAAAGACCCTGTGCTTATAAGTCAGTTTCTTTCTGCTTGCTCAAACAAACTGATTTGAAAAAATCAAGTAGGCCACAGGTAAACATTACTACAAGGAAATAAGAGGCCTCAGCAAGACACATGGGAGACACAAGATGCCCCAAATAAATCTTTTACTAATTTTTAAAGTTTTTTCTACTTTTTTCATCATTTTTATTTATTTATTTTTCCTTTTTGTTCTTTTTGTCTTTGTTTTTTCTATTTAATTGTTGTTCTGTTCATGCCTACAGTGATTGTTAGGCCTCCTCTTTCACTGTGCATATTTAATTTAGACATTGATTACTCAAATCAAATTTTCTCTATCTTAGTACCTTTTATTGTATTACTATTTTTTATACTTTTTTATTTTTCCTTTTTTTTTGGTTTTTACTACTTTTTTTTTATCTTTTTCCTCTCCCTGAGATTACATGTTAGTTATCTTCCCACTCTTTCTTTCCTTCCCTACATCCCTCAAATCTTATTTTCTTCTCATAATTCTCCTTATACCTCTTTATTTCTGGCTCTCTGCTCCTTCTTTGATTTTCTTAGTTCATTGATCCCTAGTGCTTTTTTGTTGCGCTAGACTTTATCTGCACTCATTTTGACTGGGTAATGTAGCCCATCAAGTTATCCTTTTGGTCCAGATTGATTCAAATTTCATGACAGATTGGAACGCTGGTTACAACTATATGTAATCCCCATTCCCCCACCCACCGACCCATCAAAGAAAAACAGAAATATATATGGGAATACCTTTCTGAGTTTTGAATCTCTAAAATTGTTGCAAATACACAGCCTGGGTTGGATTTTGTCTTAAAATTGTGCTCTGAAGTGATATTGGCCCTACTTACATATCCAAAAAAGGAAAGATAGAGTGAAAAATGTCTATCTTTCATTGTGAACCTCCAAAATCTTTCAAACTACAGGGTTCTGTGTTGGTGCTTATCTTAAAATTATGTTCTGGTATAGAATTGAATATATTCTCATTCTCCCCCTGACAGAGAGAGAGAGAGAGAGAGAGAGAGAGAGAGAGAGAGAGAGAGAGATCTATTGTTTATTGTAAACCTGCAAAGTCTGTTGGTTGTTTCTTGCCTTAAAATAGTGTTGTAGCATGGAATTCCCAAATGAGAAGAACAAGCCATAAAAAGACAAGAAAAAATGGCAAATCAAGGAACCTCAACCACTCAAGATAAATAGGCAACAGAGCACTTAATGAATAATCCAAAGGATAGTTCTCGAAATGCTCTACAAACACAACTGGTAAACTTTCTGCATGAAAAGTTTGAAAGCTTACATAGTGACATGTGTGAATGTGAGGAGCCTAAACAAAGATTAATAGACAAATTCATGGAATCCACAAACAGAAAGCTGAATGAATTCTAAGAGAAGGAAAGGGAGTCCAATTAATGTATAGACATTCAACTAATGAATTTGAGAGAAAACAATATCAAGGAGATAAAAAAAACTCTGTACAAGATCTAAGGCAGGAATGGTAGGGGAAAAACAAAGGGAGAGATAACAATGTTCAATAGGAAATGTACTCATTACCTTACTCATGTAACTGTAACCCCTCTGTACACTACTTTTACAATAAAAAACAAAATCTAAGACAAAGCAACAAATAAATGGAAGCTATCAAAACTGCAATTAGAAGGAAGAGAAATAAAAAATAAAGTAGAAAGTCTCGGCAGTAGGCTAGACAATGCAGAAGCTTAAACTTCTGGAATTGAAGATAGTCTGGACTTTATAGAGAAAGAAGAGACAATTATGCAACAGAAATTCAAGAAATATGATATATCATTCAACATACAGATGACACCATCAGAAGGCCTAATTTAAGGCTAATGAGTATAAAAAAGGGCCTAGAAACAATAAAGTACTAGGAAATTTATTTAATAGAATCCTAGCCACGAATTTTCTAAACATCCAAAAGGATAGGCCCATTCAGATACAAGAAGCCTTTAGAAATCCAAATATATCAGACTGGAACAGGACATCCCACTGTAACATTATAATCCACACAGGATCAATAGAGACCAATGAATGGATTCTTAAAGCTATCAGAAAGAAAAGATCAACTACCTATAAAGACATACCAATCTGAATATCCACAGATTTCTCAGCAGTGACCATGAAAGCTAGAAGAACCTGGAAGGATGTTTGCCATTTCCTAAAGACAAACAACTATCATCCAAGAATAATATACCCAGTGAACTCCTTCATAACAAAGGGACAAATAATAATTGAAATAATATATTGCCACCAAAACAGCATTACAAAAGATACTTAATGATGTCCTACACATAGAAAACCAACAAGAACACAATCAAGGCAGAGAAATGCTCTCTCCAAACAAAATTAGATAATTATAGTAAGAACCCAGTAGGCAAAGCCTCTAAGCACAAGGATAACATGGCAAGAACTACCAAACACCTCTCAATCCCAACTCTCAATATTAAGGGACTTAACTATCTAATTAAATGGCATAGATTGTCTAGTTGGATCAAAAAGCAAGATACTTCTATCTGCTTCCTTCCAGAGGCACACCTTGACCACAAAAACAAACATATCCTGAAAGTGAATGGCTGGAATAAAATTTACTAAGCAAACATAGTATCAGCTAAAATAGACTTCAAATTAAAATTACCAAGAAGAGATAAAAGGACATTACATACTAATAAAGGGATCACAGGTTTTTGTTTTTATTTTTTTATGAATTATTGCTCCACAATCTAAAATTCTCCCGTTCAAGGCTGACTCAAATTTGTAAGACTCTTGTGCCTTCCTGATACACAGAGTCAACTTGTCATAGGTTTCTGAAAATTTCTTTCTCTCCTTCATTCCTTCATTATTTCCTTCCATTTTGCTTTCTCCCCCTCTTCTTCCCCCTCCTCCCTCCTTCCTTCTCTTCTTTCTCCTCCTCCTGCTCCTCTGTCTCCGCTTACTTCTCTTCCTCCTCCTCTTACTTTTCTTCCTCCTCCTCCTTCCTCTTCCTCTTCTTCTTCTCCTATCTCTTCTTGAACTCAATACTTTACACTGCACTTTCTTGCTGTATATAACTTGAGCCACACCTCCACTCAGAATTTTGTTGGTTATTTGGAGATAGAGTCTCCTGGACTTTTCTGCGTGGGCTATCATCAGATATTTTTCCTCCAGATCTCATCCTATGGAGTAACCACAATTATAAGCATAGGACACTTGTGCCAGCTATGAGTTTACAGTTTTTAAGGACAATAATACAAGGTGGCTTTGCTAAGACATTCCTTAATCTGTTCAGAGGTACAGACATTAAAATGGTATATAAGGCAGATATTTAATTTCTTAAAATACACAATTCACTCGTTTTACTTTTATTAAATTTTTGGGAGAAAGTATGACTCAAACTTTCTAGGAAATATTCTACCATTGAAGCAATGCCTCTAGCCATGTATTTAATAAATCCCAATCAAACTGGAAAATATAAAGATTTCTCAACTTCTTTTCTTTTCCAATCCAATACAAGAAATAATTTCTAATCAATTTTTATTTTTGCCCCAGGCTCACATCAGTTTTTTAAAATTTTTATCTCATACCATCCCACAAGTGTTAGAGGACTCCCTATGCTCACTCTCTCCACCCCTCTCTCTTTTTCTCTCTCCCTCTCCTCTCTCTCTCTCTTTCTCTTGCTCTTTCTCTGCAACTTCCCAGCTTGAAGATCATGCAGGTTCTCATAGAATTGGAAATATATTTGAGCCTGAATTTCCACATAAATAAACCTTATCAGATTCAACTTCCATTTCTTCTGTTGATTACTGATTTTACAGCTTGTCGTTCACTAGTTTCCAACTTGAGATCCAAGGTTTCTGATACGCCACTGTTTAAAACAATTATCACATATTCTAAGACCGCCATCTGTCAACCGAGTGTCTTTATTTATTTATTTACTTATTTTAGAGAAGTACATTTTTATTTCTTTTATTGTGAAAATACCGTACAGAAAGGTTGCAATTACATAATCAAGATAATGAATACATTTCTTATCAAGCATTGTTGCCTCCTCCTTTGTTTTCCCTTTCTATCTCTTCCCATCTCCCACTCCATCCCTGACCCCCTCAACCCCCTCTCCCATCCCAACCCCTGGCCAAAGTTGTAAAGATTATTTTTTCACATAATGACTTGTACATCTCATTGTTGCAATGGATCCTCCACCTGTATCCCTATTTAAAAGATTTGTTTTTGCCCTTCCCCTCCACAAATTATACCAACATCAAATACAGTGAAAGCAGGGGTTATACTGTGGGGGAGGGACATACAAAGCAACAAAGAAATCATCTTATAAATATGTTAGAAACAATCGCATGAAAGAAAAAAAAAACATTTGAATATTTATCTTGGGGTTCATTTCAACTAACATCAACTTATTTGACCTTTTCTGCTTGTCTCAGACATATACTAGTTATTGCAAATAAGGGAAACCACAAGACATATGTTTCTTTGGGCCTGGCTTACTTCACTTAATAGAATTTTTTCCAAGTCTTTCCATTTCCTAACAAATATGGCAATGTCATTCTTTCTGATGGATGCATAGAATTCCATTGTGTATATAGACCACATTTTCTTGATCCTTTCATCTACTGAGGAGCATCTGGGTTAGTTCCATATCTTAGCTCTGATAAATAATGCTGCAATAAACAGTTGTGCTGGTAGCTATAGTATGGTTTTGTTTGTGATCATTTGGGTAAATGCCCAAAAGTAGGATTGCTGGCTCATAGGGGAGCTCTATGTGGAGTCTTTCGAGGAAATCTATACTGCTTTCCAAAGTGGTTGAACAAGTTTACACTCCCACCAACAATGCATTAAGGTTCCCTTCTGTCCACATCCCCTCTGGCATCTGTTGTTATTAGAGTTCTTGATTATAGCCATTCTAACTGGGGTGAGGTGGTATCTCAATGTTGTTTTGATTTACATTTCTTTTATGGCTAAGGAGGTTGAGCATTTCTTCATGTGTCTATTGGCCATCCTTTCCTCTTCAGAGAAGTTTAAGACCCCGAATAACAAAAATGATCCTCAACAGAAAGAACAGTGCTGGAGGAATATCAATACCAAATTTCAAACTCTAATACAAAGCCATTGTAATCAAAACAGCTTGGTACTGGCACAAAAACAGACCTCAGGACCAACAGAATAGAATTGAAAACCCAGAAATGAACCTACAGAACTATAGCCATCTAATCTTTGATAAGGGAGCTAAAAAAATAGAATGGAAGAAAGACAACCTTTTCAGTAAATGGTGCTGGCAAAATTGGTTAATCCCTTGTGGAAAACTAAAGCTAGATTCTTATATATCACCCTGTACAAGAATCAACTCCAAATGGATCAAAGACCTCGGAGTCAAAGTAGACACTGTGAAAACATTACAAGATGGGATAGGAGAAACCTTAGGTCTCCTTGGCACAGGCCAAAATTTTCTTAATAGAGACCCAGAAACACAACAAGTCAAAGAAAGTTTGGACAAATGGGATTGCATGAAATTGCGGAGCTTCTGCATGGCGAAGGACATAGCTAGTAAGATCAATAGAAAACCCACCAACTGGGAGAAGATCTTCACTAGCCATACAATGGACAAGGGTCTCATATCTAAAATATATCTGGAATTCAGAAAATTAAATCCCCCAACAACAAATCTTCAAAGAAACAACTACCCAATAAATAAGTGGGATAAAGACTTAAAGAGAAACTTCTCTGAAGAGGAAAGAAAGATGGCCAATAGACACATGAAGAAATGCTCAACCTCCCTAGCCATAAAAGAAATGCAAATCAAAACTGAATGTCATTTTAAAGGGATTAACCAGCTCCACATTTGAGGCTTCATCATATGGACTTATTAACTCACTGCTGGGTATGACACTGTAACAGGATTTATACAGGAAATAGCAGGATGGTAAGGAAAATGGCCCATCCCAAGCGGCCTAGATCATCTCTCAGGAGCAAGGTTCTCTCTCAGTTTGCATAGCTTGTTCTCACATCTAAATTTACATAGGCTTTTTTCCTGTGTTGAGTATTTTTTTTTCAATAAACTGCAACACTTTTGGAGCAAGGCAAAGAAATACTATACATTTTAGTCCAGACTGTAATGTTCTATTACCTGTGTGTCTATGTATGTATATGTATACAATTGTAAGCATATATACATATAAAATAAAATGTATATTGTCACAATATATGTTACTGTTATAAATGCATGTACATATGTATATGTATATTATTTATGTCCATCCATTTATCTATCATGGTTCTTTTTTAATTGTCTGATGGTCAGCTTTACTCTTACACAATTTAAGGGAAAATTGAAGTAGGCTTCTATAACTGTATGGAGATTACTGCTTTTCCTACAAGGCACAAATCCTATATCAGCTAATTTTGGGCACATTGGAAAGAGAATTGTTTTCTCTGTCTCTTAATATTACCTTTTATATTTCCACCACAGTCCCTCTTCTTCTTTCTCTGCATCACCAAAAATCATCACAATCACTCTCCACTCTCACAGAATTGATTTTCACCACTCAAGCTATAATGCTTTATATTTACAGCATGAAGCTAAGTCACTAAGGTGGTGAATTGTTGTGAATTCTCACAATTTTATGTTTTGTGGGCATCCATTCTGAATATACATTTAATTTATCAATGCAGAAGTACGAAGCAGTCACACTTGACAGTTTCTACTCCTATACCACACTCCAACAGCTCCAGGGCCTCAGCCTGAAGTAACAGTGTAGGAGAGTTTGTCCTCCTCTAGCAGTTGTGGTTCCTTGCCTTCTTTTGATCCCTTAAATGTAACAGCCTCAAATTTAAAGTGAGTCACATCCTCTTCCCTAAAATGCATTTTCTCTGTTCTTTTGTGCGCCCCCCCACGCCCCCTCTTTATTCCTACTTCTATGAGCGTAGAGAGGAATCCTGTCTGGCCAAGGCTAAAGGCTTTGAACTTGACGTTAGTTACTCTTCTTCTATTGTTTTATGTAGCTTACACAATATCCCAAGCTGGATTCTTCCTGAGACACCAGTGAGAAAAAAAAAATGTTGGTTCCCAGTAGAAGAGTAATGGTCACACAGCTATAAAAGGATACAGATTCAACCAGAGTTGGGAGAGCAACTGCCTTACAATCATGTTGTCCCATGGTGTGTGGGAGCTCTGCTATTGGGATGCAGTTGGACATCTGACCATCCCAGGTTAAACAAATACCTGAAAGAGGCATATTTTCAGCACTGCATTCCACAACTCTTTGGCTCCTGCTAGAGCAGCATTACTAGCTGGTTGGTATGAGAAACCCAGTTTAGTTTGGAGTTGTGAAATCATAATTGACTCATGGTATTGTCCGAATAATAAAATTATATCTAGAAGATTCACACACATGTTCAGTATATTTGTGCACAAGAATATTTGTACAAACATGCACAAAATCTTAACTAAAAGTGGTATATATTCTTGAGGAAAGAAATATTTCTAAGTTTGTGTTCCTTATTAATGATTCATGATGTTAATGAGAAAAATACTGTGATTTTTTTCTATAATTAGTTCTTTACCAAAGGAAACCTCCAATTTTTCAAAATATAGAATTGATTGGTAAATCTAAGAAGATTTTAGCTAAAAAGATATTTGGATGCCATCTAGAATTTATAAAAATAGTTACTGTTAAATGTTGGGGGAAAACTGATGTTTTTTTCTCTCCTATACACAAAGTAATCTATGCATGCTGATAGTTACAATTCAAATAGACTATCAGTTTCTAAATAGCAAAATAAATATTTAAGGGATGGGTGTGGTAGGGCACATCTATATTCCCTGGTACTCAGAAGGAAAGTGAAGGAAATGTTTAGTAGTGCATATGTTAAAAACCAAATCAAAATCAGAAACGACCACAAAAAAAATAAGATTCTCGTGTCCATTACTCAACTGATAGACATTTGCCTAACAGTAAGATTTTTCTCCATCTGGAGATGAATAAAAGAAAAAAAAGAAAAACAAAAATCTTGAACTATATAGATTTAAGATTCTGTAACAATACTTCTAAGATCCAGATCTATCAGGATAATTTTCAAGGAGAAAAAAAAATGAGCCTCAATACTAGATCTCTTCTCTTCCCTTCCTTTCCCTTCCAACCTTTATTTTCTTTTAATTTTGAAGCATAAAACAGCACTTTAAAAAGAAGAAATAGAAACTACGATGTAAAGTATTTGCCCTATTGGGTTTGCAAAGTCTCTTTCAACATTTCAGACCAGGCAAGCTTGAACTGTGATTCTCAGGATCACTACCTCTCTACTTCTCATGAAGTTATCCAGCTATTAGCTTAAATTGGCAAACGTATTCCAAGGGTGGCCTCATATTGCAGTCCTAACAATCTTGACCTCCTGGGTAGCTAGGTTTATAGGCATGAACCACTTCCACTCATCATTATTTTTAGTTTTTGTATTGTATATTGTTTTAAAAAGTCATAGATTATATTATGACAATTTTGTGCTTTTTTTATACTCAGCCACTCCCAGTCTTTTTGTTTTGTTTTGTTTTGTTTTTGTTACTTGTGGGGCTGGAACTCTGGGCTTGGGCGTTGTCCCTGTGCTCTTCAGCTCAAGGTGAGCATTCTACTGCTTGAACCATAGCACCATTTCCGGTTTACTAGTGGTTTATTGGAGACAAGAGTCTCATGCACTTTCCTGCCTGGGCTGACTTTCAACTGAAATCCTCAGATCTCAGCCTCCTCAGTAGGTAGGATTACAGGCCTGAGCCTGGCTCCAGTCTTTTATTTTTCATGAGTGATTCTTACTTAGCAAACAGGAAGTTGTGGAGTACATGAAACAGACTACGGAGTCAAATTAAAGCTTACCAAATTTTTAGTCATGCTTTCTTTTGTTAAAAGTTTTAAAAATTCAGAATCAACCTACATTTAGTACAATATCACTAAAAACAGAGTTGAGTATATTATTTTAATGTATATATAGCTTTTAGATATAAAATCAGTCATTTGTCCGTAGGTGAGAAGATGGAGAAATGAAAGTGTAAAAGAAGGATGCATTTGTTTCAAATATTTTATGTACATTTGCTTACATGGAACACTAAGGCTTATTGAGAGTATGTTTGAGAAGAGGTGGTGAAAGGAGGAGCCATGATATAAGGGGTAAATCTGATCAATGTACACTATCTATCCATCTATCTATCTATCATCTATCTATCCATCTATCTATCTATCTATCCATCTATCTATCCATCTATCCATCTATCCATCTATCCATCTATCTATCTATCTATCTATCTATCTATCTATCTATCTATCTATCTATCTATCTATCTATCTATCTATCTATCTATCTATCTATCTATCTATCCATCCATCCATCTATCTATTCAGTTAACTATCTATCCATCTATCTATCCATCTATCTCTCTCTCTCTCTCTATCTATCTATCTAACAATCTATCTATCTATGGACTAGCCAAATTAAACCCCCTTGTACAACTAATTGATGCTTGCTTAAAACCATCTTGAAAACCTATATCCAGGAAAAAATAACTTACAAAAGATAATGCAATTCAATTAGAATGCCAGTAGTGGAGACAGAGTAATATTGCAATATCTAGAAAATGATTCTGTGGGAAAAGATAATGATGAGTATAAATGGAGAAAAGCTTTCTATTCTTTCTTTCAGTCTTCATATGACTATGCTAGTAATTAGGTTGTATGGACACAGCACAGTGGTGGCACTTCATATGTGACACTATTCTGGAATAGTAAAAATATTATGAAAGGTGCAAAACTGTGTGCAATTATTCTTTCACTTCTAGGAAAGAGTAACATTTCCCAAGTGAATGCAGAAGGTTAGGTTTAGAGAACTGAAGAGCAATTTAATGTGAGAGCACATGAATAACTTGCTGTGAATCAAGTAGTGCAGTTTTCATTAACAAGTCCTTGCAGCCCATATCCCATTTAATGTCAGCACAGTCAAATCAAACATGGTTGACACAGAACGATTCAAAACTGAATCCTTTCACAGAATCATCAAGAAGAATCCATGCCTTGGTGCTACACAGGTACTTTCTCATGTTTCCTGGGTATTTTGTTTTCTTGAATTTTAAAGACCAATATCAAAGTCTATCCATAAACCTTCTCTAAAATGTGATTGAGCTTTTCTTCTATATAGGAACATTTTTAAATGGTTATAAATATTAAAAACAAAGCCAAGTTCATGGGAAAGTACTAAGTAATCACTGAGACATATATATTCATTCTATAAAGGAAACAGGAGACTATACTAGAATCAAATAGTAAATAATATTAATAAAATTAGTTAGCAAATTATTATAAAATAATATTAAGTATACATTGGTAACAGGATCTACAATGATTCTGTCATTGTCTTAGAAAAAACAATTCATTTATTTATGAAATATTAAACTCAATAGTTCTCTGTCTTATTCAGGATTGAGTTTATAATACAATAGTTATGTTCACTCCTAACAAAATAAGCAACCAGCAACCTGTATTAGTCCCATATTTTTACTAGTGTTGAGTTTGAGGATATTGAAAAAAAAGTATTATGGCCAAGAAATATTAAAAAATAAGTTACATAATAAATTTTTCTCTAATTAGATGGTGAATTTCTATCTAAACACATATGACAATAAAGGTGTGACAATTTTTAAATGGCCATGGATAATTTAACATCCTGTCAACAAAATTTTTGGTTTTAGCCTTGTATTTGGCACAAACCTGTACTCCCAACTATACAGAAAGAAGAGTTTGACAGTTTTAAAGTCAACCCAATCAAAAAGTTATTGGCCCAATCTCAACAAAAATGGTGATATACACTTCTTCCCCTTAGGTGCATTGGCGGGGAAACATAAATAGGTGACTGAATATCTGGGTCCCTAAACTTGAGGAAATTCTTCCCAAAGTAGCCTTGCCAAATAAAGTACCCCGGAGATCTAATCTCAAAGCAAAATGCTTTAAATTGAGTTAAAGTACATACCCTTAATCTTGCATTGAGTAGGGTATGGACAGTTTCAAAGACCTATTCAAGACATGTTTTCTATTGTCTGTGTTCCAACAACTCTTTAACAATTACTCCTCTTTAAAAATATATTGTTTTAGTTAAACAGCACTTTGTATGCTCATTTGAGCTTTGATTTACCTCCCAGTATTCACTGTATATTAGATAAAAACAATGCCATAACCAGGTGCTTTGTTTTCTTGAAATTTCTTACATGACATTAATTGTCCATTCTTAGGAGCTCACTTGAATTTACTCTTATTTTAAAGCTTAGGATGTGATCAAAGTATAGGCAAATTCTTCACCAGAATATACATGAAAAATATCAACTACAATTCCAAAGAGTCCTCATTTCAACTTGAAATCTTCTAAAACTCCAGCTCCTTGCCCTCATTTATTTTGGCATTCTGTTCTTCTGAACTTCTATAGAATTTCCAATCAAGATCTGATTAGTGTATCATATGGCCGTTCTCACAAACCAGTTCCAAACACTTAACATTTAAACCATGTTGTCAGGTATTTCTAGCCACATCTCCAATTCTTTTGTACCAATTTTATGAATTATTTTATTGTGTTTGTGACCAAATAGCTGATACAAGAAACTTTATTTTGTTTCATAGATTCAGAGGACACAGCCCATAGTCATTTGGCCCCATGATCATGGACAGAACATTATTGTGACTGACACAGGGATGGAAGGAGGCTTTCATGTCAGAGGGGAAGTACAAAACATGTAGTTTCATGATAAGTTAATAATTATTGGGATAAAGGTGTACCCATTACCACAATAGCCAAATTTATGTTGAGATGGAAGTTTGGGGTACATTTTCATATTGCTTTAATATTTTTGATGAACAAAGATGTCAGAACCTCATCTAACAAGGAAGATTAGAAGATTGTTTAAAAAAGGACTGGTTAAGAAAGAAACAATCTATGAAATTAGTTTAGGAGGAAAAGAAAGAGAATGAATAGGAAAGAAAGACATCATCATTAGACAGCAAGCAAATATCTTATTTATTGAATATGAAATGACACAAGTGAGAATGGCTTTGACTTTTCCTCTCTGCCTGTCAAGCTTCCAAAGCTGAAGCTTAGAGCTGCTAGAGTTAGATTTATAAAGGACTTGTCTTCTCTTATAAAGGAAGAGAGTCAAAGGCCAGCTAATGCTTCTATACTGAATGTTTATGGAATTAAAACAGAAGCACTAGAGATAGGCTGGAACGAAGTCATATAAAAAGCTAGGATATCCCAACCAGTGTGTCCCAGGCTGGGGACCGGGAGCCGGGGCCAGGCCTGGGGATCAGATGCCTGAGCTGCATAAACCACCTGTAACAATTGAAATCAGAGTTTAGTACATGCCTCTTCAGAGGGTGGAAAGCAGGGAACTGCACCCCCAGAAGAATCCATGTGTCCCAGGCAGGAGAACCAGAAGCCTAAATCCCACCAGAGCCTGACCTATGTATCCCGGCCTGGGATTGGACAACTCAGGCTGCTGGCACCTGATTAGATTCAGGAGCACATAGTGGTCTCCAGAAACTGGGAGAACACCCCCAGCCCAGCCAGTCTTGCCAAGAACACCCCAAGGAGGTAACATGAGCAGTTGAGGCTTCTTAGTCTGGCTGAAGTTAGGAACTACCTTCAGGACCGGTCTCTCAGACAGCTGAGAGTCCTATGTGGGTCAGACCAGCAGTTGGAAGTCGGCCTTTCCTTAACAGAACAGAGACCAGGTAAAGACTCTCTCAGCCAAGCCAGGGCTTTGAGTGAGCTTCATCAATTGGTACACAGACCAACCCAGAAACAGTCAAAGTTTGGGATTACTCTCCAATCATCCCTGAACCCCATGCAAAAATCACAGCAAAAAATTACAAGATTGATCAAGATAGCAAGCCACCCCCCCCAAATATGGGAAGAGAAAGCAAAGCAAAAATGGAAGACAAATGCTACATCCAAGAGATGTTACAGGCAATGACTCAAGAATTAAATTGAGAAATAGATCAGAAATTTAAAGAAGAAATAAATGAATTAACAAAAGTGATGGATTACAAACAAAAGATGCATTCAAAAATAGATGCAGTACACACCTTGCTAAGAGATGAGATTAATATCCTGAGAACCAACATATAATTCCTAAATGGTTCAATTTCCCATATGCAAACAACAATGGAAGCCATAGTTAACAGAGTGAATGAAATGGAAATTAGATTATGGTACACAAGACACAATGCAGCAACTAGAAAAAAAATGTTTCAGATATGGGAAGAAAAAAAACCCAGAAAACAAAACAAAAAAAAAATACTTGAACTATGCCAAAGAGAAGTCCAAGCAGATAGTGCCAAGAAATTTAACCTTTGTATAATTGGGGTGGATGCAGGTGAGAAATACCAAAATGAGGAATTCAATACATATTCAATAAGATTATCACCAAAAAATGTCCCTAATCTTAAAGTAGAAAGTCTTACCTACATAAACAAGGATACAGAATACATAACAAGCAGAAACCCAGGAGGAACACTTCTAGGCACATTTTAGTAAAAGTGATAGATCCAAATAATAAAGAAATGATCTTGCATGCAGCAAAACAAAGGACCTATAATATAATGGGAAAAAATAGAATCATTGATGATCTCTCCACACAGACACTGAATGTAAGGAAAGTCTGGGAAAGTACCAACTGACCCCCTGAGAACCAATAACTGCCAACCCAGACTGTTATCACCAGAAAACCTATAATTGACATTCAATGGAGAAACTAAACTTTTTAATAGCAAGGAAAAAGTAAATGAATTTATAAACAATAAGCCAGCCCTTTAAAGAATATTAAGAGGGGGAAATACAACCTGAAGAAAACAAGATCAGGGATCCACATCAGACTGATATCACTAGAAGTCCAACTTAGTAAGCATAGGAGGAAAGCAAAGCAAGAAAATGACAGGAAACATAATGCATCCCTCTAGAGTAACCATAAATATTAATGGGCTCAATTCACCAATCAAAACGAGACTGCAGATTGGATCAGAAAACAAGACCTATCCATTTTTTGCCTTCAAGAGGCCCATCTCATGGCCAAATATAAGAACAAACCCAGAGTGAAAGGATGGAGGAAAATCTATGATACAAATGCTCCCAGCAAGAAAGCAGGAGTTGCCATCCTACAAAAAGACAAAGAAGGGCACTACATAGCCATACAGGGAAAATCCAAGAAGAAGATATGAACTTATACACCCCAAAAGTTGGTGCACCCAAATATGTTAAGCAAATACTCTCAGACTTAAAGAATAAAATAGATCCAAATACAATAATAGTAGGAGATTTTATACTGCACTCTCAGCAAAGGACACGTCTACCAACCAGAGGATGGCAAAGAAGCTTCTAAATTAAATTATGCCATATCTTAAGTGGGATTAGTTTACATCTACTGAGTTTCCACTATGCAACAACCCAGTACACATTCTTAGCAGCCCAAAATTGACCATAGCATAGTTCATATAAGGAATTTAAGCAAATTCCAGAGGATCAACATAATCCCTTGTATTCTGTCACAAAGAAACCTGTGGGACACGACAAAAGCAGTCCTGAGGGGCAAATTTATTGTTTTCAGTGCACACATTAAAAAAAAATAGAGCCAGACCACATAAATAATCTCATGTGCAACTAAAACTGCTAGAAAAGCATGAAAAAAACGTACCTAAAGTTCCTAGACAGAGCAAGATAACCAAAATAAGAGCTGAAATTAATGAGATAGAGACTAAGAAAATGACAAATAAAATTAATTAAACAAAAACCTGTTTAAAAAAACAATAAAATTGATGGGCCTCTGGCAAGATTAACTAAAAAAAGAAGAAAGGAAACCCAAATCAATAAGATCAGTGATGCCATGGGAAAAATTACAACAAACATCTAAGACATCAAAACAATTATGAAGAACTATTTCCAGGATCTACAGTCGCTAATGAAAACCTACCAGAAATGGATGGATTTTTAGGGAAATGTAAATTGTCCAAACTGAACCAAGAAGAAATCAATCAATCAAATAAGCCATTATCTTGTAATGAGGTAGAAGCAATCAGAAGCCTTCCAAAAAGGAAAAGCCCTGGATTAGAGGGATTCACTACAGAATTCTGTACGACTGTTAAAGAGGAACTAAACCAATATTCCTTAAATCTTCCAAGAAATAGAAACAGAGGGAGCTATCCCAAATTCATTCTATGAAGCCAATATCACACTCATCCCCAAACCTGGCAAAGACCCAACATCTAATTGATGAACACAGATGCAATGATCCTTAGCAAAATTTTAGCCAACAGAATCCAGAAACATCAAAAAAGAATCATGTATTACAACCAAGTAGGCTTCATCTCAGTGATGCAGAGATGGTTTAACATATGTAAATTAATAAATGTAATCCATCACATCAACAGATCCAAAGTTAAGAACCACATGATTATCTACATTGACTAAGAAAAAGTTTTTAATAAAATAAAACATTCATTTATTTAAAAGGCTCTGGAGAAAACAGGAATAGAAGGAACATCCCTTAAAACAATGAAAGCCATATATGACAGACCAATAGCCATTATTATACTTAATGGGGTAAAACTACAACAAATTCTCCTAGAAACAGGAACAAGGCAAGGATTCCCACTCTCTCTACTTGTCTTCAGTATAGTACTGGAATCCTTAGCCAGAGCAATAAGGCAAGAAAAACACATTAAAGGGATCTGCATAGGAAATGAAGAAGTTAAATTATACCTTTTTGCAGATGACATGATATTAAAGTTCAATGATCCCCAAAACTCCACTCCCAAACTCTTAGAACTTTAAATCACTTTGGGAAAGTAGCAGGATACAAAAATTAATCCAGAAAAATCAGTTGCCTTTCTGTACACCAACAATATACAAGCAGAGAGGAAATCAAAGAAACAACCCCAGTCACAATAACCTCAAAAATATTTAGAAGTTAACCTAACCAATGATGTAAAGGAGCTATTTAATGAAAACTATAAAAACCTAAAGAAAGAAGTCATAGAGGACACTAGGAAATGGAAAGGTCTTCCATGTTCTTGAATAGGCAGACTTACTATAGGGAAAATGGCATACTGCCAAAATTGATAGACAAATTCCATTCAATTCCCGTTAAAATCCCAGTGACGTACTTTACTGAAATAGAGAAAACAATCCAAAAGTTCATACTGAACAACAAAAGACCTAGAATATCCAAAGCAATTCTAGGGGGAAAAAATCATGAGATTGCGATACTGGACTTCAAACCCTACTTTAGAGCTATAACAAAGACAGCTTGGTACTGGCACACAAACAGACCCAAAGACCAATCTAATAGATTAGAAGATCCAGAAATAAAAACAACACACTGACAGTCAGTTAATATTTGACAAAGGAGCCAAAGACATACAGTGGAAGAAGCACAGCCTCTTCTACTACTGGTGCTGGAAAAACTGGGCAGCCACATGCAGAAAACTAAAAGTTTTCTGTCACAATGCACTTATATCAACCCAAAATGGATTAAAGACCTTAACATAAAACCTGATACTCTGAAACTACTGCAGGACAGAGTAGGGGAGACACTTGAACTTATAGGCACAGGCACAAACTTCCTGAACAGAGTTCCAGGGTCATAACAAATTTGAGAGAGACTCGACAAATGGGACAGATAAAGACAATGCCACCAAACTAGAAAAATTGGAAAAAAGTATTTACCATATATATATCAGATAAGGGCCAATATCCAGTATATACAGAGAACTCAAGAAACTAATCCCTCCCAAACCTAACAAATCAATTACTAAATGGGTAAGGGTACTAAAGAGAGACTTCTCAGAGAAGAGATAAAAATGGCAAACAAGCACATGAGTAATTGTTCACCATCCCTGGTTGTAAAGGAAATGCAAATAAAAACAACCCTGAGATACCACCTTACCCCAGTCAGAGTGGCCTACATACTAAAGTCAGCAAACGACAAATACTGGAGGGGATCAGGAGAAACAGGAATCCTATTGCACTGCTGGTGGGAACGTAGATTAATACCACCACTTTGGAAAGCAGTCTGGAGGCACCTCAGAAAGCTAAATATAGGCCTCCCCTGTGACCTAGCTGTGCCATTCTTAGGCATCTACCCTGAGCAACAGGAACCAGGACACAAGGACATATGCACCTACATGTTCACTGCAGCGCTATTCACAATAGCCAGAATATAATAACAAAGCAGGGGTCCCACTACAGGTGAATGGATCTGAAAATTTTAATACCTAGATACAATGGAATGTTATGCAGCCATTAGAAAAGACAAAATAATGGCATTTGTAGGAAATGGATGGAACTAGGAAAAAATCATTTTGAGTGAGGTAGGCCAAGAGTAAATAAACAAATAGCACATTGTTTCCCTGATATGTGGATTTTAAATACAAAATATAAGGTGATAAGACAAAGTAAACAGGACTTGAGAAACAACCTCCACTCATCTTGTCATTTATTACTAAATGGCCCCATGTATGGTATATGTGTGCACATCTGAGGGAAATTAGGAGGAGAGCACAGAATCAGAGGGAAACAGGGGAAAACATAAAACAGAGGGGCCCGTCAGCTGCAGTGGACATTAATGCAAACAAAGTAAAGAACTCAGGGGCAGCGATGGGAGGGAGGGAATGAGAGGGACAGAAGGAACAGCTAAACTAAGCAAAAGGAAAGAAATGTACATACCACCTGATGTGGAAGAAATAGCTGTATTGTCAAAGCACCTAGAATATACAAACTTTATAGACCACTATAATGACAATTTGCCTTAATGAAGGTTTGAATGTGTTTGTGACTTTAAGTATCACTATCTCACAATATGGTGAAATTTGTGAAATTTCACTTAAGTATTCAATCACAATAAAAATATTTAAAAAGCTAGGATATCAATGGCTGTTAAACAACAAAACAAGAGTATAAGAAATAATAGTTAGTTCCTAGATATTGTAAGGAAAATATCTTAGTAATTATCAAATACTTTATCATATTTATGATAAATACATTGAGAAAAAATGCATTACTCATAAGTAGAAAATGTTTAGTTGTAAGAATAATACTATGTTAAATATATTAGAAACTATAATTAGTGTAAAGGGAAATAGGCATTGACATGGAAAAGGAATACATTAAGTTCTTTGCAAAGAAAAGAATTTAGCATAATCATAGTTTTAAAAATGAATGTCATAAATTTGTGTAATATTGTGGATTTCTATAATTAAAAAGTAAATACCAGGATGAAATGCAACAATGAATGTATGAATCATTCATTCATTGTTCTATATAAATGAAATATTAATTGTGATTCAAAATTATGAATCATGATTCCTTCATATATTAATTCATATAAATATGTTGTCATATGTGAACATTTTTGTCATTTTTAAATCCATTATTTTAAACTTGAAGTTTTTAATCAGCATGCATGTTTAGACAAAAATATCTTTGAAAATATTCAACATTGAAATGTTGGTTAATTATCAAAATAACAAAATAATCTTTTCTTTGTATTTAGAATTGCTCTTTGCTCAAAGTGAAAAGAAGCAAAGCAGAATTACCTACTCTCACATCATTTAAAGCAAGTATATAATATCTGATCATTCTTTTTCCTTTATTATGGGAAGCTCCAATTACTTTATCTATAAAATATAATTTTGGAAACTGTGATAGTGTTGCATATTCTGAACAGATGGATACTCTAAACAGAATATAGACTAGTTTATCCATATTTTACTGGGTTTTTGAACTAAGGAAATATAGATAGATAGATAGATAGATAGATAGATAGATAGATAGATAGATAGAAAGATAGATCTCAACCTCAAAAATGGATATTGCCTTTTTTCTGTCTGCCTAACTATTGAATCTATTTTTTCTCTTAATATATATTTTTATTGTAAAGATACTGTACAGAGGGGTTACAGTTATATGAGGAAGGAATGAGTCCATTTCCTATCAAGCATTGTTACAACTTTTCATTTAACTTTATCATATTATATTTTTATTCAAAAGATAACATTTAGTTTTTCTTATGGACAAAAATGTTGAACATTTCTTCATGTGTTTCTGGGTCATTCTCACTTCCTCTTCTGAGAAGTGTCTAAGTATTTTGCCCATTTATTAGTTGCGTTATTGTTTCTTTGAGGGTTGACTTTGGGGGTTTAATTTTTTGAGCCTGTAATTATATTTTATATATGAGGCCCTTGTCTCCAGAAAAGCTAGTAAAAGTCTCTTATTCTGGGGCTGTTTAACTTGCTAGCTATATCCTCTGTCATGCGCAAACTCTTTACTTTGATGCAATCCCATTTATCCAGTCTTTCTTTCAAAACAACATTGAGATATCACTTCATCCTGGTTAAAATGGCCATTATCAAGAAAATGAACAAGATAATGTTATCTATCTATCTATCTATCTATCTATCTATCTATCTATCTATCTATCTATCTATCTATCTATCTATCTATCTACCTACCTATCTCTATATCTATCTATCTATCTATCTCTATATCTATCTATCTATCTATCTACCTATCTCTATATCTATCTATCTATCTATCTATCTATCTATCTATCTATCTATCTATCTATCTATCTATCTATCTATCTCTATATCTATCTATCTATCTATCTATCTATCTATCTATCTATCTATCTATCTATCTATCTATCTATCTATCTATGTACCTACCTATCTACCTATCTCTATATCTATCTATCTTTCTATCTATTTATCTATCTATCTATCTATCTATCTATCTATCTAGAAAATGAAATTCTATCCCTCCATCGGAAAGAATGACACTGCCCCATTTGTTAGGAAATGGAAAGACTTGAAAAACTTTATATTATGTGAAATAATCCAAACTTAAAGAAACATAGTCCTATGGTTTCCCTTATCTGCAATAATTAGTATATGTCTAGAACAAGCAGAAGAGATCAAAAGCTATGAACATATGACCATATAACCTGATGCTAAGCAAAATGAACACCAAGATAGGGACATGAGAGAGTTTATCTTTCTTGATGTTCTTTTTAATGTAGCTACAATGTACCATGTGATTTTTTGTTGTTGTTTCTTTGTATGTTCTTCCCCGATGGTACAACTCCTGTTGTCACTGTAGTTGATTCTGGTGTCCTACAACATGTATATACATTTTTCTATTACGGGGAGTGGAAGGGAAATATCGAAATGCTGAAATAAGGATACAGGATGACCCATTGTAACAAAGAGATATATAAGACACTATGCTGAAAATGAATTTTACAACTTTGTGGGGGGGTGGAGAGGTGGGGAGGAAAGTGATGGTAGGGGAAAAAAAAGGAGGAGATAACAATGCTTGATAAGAAATGGACTCATTACCTTCGTCATGTAACTGTAACCCTTCTGTACAGTATCATTACTATATATATAGATATATATATTTAATTAAAAAAAAGAAAATGAACAATAACAGATGCTGGCATGGATGTGGTCAAAAAGGAACACTCTTGGTGGGAAAGTAAACTTGTTCAATCACCCTGGAAAGCATTATGGAGTTTCCTCAAAAGACTAAGCATAGAATTTCCCTATGACCCAGAAAATCTTCTGATAGGTATTTATCCAATAGACTTAAAATGAGGCAACACTAAAGCTACCAGTACAGCCCAGCATTGTTCATCGCAGCATTGTTTACCATAGTCAGGGAAATCAACCCAAATGCTCCCCAGTGGATGCATGGATCAAGAAAATGTGGTATATATGCACAGTGGAATTCTGTGCTTCTTTCAGAAAGAAATAAATTTTACCACTCATAGGTAAATTCAGAGTTGGATTAATTGTATTAAGCAAAATAAGCCAGACCCAAAGAAACATAGGTTGTATATAAATCTACAAGTAAGCATATTGCATGGTAAAAGTCAAAAGAAATCAACTTAAACACTGTAAATTATACAGGTCTCTAGACATTCACACAGTGAGACCAAAGGAGGCTATTCTTAGGAGAGGATCACAAAGGTTCTGTAGCTATATGCATGTGATCATATAAAATATAAACTGCAAGAAATGGAAATAAAGATTTTATTATGTTATTTTGCTTTCTTGTTTTTGTTTGTTTTGTTTTCTTCTTCGTTGCTCTTTTTGATTTCTGTACCTTTTGTATTTATGCAAGTTTATCTGTTTGGGGTAGGTAAAGGGGATCACAGAAATGCTGGGACAAAGAGTAAACAAATTTAACAGTGATACTCACTAGACACTATGTTGAAAATGAGTTATACAACTTGTGGATGAGGGGGTTAGGTAGGGAAAAACTGGGAGAAAACAAGGGTACAGGTGACATTGTTATAAAAGCAATATACTCATTACTTGAATAATTTAACTGTAACCCTCTGTACATCACCTTTACAATAACAATAAAATAGTTATATAACATTGCTACATTGTAATTGTAAATTTCATAAATAAACAAAAAGCTAAACTGATTTGAAGGTAGTAATACAGCTTTAAATAAAGCCAAATGATTAAAATAGTGCTTAAAATGTAAGAAATGCATTTGTAAGTTTCTTCCCATGTGATTAAACATTGCTGTTAATAAACATATGATAGAGCAATGAGAATGTAATTTCTTTCTTCAACTAGTAAACTGAGAAAAGTGTATCATAGAAGTAGGATTTGATGATGCATAGAAATCAATTTCTTTAAAAGGCATTTTAAGGACATAAACAAGCAATGTGGTTATCCAGAGCAAAATTAAGCAGAAAAACGTATTGCCTTTGAGGCTGAACAAAATCATTTCTTGCAGGGAACAATATTGCAGAGTCTCAGCGTGAGCCTTGAATTCTATTTCAGGGAAGAGAAGAGAGAAAGAAAACACATCAATAATAAGATTCTGTCCATGATCACAGAAATCTAAATTTCCTGGATTGGCCATACATGCTGAAATAAGAAATGTACAGTTGCTACATTGCTACATGTTATTTGTAAGTTATTTGCTGTGCTTACACTATTAAATTACCTCTTGTGCATTCGTTTTACTTGAGAACAAATTGGTTATTAGGATTAAGTGTTCAGCTATTTTTCATTGTCTCTTTTTAAAGATGGCATGGAGATAATTCTTCATTCATCTTTATAAGGTAAAGAAAAATGACATTTATTTAAACAGTTTCCACTGGAGAATTGGGGGTTTTCTGGGTCCTTGGCACAGCTTCATAATATGTTTTTTGTAATGTCTATTAACCCTTTATCATTTGTGTTTCCTGGAGAATATGTTCCTGTAGTACCTCTCCTTCTTCTTCTATCTGCTGGGACCTATTGACCTGACTCTGAATAAAGACTTGAGCTAGTCATCGCATAAACCATGCAGAAATTGTCTCCAGAGCTGCACTGCTATGTGAATGATGTGGTTTTCACCTAACACAGTGGAATATCCTACCTTTGAGAATTTGTTTTCTCCCTACAGCATAATAATCTGTCCTATGTCTGAAAATCAGTTGACTTTCTACCAAGGAATTTTTATTTTGTGAGACATTTTATTCTTATATCACCTGGATTGCTGTATTCTTTCTTTTAATAGTTCCTTAAAAGCACAATTTTCTGCTCTCAGATAATGAATAAAAGCAAAGGAATAGCAAAATTCAGGGGGGAAAAGCATGTGAATGCAAGTAATCATTATGCATCTTCAAACTGTGATATATTATCTCAATGTCATATAGCAGATGTACTATACTTAGTTTTAATATCATGGAAACAGCATGGATTCAAAATTGTACATTCATCAATCCCCACAGGAAACAATTTCATTTTCCATAATTTTCTATCTTTATACTTACTGAAATATATTCTTTACATCTCAAGGGCCTATTTTGGACTAGGCCTTTCAATAGATACTGGGATATCTACACTGATCCTCTGAAATTCTACTTTTATTATCATGTTTTTCTTTCCCAAGAAGTAATTATTTTTAAAGTTATAAGTAAGTTGTTTCACTTCAAAAATACTTTACTTAAGGAAATCATTCTGGACAAAACATTAATTTGAGTTTCTGACCTTCAATTACTTTTATGCTGGATTACTTAATCAATTGAATATGTGATTATTGCTCTATTTTCTGGAGTTTTCTATGTCGTGCCTTTTGCTTCATCATTAGCTGTTGGAAATATTCAGTTATGTATAGCTCCTTACTTTGAGAATCCTCACAAAAGTACAGGCAATGACCCTAGGATTCAGTGTGCATTTCTGAAACAAGTGTAGGCTATTTTCCACATTCATCTCTTCTTAATCATTAAGAAAAACTACAATAAAAGGTAAGATTCTTTACAATATTTCATATAAAATATAATATATAGGTGCAGATATGCTATAAAGATAAGATAAATATGCATGTATAAATTTAATGCAAAAAATGTATAGAACATAAACTATCATGTGATATCATTTAATATTAAGGCAATATTTTTAGATTTGCAAATACAGTTTTATTTAGTTGTTTAGTTAGCTGCTAGATTTTCTTTTCATTTTGACCTTTTAAAATATTTACTGCCAGTCTTTATTAAAAGTAAATTTGATGGGGCTGGGAAGTTGGTTGAGTGGTAGAGTGTTTGCCTCTCATGCATGAGGCCCTGGGTTTGATTCTTCAGCACCACATAAGCAGGAAAAAGCCAGAAGAGGAGCTGTGGCTCAAGTGGTAGGGCTCTAGCCTTGAGCTAAAGAGCTGAGGGTCAGCACACAGGACCAGAGTTTAGCCCCCCTGACTGACCAAAAAAAGTATTTAAATTTGAAAAATACTAATATTAACAAAATTTATGTTTAGGGTAGATTTTGTATCCATTAAATCTCAGTATTCATATAATGGGAAGCTGTACCTATATGGATAGTGTCTGTTATGGATACTTATATAGTATATAAAGTATATTATATGTTACATATAATATGTAGGATATAATTGAAGTAGCAATTATATTTTCATGAAAATCTTGTTATTTCAGAATAAATTGTTTAGTTGATTAATTAATTCATTCATTTGTTAATTTGCAGTGGTTAAGCTTAAGATCAGGGCTCATATGTGCCACTACTAGATATTAAAAAAAATTATTTACACAACAAGCATGTGCTTAGTAGCAACTTAACTTGAGGAAACAGATATCAAATATTCATTGCGAATTTTTAAAAATCTATAATGAACAATATTCAGGAATGAATATAGAAGCTTCAAAATATTTAGTTATTATTATTATTATTTTAAAATGACAGTGCTGGGGATTGAACTCAGTTCCTAGGCTCTGTAACTCATTTTTTTTGTTTTGTTTTTTTTGTTTTTGCTTAATTGGAGATAAGAGTCTCATGATCTCATGGGGTTCCAGAGACGTGCTTCAAACAGTGATGCTCAGATGTCATCCTCCTGAATAGCTAAGATTCTCAGAGACATGAGTACCAGGCTTGGCCAACTTTTACATATTTAGCTAGTTAAAACTTCTAGCCAATTATGAAATATCTGGAAAATATGTTTTGCCCGATAACTAAGAAGTTGAGCTCCATTATGAAGGGAATCATTTCATTGTTGTTTTTAACAGTTCTTTGTAGTGTATATGATCCATTTCATCTATTGATATTGTATGAGCAGACTATTTAATTTACTAAATTTTGTAGTATATCTTGCTTGTTCAAAAATTGAAGTATGGTATGTTATATTAGGTATGCAGTAGAAATGAAAACATAATAAGAATCATTTATCACTCATTTAATTATTAAAACTATGTAAAATAAACAAACTTAAAAATTAATTATTATGCATGTGATATACAAAGGGTTTGAGTTACATAAGTCAGGTAAATAATACATTTCTTTCTGAACACTGTCACCCTTTCTCCTGCTGAATCCCAGTGTTTCCCTCCTATACCCATCCACAAGTTGTATAATTTATTTTCAACAGAGTGTCAAGTGAATACACTACTGCATTTCACCCCTTGTCCCTTAATTTTTGTGCCCACTCATACCCTCCCCCAAACAGATAAATGAGCAAAAAAGAAAAGAAAGCAAAAACAATAAGAAAATACAAACCTCTCATTTCCATTTCCTGGAGTTTATTTAGATAAACATTATTTTATATGATCAGATGCACATTGGCATTCTGTGTTCCTCTATTAAGAGTATATTCTTTTGAAAAATTAATTGTTGACATTATCAGTTTTTATTTACCTGATTTGGGGGAGGGTGCTGGGGTGCATTATAAGGTATTGAACTCAGGATCTTCTACTTGCTAGGCAAATGTTCTATCATTTCGAGGCCTTGTTACTCACACTTACTTACATTGGTTATTTTCAATGTAGGATCTACCTTCATGCCCATATGGGTCTAGGTTGCTATCTCGCTTCTTTTCTTCTAGTTGGAATAACAGACACGAGCCACTGTGCCACTGGAGGGGATGGATAGAACGAACCCCAGAAACACTGTTCCTGGGCTGGCCTTCAACTTTGATCCCTTGATCTCTGCCTTCCAAAATAGCAGGATTACAGGTTTGACCATGGAGCCTCTCTCTGTCTCTCTATCTCTCTGCCTCTCTCTCTCCCTCTCTCTTTTGCTCTCCCTCTCTAGCTTATTTTACATATGAAAATGATATCAAATTAAGTAGTAGAAATATTATTTGATCTGATTTTGAATGACCTGTGACTCAATTTATTTTCTCTTACTGGAACCATTTTTTTTTTTTTTGTTCCGGTCGTGGGGCCTGAACTCTGGGCCTGGGCGCTGTCCCTCAGCTCGTCAGCTCAAGGCTAGCGCTCTACCACTTGAGCCACAGCGCCACTTTCGGCTTTTTTCTTTTTGCTTATGTGGTGCTGAGGAATCGAACCCAGGGCCCTGAGCATGCAAGGCAAGCGCTCTACCACTGATCCACCTTCCCAGCCCATGGATCCATTTTTGAGAGTCCAAAGTTATCTCTTGCACATATTTTTTAAAAAGTATGGATTTTACAGAATTTCAAACGTTATTGAAAGTGTTTAAACAATGTTTTTCTCCCTTATAGTAATAATATAAGTTGAAACAGTCAGGAATTGCACTCTACTAAATTATTTTTCTATATTAATTGATAACTTCAAATGATATGGTAATACATCTTTGTAAATATGCCATATTTTTGGACACTTTGTAGTCTTTGGCATGTCCTAAATAATTTAGAAGTATGATTAGTCTTGTTTAAATACAACTAATGGATCGTCGTTTTAAACATAAGATTCTCATATGAGAAAGTCTTGATAGTCTTGAGAATGAGCCTGATATATTTTAGGAAACTAAAGGAAAAACCCTGATAAATTAGAAATCTTTTCTTACACATTGCTAAAAAATGTAGCCAGAGACAGACTAATAAAATGTATTTTCAACTTGAAAAGTTATGCATCTTGAGAATTGATTTATATTTTAAAGGTACATATTTTTATTGAGAGTCCTTTTGATCTCTAAATGGCTTTTTAGAATTAACTATGTTTAGAGAATGGATATCTGCCAGATGCAAATTGCTATTTAAATTTTAGGATGCTAGAGTTTGTCCATTGTTTTAGGAAGCATAAATATGCACTGAAATATGTAATGAGTTGTCCTCAAAAATCTATGTAAAATAAAAACTAGATTTGGTTTAATAAAAAAACCTTTCATATAGAAGGTTTAATATTCAGAAAATATAGAAAACTGGTACTTGAAGAATAAAAAATACAAGCAATGTGGAAGAATACTTGAAATAAATTGTACAAAAGAAATACTAATGACCAAGAAGCAATGAAAAATATATTCTGAATCAAAAGCCATCAGGGAAATACAAATTACATCCATTATAAGAGAAATCCATTCATCTAGTAGAATAGCAAAAAAATATTTTTAAAGAAAAGCAAAACTGAAGACATTAATTGGGAGCAATAATGCGAAAAGTCTGTCACAATAACACATTAGTAATGCATGTAAAACATTACAGCAGTTCTGGGAAGCTGTGACATTTTCTTACAAAATGAAATCAGTTCTTACCATATGGATGATCTCATTACTAGATATTTATAAAGGAGAAATAAAACCATATATTCACACAAAACCATGTATACTGGTTAACAGCAGCTTTATTTCAATAAGTGAATACCAAATACTTATTGATAAGTTGTGAAAATAAGATATGCAACCGTATTTATTCAGGAGTATAAAAGTTTTAACTACTTTGATAATCAAACCATTGGTGAATCTCAAAACATAGGAAGAACATAGAAAATGTGGATAATTATTGTGTTTATAGGGTAGTCTAGTAAAGGATGGCACACTTTTGTTAGTGTAGGAGAGATGAATATGAGTTAAATAATAAGCTGATGAATATTTGGTTATCTTTTCTCATAACAAACACTTCATCTCAATTTCCTATTTTACATATCCAAAATCAGATGGGAAGTGATGGTAAAGGGAAACAAAGGAGGAGGCAACAATGCTTGATAAGAAATGTACTCATTTCCTTGCGCATGTAATTGTAATCCCTCTGTACGGTATTTTCACAATAAAAAAATGTGCTTTGAAATCCACACTAATAAAGGCAATAAAATCACTAGCATATCTTTGCTAGTGATTTTGTGTTGTACTTCTGATCCAATAAAAATAACATTCTGTACAAAAAAATAAATTCTCAAAATAAGTGGGGCAACCTGTGGCTCATGCCTAAAAACTTAGCCAATCAGAAGTCTGAGATCTAAGTATTTAGTTTCAAAGCTAACCTGGGAAGAAAAGCCCATGAAACTTTTTTTCTCTAGTTAACCTTGGGGCAGGAGTGGAATTGGGAAGCAGGGTGGAGACCAGAAATGGAACTGAGAACTGCAGACTGGCTCAAGTTTTAGAGTGCTAGCCTTGAGCACAAAAGGTCAGGGACAGGGACCAAGCCCCAGAACCATCACACACATACACACACACACACACACACACACACACACACCAATGTCTATCTGTCTATCATCTCACCATCTAATACTGGAGTTTGAACTCAGGGCTTTTCATTTGCTTGGCTTCCTTTTTTTCATTTACAATCTACACTTTGAGACACATCTCTCGTTTTGGGGAATTGTTGTTATTGGTCAATTTGGAGATGGAATATACAGGACTTTTCTGCCACTGATGGGTTCAAATAGAAACCCTCTGGTAGATAGGATTGAAGGCATGAGCCACAGGCACCCAGCTAATTGAATCATTGCTACTACTCTCCTAGCTCTACTCATTCTTGGTGTACCACAGAGTTAAATACTTGAAGTATGATCTTAAATATTGTGTACTTACGTGTCTGCTTTCTTTCTAGCTACACAGAAGAAACGTTTTCAAGATCTGAGGCTCATTTCAATAGTAGAATGCATGCTGAACACATGTGAGGTACCAAGTTCCATATTCAGAAAAATCCTGTCCCCACTCCCCTTCGGGCAGTGTCAAAATGTAAGTGAAGCTGGATACTGGTGTCTCATACTTATAAACCTAGCTACATAGGAGTCTGTGATCTGAGGACTAGTTTGTAGGTAGCTAAGGCAGAAAAGTCTGTGAAACTCTTACATCTGATTAACCACAAGTAAAATTCTGGCTCAGTTGGTATTAGACAACCTTGAACAAAACAGCTTGCTGAGAGTGCAAGACCTTAAGATACAAGTACCAGAATTGTATAAAAATAGTATTCAAAAACAGTCACGAATTTTTAAATTAAATTTTGATTAAAACATCAAGATAATAATTATACTGTGTTTAAAAATAATCCATCGTGCTATAATCATTCAACACATAAAGTTTCAAGTTTAAACACAATTGATCACATACGAATATTCTGAGGAAAATGGTAATTGGTGCTAACTTTGGTAAACCCTTCATATTCAAAATTCTCAAAAATCGCCATAGCCACTTAAAGTTACTATATGTAGATCACAAGAGAAAAGGTCTAGTTTAATTCCATAATATTTAATACTTGAAGCATTTTACACACTTTTAGATGACTAATAATTGTAGGAGGATCATTGGTCTTCTTAGTCTACAGAATGTTTATGGGACTAAATTACTTCAGTGCATATTACATATGGTTAATGATATGTAAACATAAAATTTGATTCTTTTCCAGCATCAGAGAAAATTAAAAATCCTTTCAGAACAGTCATTGAAAAAATACAAATAAAAAATAGATTTGCTTCATGCCAGAAATGTTTGCAACTCATCCTTATGAATTATACATATAGAGAGATGATCAGAGTCATTATGGCTGCAAAACTCTAAATAGCGCCATCAGGCACTGATGTTATAGAGACAGAAATAGCAGCATATCCCAATTCTCTTCACTGGTATCCTCATTCAGCTTTAAACCTCATCTAATTGTTTAAATTCTATGCTTTCAGGAAAAGATATATATATATATATATATGGAATTATCTTTATTTATATGCACATATTATGAGTCTACATTAATATGTATGTACATATAGAACTTAATTTTGAGAGATATAATCTCCTTGCATGTGTGAGTACTCTAGTAGGACCCTTAAAATTAGTTTAAAAGGGGCCAGTGGTGGCATTCCCTTCAAAAAAGAAATAATGACTGCATTTTTTAAGATAATGAAACTAGGATTTAATTCAAGGTCTCATATTTGCTAGGTATGGGCTCAATCACATGAGCCATTTTCTCAGCTCCTTTTTAGAGAGAAACTTGCATATCCCCCCCCACCCCAGGGAAGCCTTAAGCCAAATAGCTCTGTCCTATTGTTTTTCCTCTATAGTTGGCATTACAGGTACACACCTCCAGCCTTGGCTTGTTGAATGAGACAGTTATGCTAACTATTCTGGCTGGCATCTACCAATTATCCTCCTATTCTTGGTTTTCACTACTGGAGTAGGAGGGATTACAGCTGTGACTCAACATGAACATCTACAAATTGATTTTTCTCTTGACTCTTGTCAAACAATTTGATATTTCCCAAACATTTGTGGGATTTTTTTCATAAAAATTAAAATAGTGGTTCATATCTGATATTTAGGCAGCTAACAAAATAAGACTACATTCCCTCCAAACAAGAGAAGTATGCTACAGAAGCTTTATCAAAGGAGAGATGTGTGGAGAAAAGCTGAGCCAGCTCAGTAAAGACCATCCTGCTCATGCTGCCAAGTTCTCCAGAAATCAGAAAAATATCCAGGCAGAGACATAGCTAGCTGAACAGTTTATTTGAGCTTTGGATCTGTAGGTAAAATAAATTATTGTGGTAAGTCCCTAAATATATACTTTATTTGTGGTATTAGATGTTGAGACACATTGAAAACTGGTAGCTCCTTGCATTCATTGTCACATATCAGATGTTTCAAGATGATAAAATGTATTATTTCTTTATAAAGATAACCTTTGTAACATCTAATATGATAGCTACATTTTTTTGGACAATGATACTCCTTTGCTAGCTCTGTTTTTGTTTTTTCCCTAGAGTCTTCACACACAAGTTGAAAGGTTTGTTTTCAACATAGTCTCTAGTGAGGACCATTGCTTTATTTGTTCACACTTGGTCCCTGAATTTCTGTGCTGAATGTAAATTTGAATGTTTCTAAGATAAATGTTCAAAAGTATATCCAGGGGTTAATGTAATTGAATATTTAGTCTTACAAAAAACTACTACACTGCTATTCAGTGTGCTTGTAACATTTGATATTTCTCAAGCAATGCATAAATAATTAAAATTTCCTGTACCTTACCAGAATATTGTGTAATTATTTTTATTTTAGCCACATGCAAATTCTCATGTTATATTTCTTGTTTCTTAAATATTAGGTTAGGAAATTTGATAATAACCTTTATAGTTATTTTGATAATGATAGTCACTTTAATGTGTGTACTGGGACTGTTATAGGAAGACAAAAGGTAGAAAATTTTTGTACCCTTACAAAATTTTTCAGTTGGAGAGATGGCCTATCTTTGACCAAGAGAAAACTTTTCCTGGACTGAATGGTGAGTGTGTATAAAAAGCTGGCCATCATGGTCCAGTGTGAGAGAACAAAGTAGAAAAGGAATAGAAAAACCAATTTGGTGTTTCTGTTGGCATATCTGAAATTGTTCTTTCTCTATCCCTCAGAGATACCTGTGCCAAGATAGCTGAAGGGCAGCTACTTCCTGCAATTACTAAGTCTTAAATCTCTCAATATTCCCATTTGGACTTGTAGCTCACAGATTACTGGTTAACAATTTCTAATATTACATTATTCTGGTTTATGTTTCTTGAGATATTGACCAATTAAGCACATTTTCAGATAAATGATAGAGTGAATTTTTGTGCTAACATGTAAATTGGTTTCACAAAATAGAAATACTTGGGAAAAATTTAAAATGGAATAGAATACAGAATGAAAAACACATGATTTTTTGGTTAGACAAATTGAAAATCACCATTACAGAATTATATTGAAGCAGTTTTGCTTTCAGCTTATTTATATCAGCAATTATCAATAGAGTTTTTAATGTGTTCCATATATATCTTAACTATATATGCACAAGTCTTATAAGCATCAATAAATTCAGTGTTATACAGTGTCATTCAGTGTTAATACAACTGGATGTAAGTGACTCAGGTTTGTCATCCTAGTGCTAAGGAGGCTGAGATACAGATCAGGATTACAAGGACTTAATTTACTAATATTTAAAACTTCTTGAATTTTTTTTCTACAGAGATCATGAATATTAATTCTTCAAGTCATTCAGTAGTGTCAGGTGCTGCTGGCTCAGGCTTGTAAATTAGCTAGTCAGAAGGTTAAGATCGGAGGATCACAATTTTAAGCCAGCTGTAGTAAAGAAACATCCAACACTTCTGGCTTTTTCTGAGAAGTTTATAGAAGAAAGAAAGAGACTCACAGATTTTCCTGTCCAGGAGGGCTTCAAAACAGGATCCTCAGATCTCAGCCTTCTGAGTGGCTAGGATTATGGTTGTGAGCCTACTGGTAGCCAGTGGCTAAGATTTGTTAGGAAACAACAACAAACAAATTTTCATTTTTATTTGATTACTATCTGCACTGATAATTTTAATGACCTTAGCAAAAACAAACTTCATAGAAAATAACTATAATAGAGGTGTATTTTAATATAGATTAGGTACAATTTGGGCCCCTGTAATTTTTTTTAAGTTGTGGCATTTGTTTCATTATTTAACCTCAGTTCGGATATATTTATTGTATGACATTAATTTTTTAGAATTAAAGTTCAATTGATTTGACTAATCAACAAACAGAAAAGAAGTGAATTATTCTTTAAAAGCAGTTCTCATAGTGTCACCATGTAAAACACAGCTTTATTTAAGAGGCTAAGTTACAAGCCAAATTTGACAACATAAAGAAACTCCAAGTATAGTATAGTGCACATTTAATGAAAGTGTCAGTAACATATATTTTGGAGGGAAGTTATTTTATTTATGCAAATGTGATATCCTGAAAAATACAATGCAGTAAAAAAATCACTGTATTGCATCATATTGCTACATTTTACCAAATTTTAATAGAGCATAAAATTTTACAAAGGTAAATTGTTCCATGAGTACTAGCAATTAACAGGCAAGAAGACAAACAAAATTATTACTGAAAGTAGATTTCATGTTATTTCTAGAAAATAATTTCAGTGAAAACAAAAATGTAGCTACAGCAAATACATTCACACATTTATGTATAATTTCTATTTTAATATGATTTTAAGAAAATAGATATTGATATTCAATTTTAGATTATGTGTATAAATATGTTTATATTCAGGCACTCTCATATATCTTCATATATTTAATATAAATAAGTAAGGCTCTAAATAAAAGTATTTGTATTGAGATCCCTCTTACAATTTTGACTTGTATATTATGTTAATAACACATTTCAATTTATCATATTTGTAAGCCTAGTGTGGGTAGCTTAAACCTGCAATACTAGATCCTCAGAAGGCTGAGATCTGAGGATTGCCATTTGAAAATTTGAAATTTTGCCAACCTCAAGCAAAAAATCTGAGATTCCCTTGTCTCCAATTAACTGACAAAAAGCTGGAAAAGGAGGTAATGATCAAGTCATAAAGTACCATCTTTGAGGAAAAAGCCAAGCAACATTGTAAGCTCCCGAGTTCAAGCCCCAGCAGTGATACACATGCGCACACACACACACACACACACAAACATACACATGCGTGTGTGTATATATGTCTATGTATATAGACATACATGGATACATGTGTATACATATGTTTCCTTATGGATAGATGTTTGTATATATGTATATGCATGTTTATGTATATTTGCATGTACATATGCATGTATACATAATCATATGTCATATATATATTTTTTTCACTAATTTCTGTGTGGTGAAGCTTGATCTTTTTTGATTGCTAGTAGTATATGAATACTTTGTAAATGTTATCATACTTTTTATTGGGATGGATTTGGCCCTTGTAACATTTTTCTCTTTTATATTTCCTGCTACAATATATCACTTTGTGGTAGTTCCCTGGGGGCTTTGAACCTGTCCAGTATGCCCATCATTCTCCCTTTTGGTTCTCAGTAACTAGAACATTCACCGATTGCATTGTGTTAAAATAAGATGGAACTGTCTAAGGCAGCCTAGGATGTCCTTTAGTTTGGAAGGAATTGTCAAGGACAGAGTAAGCTGTCTTTCTTTCCCTACTAAGAACAAGATGTCACTCACAAATATGCACTCCAAGTCAGATGCTTTCTGAGGTGTAAAAGCAAAGTCAGCCTTTTTACTGTCTTTAAAACGGGGAATATATAATTAAGGCTCAATCTTCCCTAGGCAGTTTTCTTTAGCCTTAGGAGAATGACTCAGTATATTCTGGACTTGATCTTGCTTGCAATCAATAAACTTGTTTCAGCGGTCACAGGACTCAGTAAAAGTGGTTATCAATGCAAACGGGAGTCAATTAGACCAGGATTCAGAAATCACAGTTTATTAATTCTTGTTTGGGAGCTGGTGTATTACTAACCTTTGCTATTTCTGAAAAACCTAGCTTTATCACGAGTGTTGATTTCCAACCCTCTTTGCAATCAGGCATTTTATATATTTATTCACTTTGAGAAATGCTTGTGTGCTATTTGTTTGTTTTAGCTTATTTCTGAACAGGTAATATGTTTACACAACTCAAAAATTAAAAGCTACAATAAAATATTCTATGAACGGAATTGTTCTATATACTTTTTCAATTAGATCTTACATTGCTATCTTTAGTTTGCCCTTTGCAAATTGTTTGTAATTGTTGTTAAACTTTTGCCTCATCGATATCTCATTTATGCACTGAATATATATATTTATATATATATCTCTATATATATACACACACACACATATATATTTAGGCTAGCTACTACAAATTCAGTCTAGCACCTATAGAGACTCATATATTTGTTTATATTTCTCCTTTGTTCTTATCAAAATTGTCACATATTCAGTAATAATAATCCCTGCCTCACTTTTAGTCCTTCTTATTAAAACACCTGAGCATTTCAATGCCCATTGAGTGTTCATTTGCCATTTTTCTAAGTGTTGATAATACATTTCTGCTATTTTTCTTCAAATGAAAACATAGTTTAAGGGTTTATGAGGATTTTCGGTTCCATGTAGATTCAGAGTATTGCTCATTTGTCCCAGTTTCATTCATGTCTGTACAGTTATCTGACTCGCTGTATATTTATAAAGTGACATTTTCTTTGCTAGAAGGCCGTATATGTACCTTTCACTATCATTCTTACATTAATTTTTGCTCTAGAAAATTTGAGGATGAGCTATATAGTTTTAAATTATATACAAGAATCAAAACTATTCCCAGCTATTCTGATTTCAAAGAAATGTGTGTGTGTTGTGAGAGTTTGAAATTTATTTGACATATTAGAAAATAATTTGACTTATTAGAACATAATTTTACATTGAAGTCTCTTGGCACATAATGTTCCCTATAAATAGACAGATTCAATGATTCAATTACTTTTTTCTACGTGAATATTTTTAAACTACATTTGTTAATATTTTCCTGTGTTCTGTTATTGTGATTAAGCCAATTAACAGATAACATTCAAACATTTATTAAACCTTGCTTGAGAAAGATTTTGGAAATTATTGAATATTTTATTATTACTAATAAATTGCTTAATTTATAAGAATTTCTCTGATTTTATCCTTACGATGACATTTTAACAATATCTGAAATATATATTTATGTTTTCAATACAGACTTTACTGTGATATTCATTTCTTTTCTACAACTTAACAATTCATGTTGTACCTCCATCTCACCATTTTCCCCATTAATAAAATTCAATACTCTTGTTAAAGTAATTGCTTTAGCAATTTTATAATTATTGTAATGCGATTGTGATAACTTTTAGCAAATCCACAATGCATTTGTGATGCTCTATTAAATTCTCCTTCTTTGATTCACTGTATTTAATTTGTATAATTCTACTTTTTATTCTTTGTAAATATTTCTTTTCTTTGAATGAGGCCATTCTTCCCAAGGGAATGTCTACAAACATATTCTTGGTTAAGAAAATTTTCAATATGAATTTTTGTATGAATACAATCTTTCCAGCCAGTCAAAATTAACATCATAAAGTTGGTAATAATTATAATGGTTCTTACTACATGTTTCTACTATATATACAAACATCCATTTCTTCATTCATCCTGGTAAAGCAAAAAATAAATAAATCAACAAGGTTAGGTACAGGTGTCTCATAACTATAATCTTAGCCATTCAGGAGGCTGAGCCCTGAAGATTATGATTCGAAATCAGATCCAGCAAGAAAGACTGTGAGACTCTTCTCTCCAGTAGGCCATCAAAAAAAGTCCAATGCTTGATAAGAAATGTACTCATTACCTTGCTCATGTAACTGTAACCCCTCTGTACAGTATTTTCACACAAAAAAAAAACTTAAAAAAAAGTCAGAAGTGTTTTCGTGGCTCAAACTGGAGAGCACTAGCCCAGGCCTAGAATTCAAGCCCTAGAACAGGCACACATACACACACACACACACACACAAAACACCACATCCCAGTTTTGCACTTCAATTTCACTGTAGAAGATAATTAATGTTATTTCAGTGTACTACTTATTTGATGAAGCATATAATTTTTCTTTAACAAAATTCAAAATCAAGAGCAGTCTAATGTGTAATTTTTGCAATTATTTTTCAACTTTCTAAACTTTAGACATAACCTATTTTAAACATGAGAATTTTAGATATTTCTTGATGGTTTAGGATTTGATGTTGTTATCTTTATTGCTGTTTGTTTTACACTGATATCCAAAGAAAAAATGAAAATAAATGGTATAATTTGTGAGCCACTGGCACCCAGCTAAGAACACATTTTTATTTTTACAAATTTCAAATGTTTTCTTCTTTTATTTACACATATTCATAAAGACATCATTATGCATTGTTACATTTGTGAGAAGAGGAAGGAACAAGATTAAAACAATGAAACATAAATTCCATGGTTTTCCTTATTTGCAATAACTAGTTTATGTCTGTGGCAAGCAGAAACGTTCAGATAAGTTGGTGTTAGGCGAAACGAACCCCAAGATAAGGACTCAAATGGTTTTTCTTTCTTGCTATTGTTTCTAACATATTTATAAGATGATTTCTTTGTTGCTTTGTATGTCTGTCCCCCATGGTATAACCCTTGTTTTCACTGTATTTGATGTTGGTATGTACACTTTATGGAGGGGATGTGAAAAAACAAATTGTTTAAATAGGGATACAGGTGGACCCATTGCAACAATGAGATATACAAGATGTTATGTCTATGTCAAAAAACGAACTTTACAACTTTGGCAGGGGAGTGGGGGATGGAATGGGGAACAAAGGAGGAGGCACAATGCTTGATAAGAAATATACTCATTACTTTGCCCATGTAATTGTAACCCCTCTGTACAGTATTTTCACAAAAAAGTTATTCTTCTAGGAGTTAAAAAATACATTCATGTAATTTTAACATAACTCCCCACAATTGTGAATAATAATTATGAATAATAGTCTCTAAGTCTTATCAGATATTTAAACAGCAACATTTGTATCTTTCTTCCCTTCCTCCTTTCCTCCTTTCCTCCTTTATTCCTTCTCCCTCTCTGTGTGTATCTCTCTCTTTCTCCCTCTCCCTTCTCTTCTGTGCTGGAGTTGTGTGAAATGATTGTATTAGAATTTAAAACAAATATTAAGGAAAGTTGTAACTGAACAAAGATATTTCGCCAGAAAACACACTGTAGGGTATATCGGGTACCTGCTTCTGTTGCCCAGCTTCCTCAAAGTAACAATCCATATATGCTAGCTCAGTATAATATCCACATATAAAGTGCAAAACATGGTTAGTATTACGTACATTATTTCCCAACATTGTAAAGACAAATTGAGCAAGTTGGTATATACTTATAATCCAAATATGCAGGATGCATGGATCTTAGGACTATGAACTACAGCCAAAATGGCTATATATATGTTGTTTGTGTTAGAGAAATGCTGATTTCAAATATCCATCAACACAAGAAAAACAAACAAACAAATAGAAAACAAACGATAAAGACTGTAAAACTCTTAAAATGAATTTGTTATATGTTGAGTGACCACATTGTTTGTGAGTGTACACATCTTCCTTTTCAATCCAATTGGACTAAGGATTAATTTTAAATACAGCCTCCCCTTTTGTGAGATAGTCTCATTCTGTAGCACAAGCTGGACTGATTCAAAATCTATGTGTCTCAGCCCCTGGAATGCTGAGATTATTGGTCTGAAATATAACTTCCCTGTCCGCATTTTACTTAATACTTTTGTCCCAATGATGTTTTAAATATATAATAAGAAATAAATCTTTCTTTGAATTTATATGTCTACAATACTTTCCTTTGTGATGTTTTACTTCCTACTTGAATAATAAGACTTCCTTAGAAATTAGTGAATTAGTAAATATCAGTGAATTTCAATTCCAATAAGATATATGCATTATTCTTGGGAAATCATGAGAGTGAAATTCTAGATTTTTCTCATATGATATTACCTGAAAAAAATTCACAATATATAATCTGAAGTGATATTTATGGATGTTTTAAGTCCTTGGAATTTCATAAGAGATAAGGAACAGAACTGACAGAACCTTAGGATTTCTGTTCTGGAAAGATATCTTCAGTTTTAAGAAGCTTACAAATTACCATTGTATTAAAAACACTGCACCATTTCTGTTCAAGATATTGTTCCATATTTCTAAATCATTAGTAAAAAAGAATGGTGACCATATAATATCACAGAAACAATGTAGAAATCAGATGAAATTTTGTATTTAGAAAGAATTCTTTATGCATTTCTGAATCCAAATTGATAAAAAAAAGCACAATTACATAGTAAAACCGTAAGACACCATTTTGCAAAAAGTAAGCATCAATAAATGAAACTTGAAAACTAAGTTGATAGATTTCCATTCATTTTATTATACATATTTCAACAAATTGTTCATGTAAATTAATCTTTTTGCATATTAATGGTTGATTATGAGTATTATAGAATTATCAGAATTGATCTTGTACATGTGAATTAGAATATAACTGCAATACTATATATAATCAAACTATCTAACTTCTGCATTTAGATGAGAAGTGTGTGTGTGTGTGTGTGTGTGTGTGTGTGTGATTTAAAACTGTATTCACTCAATATGTGAAGCAAATTAGGTAAGATATGCATTTTGATAATACAGAGAGTCAAAATATCTAAAATAAAATTTTAATTTTTGCTCATTTTTTAATTGTGGTTTTGACTCATACAACAGTAAGTATATATTAAGTTCCAATAGATCAGATTTTGATGTTGTAGGAAGAACATCAGTTGTCACCCTGAGCCAGGAGTGGATAGGAATCGTGTGAAAAATCCTTCAGAATAATTGTCACTAAGAAGTTATAAAACACAATTAATCTTTTCTATAAAAAGAAGTGGACTCCCTGGTGATTGAAGTCCTGTCACAAGAACACGCTAGAATGATCTTGAAAACAGGATATAAAAGGCCATATCAAATATTAAACCCTATGTTCCCATGGGAAAACTGTTAAAAGTTACTAACAATACATGCCTATAAAGAGGGTATAATCCGCCTTTTTTATTTTAAAATTTAGGTTATTTTAAAAGATGGAACATTTGGGCACCTTTTTGAGTTGTGAAATTTTAACAAGATGTTTTCAAAAGAAGAGACATTTCTCTACATAAATCCTTCCATCTATTGCAATGAAACTTACAAAGGTCAGAATCGGATAGAGCCTTCCTGCCCCTCCTTTTGTCTTCATACCTGTGGAACAGCAGGGTCCTCCCAACGAAAGGGCAGCAGTGATGTTCCCTAGAATGAATAGTGCAATTCTGTTACTTGACCTTCAAGACAGTCTGGAAATTTCCAGTCAAAGTTCACTGTGGAAAAGTGAATTGATGAGTGGGAACACTGTAATCTTAACTGATCACTCTTTAAAAGGTAGCGAAAACTGCTTCTTTGCTTCCTGGGAAATGGTAAACTTTTCAGAGAATGTGAAATGATCTGTCAAAGAATAAAGAAAGTGAGCATTTCAAATGGCCTTTTCAAGACCATGAGTCACATTATTAAACATGGAGCATTCTATCTTTACAAACGGCTTATTTAAAATGCTGGATGTACCTCTAATTAGAGATGAGAGTCATGTAAAACTGCACACAAATAAGAGCTTGGACGGTTGAGTCTTACTTGAAGCCCATGGGATGTCTGGAGGCAAAAAAAAGGCACAAAGCGCAAAAGAATAGTAGAAATCCACATTGGATCAGTACTAATGAGGATCTTAATTAGTACAATTTAGACTAGAGTCAAAGAGCAGGCATTTTCAAACATAAATGAGATAAACACATTGCAAGAAAAGCATTGGAGAAAACAGAAAACTTTTCAAAAATTTAACCCCAGAAAATTGAAGTGGGAAGAAAAAGATCATTAAAAAGTATTGTGTGTCTATGTTCCTTCTTCCTCATAATTTTATTAGCTTTATTTATTTTACCTTATATGGAGATATCGCTATCAAGGTAAAAGTAGTCACAAATAAGTTTAAGTCAAGTTGGATATATATATATATATATATATATATATATATATATATATATATATATATTATGGTAAGCATAGATGCTAAAATTGTTTTTCAGAATCAAATATAAGAACAAAGCACAGCGGAAATCAAAGATTTATGAAAGAAAAGAGGAAGAAAAATTTTCTTCCAAGAATGCAGTGAAAATAAAAATTTAGAACATTTGACACAAAACAAAGTTCTAGGAAGCCAGGTGCTGGTGGCTCACACCTGCAGTCCTAGCTACTCAGGAGGTTGAGATCTGAGAATTGAAGTTCAAAGCCAGCATGAGCAGGAAAGTCCCTGAGACTCTTATCTCATTAAACTACTCAGAAAATTGGAAGTGGCACTGTGGTTCAATTGGTAGAGCACTAATCTTGATCTGAAGAGCTGAGGGACAGTGCCCAGGCTCAGAGTTTAAGCCCTAAAACCAAGAAAAACAAATAAATAAATAAAACAAAAAATCAAAATCAAAGTTCTAGGAGAAAAGTCCATTGAGATCTGAGTGTGTTGAGAGAGCTCAAATTAATAACCTGTTGATAAACCAATAACCTACACTCAATCAATCAACAGAAAGAAAAATAAATGAATTCAGAGTACAAATTATTGAAATAAAAACTAAAAAAAAAGAATCAACAAAATAAAGAACATTAAACAAGATTGAAAAACCATTAACCATAGTAGACAAAGGTGGAAAGAAAACAAAATTACTAACATCAGTGTTGAAAACAAATTGAATCATAAGAAATACTAATAAAATTCAGAAGATCATCAAGGACTGCTTTGGAAACATATTCCAATAATCCAAAAATCATAGGAAGATTGAATAATTGCTAAATTAACAAGAACCTCCTAATTTTTTAAATTTAATTTTATTGTCAAGATGATATACAGAAGGGTTGCAGTTAAGCATGTAAGTAATGAATACATTTATTTTCGAACTTGTTATCCCCTCCCTCATTTTTCCCCTACTTTCCTTCCCTCTTAATTTGACCCAATAAGGCTATTAACCTCTTAAATAGATCTCTAATGAACAATTAGATCTATGCTGAAAAAAGCCTTCCTTAGAAGAATTGAGTACTGCATGGTTTCTCTGACAATTCTTAACAGATCTCTAAGTAAAATGAACATAAATTGTCCTGAAAATTTCCATAGAATTGCTCAGTAGTTGTGTGTTCATACTCAAAATCTTAGCTAATCATCAGAGTGAGCTCTGAGGATCATAGTAAAAGGCAGGCAGAACAGTTGGTAAAAATTTTATCTCTAACCAGCAAAAATGTGTATGTGAAAGTATGATTTATGTGGTAGAGCTCTAGCCTTTATTTAAAAAACAAACATAAAAAAAACACATGGAAGAGAGTGAGGTCCTGAGTTTAAGCTCTAATACTGGCATTACAATAAACAGAAAAAACAAATATATAAATCTATAAAATGGAGAAGATAAGAACTCTACCAAAGTCATTCCAAGGAAACAGTATAACCCTACAACTCAAATTAAACAATGGCAAAACAATCAAAAAGAAGATAAAATTATAGACTAATCCTAATAAACATAAAAAAACAGTAAAATGCAAATGACGTTATCATTCGACAACAACTATGTCTCAGTATGTTTGCTGCTTGGTGTTGCCTAAAAACATGAATACTGGAAACTGGTTCTGAATGAAAGAAAGAAGTATATTATAAAGCAGGGTTTAGGCAGCTGGGGAGTCCAAGAACATCAAGAAAGTATCATGCTGTGGGAAAGCGAAGGGAAATCTGTGCATGTGAGTGAATACAGAAAGAGGCAAGTCTACTCTGCCACTAACCTCCCTATGGTGACCCATTCAGTTCCAGAGGAGCATGAATTCATTTTTGTGGGGAAAACAAACAAACAACAACAACAACAAAACACTAATCCTTCTTACTGATCTAAAGACCTCTTTTTTGTTTGTTCGTTTGTTTTGTTTGAAACTTTATTTTTTTTTGGTGCCATTACTAGGGCTTGAACTCAGAGCCTCCGTGCGATCCCTTAGCTTTTTTTTTTTAATCTTTAAATTTTTTTTATTATCTTTAAGTAGTTGTACAAAGAATTTCCCATTCTACAAAACAGTATATGAATACAAAGTGTCCGACAACATTGTCACCAATTGCTTCTAAACCACCCCTTCTCTCACTTTTCTTTTCGTTTTGATTTTTTTAATTGAGGTTAGGTGATTACATAAATTTCACACATTTCACAGTATTGTGGAATAGTGATACTTGGTTAAAGTCACACACACGTTTTAACCTTCACAAAGCAAATAGTCACTGTCATGGTCTATAAAAATTGTGAATTCTATGAGCTTTGACAATACAATTATTTCTTTCACATCAGGGGATATTTATATTTCTTTCCTGATCTAATGGCCTGTTAAAGATACTACCTCTGGCCACCACCACAAATGCAAACAAAGGTCAAAAACTTTAGTGGAGTGGCACTAAAACCAAAACACTGCAGACCACAAATATTTTTACAGTATATTTTTATTTTGTGCTTCCATGTAAGAGAACACTAAATTTCTCCTTTTTGCCAGTACTCACCAAAATTCAGCCTCATTTACTTCCTCTCCTTGGGGTTAGACCAAATTTTCTGCCCAGGAAGTACCATTTGCAGCCTTTCCCTGCTCTGTTGGCATCTTGTTCTTTTCATATCACAGTGTGATCACTCAAGCAAGCTACTTTCACCCATATAATTTTATCATAAGTCTAATATTTACTTATCTCTTCAATAATTTAACATTTTTTATAACTTTTTTTTTGGAGGGGGTCAGTCACTGGGTTTGAATTCTGGGTCTGAGAGCTGTCCCTGCCCTCCTCAGCTCAAGGCAAGCACTGTATGGCTTGAGCCATAGTGTCACTGCCGGTTTTCTAGCTGTTTATTGGAGATAAGAGTCTCAAGGACTTTCCTGCCACTTCTGGCTTTGAACCTCAATCCTCAGATCTCAGCCTCCTGAGTAGCTAGGATTACAAAGCATGAGCCACCAGCACCTGGCTCAATAATTTAATATTTTAAGCTATACTAGTATCTCATTACTTTTTAAAATAAGTTTTTATTGCGAAAATAATGTACAGAGGGGTTACTCTCATATGAACAAGGTAATGAGTGCATTTCTTATTAAGCATTGTTGCCGCCTCCTCTGTTTTTCCCCTACCATCCCTTCCTTCCCACCTCCACAACTACACTCCCTCCCCTCCTGCCACACACCTAAATTGTAAAGTTCGTTTTCCAATATAGTGTCTTATACATCTCAGTGCTGCAATGGGTCAACCTGTATTCCAAGGTACTTAAGGCATTTTTAAAAATATTCGTTCAGAATTCATTAGAATTTCAGATAATCTTCCTCAAACCTGTTTCTTACTAGAATTGTTCATGAGCACATTTACAGCATGATACTTTATTTAGAGCATTTTGTATTATTACAGATTGTCTCACATTGGTAAAAGGAATACTCGGGACCTGACAATAATGCCTCTTAGAACTATAGTTTATTATGACTGACATTATAGGAATATGATCAAAATAAGTACATTGAGCATCATTGCTCCTAGAATTTTAATTTTCACTTTCTATACCATAAATATTTTTTTGCAAAAGTCTTTAGAAGAAAATATATGCAAACATGAAACTGGAATTCTTAAAAATATTTCTTTACCATTTTAACATTTGTTATTTCTTTACCATTTTAACATTTGTTATTATCTCTGATTTATTGAGCAAATAAGTTGTCATTTAGCAAAGCAAAAATGTATGAATTCAATAGATCTTGATCAATGGCCCCACTTTCAACATTTTCACCCATCCCTCCCAACCAGCCCCTTTCCTCACTTTTGTAGGATATCATTGAATCCTTTTTGCTTTGTTTATTGATTGATTGATTGATTGATTTGGCCAGTCGTGGAGTTTGAACTTTGGGTATGGACTCTGTTGCTCAGCTCTTCAGCTCAAGGCTACTGCTCTACCACTTGAGCCACAGCACCATTTTGGGTTTTCTGGTGGTTTATTGGAGATGAGTCTCATGGTCTTTTCCTGCCCAGGCTGGTTTTGAACTGAGATTCTCAGATCTCAGCTTCCTGAGTAGCTAGGATTATAAGAGTGAGCCACTGGTGCCTGAGTAACTTGAATTTTTTTTTTGTGAAAATACCGTACAGAGGGGTTAAAATTACATGGGCAAGATAATGAGTACATTTCTTATCAAGCATTGTTGCCTACTCATTTGTTTCCCTTTCCCATCCCTTCCCATCTACCACCCCCTCCTACCCCCTACTCTCCACCCCCCCAACTCCCAACCCCCTGCCAAAGTTGTAAAGTTCGTTTTCGACATAAGGTCTTGTACATCTCATTGTTGCTATGGGTACACCTGTATCCCTATTGAAACGAATTGTTTTCCCCCTTCCCCTCCACAAGTTATACCAACGTCAAATACAATGAAAGCAGGGGTTATATTCGTGAGGAAGAGGCATACAAAGCAACAAAGAAATCATCTCATAAATATGTTAGAAACAATTGCAAGAAAGAAAAAAAAAACATTTGAATACTTATCTTGAGGTTCATTTCGCCTAACATCAACTTATCTGACCCTTTTGTTTGTCTTAGACATATACTAGTTATTGCAAATAAAGGAAACCATGGGACCTATATTTCTTTAGGCCTGGTTTACTTCACTTAATATAATTTTTTCCAAGTCTTTCGAATTCTTGACTGCATTCTCACGCTTCTCTTCCTTATTTGTCTTCTCAATACTTTCTTTTTTAATATATATTTTTTAAATTTTCATTTTTTATTGTGAAAATACTGTACAGAGGGGTTACAATTACATGGGCAAGATAATGAGCACATTTCTTATCAAGCCTTGTAGCCTCCTCCTTTGTTTCCCCTTCCCATCCCTTCCCATCCTTCCCCCACCCCCCCACCCAATAATTATTTTTAACTTGAAAATTTATGTCAAATAGTTATACAGGGGAGTTGCCATTCAACAAAGCAGCTCCTGAATATATCTCATAACTTCTTCACTAACGACTATTTCTATTTGGCATAGGGAAGAGCTGTTTGACTAAAAGTTTAACTAAAATCGTATGCTTTCATGAGTTATAATTATATACTATATTAGGCCTTGGAGCACATATTAGACAATTTTTACCTGGGAATCAACTCTAAAAATAATGTTCCATGTTTACTTCTACTTAAGGACTAACTCTCTTCTATGCCATGGATTCTGAATCAATGGGTTTAACCAAACATGCATTGAAAAAAATATATGTTTATGCTTTCCCTGGGGTTTGAACTTGGGGCAAGGGCACTATCTTTGAGCTTTTGTGCTCGATCAAAGCTAGCAATCTACCACTTTAGACATAGCTTTTTGTCTAGAATTTTGATGGTTAATTGGAGATAAGAGTCCCAGGCTTTCCTGCCCAACCTAGCTTACAATTGCAATCCTCAGATCTCAGTCTCTGAAGTAGCTAAAATATATAGGCAGATTAGAAGTATTGAGCCATATTCCTTGTCACTATTTCCTAAAGAATGTATTAAAATGTTTTATGTTACATTTACATTGTGTTAGATATTTCAAGCAGTCTAGAGATGACCTTAACTGTAGGGAATGGTGTGCAAGATCACAAGCAAAGAGCACACTATTTTATCCCAGGGATATAAGCATCATGTTGATGTTTGTATTCTGGGGTTTCCTAAAAGAGTATCCTCATACACTAAGGGGTGACTGATTTGTCTTGGATTTGTAATATTACAAAGATAAGAGATCAAGGGAGAATCAGAGAAAAATTATCATTTTCTTCCTTACGCACAGCAAATTACATATCTGTATAAAATGATCTAGAAATCTTGATTTGCAATAAATGTATTACTATCCTGGATGATGGAAAAATGGAACTCAACACAATGTTTCCAAGTATTATAATTTAATCACAGAATTTTAATGAAATAACTGGGGAGTTGATTGTTGTAAGAAGCTTCGGAGTCCACTGGAAAGATGAGAAAGCAAGGTCCATTCATTTTGGAAATTGTCCTGACTCATGATCTGAACACAATGTAATTCTTATTTCATGAAGACAATTAAAAACTGAAAAAGAACAATAGCTATTGTATAGAGTTTTGAATATACGGAAATCTCTGTGACTCTTTTTTCAAGACCAAGATTTAGCATCTTCCAATAATCACAATTCTAGGGCAATTATTTTTCTTTTATAAATGTCCATTGTAACTGGCTCCAGTGGCTAATAACTTGTTATTTTTGCTACTCAGTAAGTTAAAAATTTGTGGATTGAGGTTCACTATCCAGCCCAGGCAGAAAAATCTGACAGATTCTACCTCTAACTAACCAAAGAAAATTCTAGAGTTGAAGGCCTGGCTCAAATAATAGAGTCCTAGCTATTAGTGAAAAGTCGAACAAGTACTGGAGGCCTTGTGTTCCAGCTCCAGCACTGACACACAACAACTTCCTTTGGTGGTGTTTCTTGTTTTGTTTGGTTTTGCTTTACAGACTTGTGTGGACTTTGAAAATGAATGACTAGCCATTCCTTCTACTGACAGACTGCATACTAGATACTATAAATATAGAGCTAGCAATCAGACAGTCAGACATACCATAGTCATCCCTTTATGTTCTCTGTGATAATTCATGCCTAAACCTTAAATTAATGCCATCAGATTTAGAATTAGAGAGAAAAAATAGTTTAGAATTCATGAGATTAATTAGATGTTTACTTGATGTGATTATAGTTGAATTTTTAATTTACATATATGTTTGAAACTATTCACTATCATCTTTAGCCAATTTTGACAAAATATATTGGGTAAACATGTATTTTAGATGTAAAATGAATTTGTGAATATTAAGTGCTTTAAAATGCCTTGATCCTTTCGTGAAAAATAATTAATTTTTAAAGCTGCATAAATTGATTCTTTTACACCCATTATAAGAAAAAAGTGGTGGGCTGGGAAGGTTGCTCAGTGGTAGAGCACTTACCTTGCATGCATGAGGCCCTGGGTTCGATTCCTTAACACCACATAAGCAAAAAGAAAAAAGCCAGAAGTGGTGCTGTGGTTCAAGTGGTAGAGTGTTAGCCTTGAGCTGAATAGCTGAGGGACAGCACCCAGGCCCAGAGTTCAGGCCCCACGACCGGACCCCCCAAAAAAAAAGAAAAAAAAAGGAAAAGTGAATTCCTTTTTATTTCTTGTAAATCACCTCTTTCCTTAAGGACAGGGATTCTCTTGTTATTTCTATCTCAAGTACCCTAAAATTGTCCCTTTTGCTTACACTAGTTCATCCTAGTGAAAAATAACCCAGGAACTATTTTCAAAGTCCAACAAATTGATCATAGGAAAATTTAAAAGGGAAAGGGTAGGAACATGAAGAGTCTTCATTTTTTAAAGAAAAACAAGCATGACATCAGGGTCAAATCAAGGTCAAAGCAGGGTTCTTGGTAATGATTCTTCCTGCATCCAAGGCACTTTAATTTATTTGAAATAATTAAAACTGTCTGCAAACTATGCATACATAATATATTAGCTAATTAATTTAATTTAGTTAATTATATGAGCTATGCATACAGCATTGAATTTATTATATTGCCCTTACTCTTAATGTTCTCTTCAATTAAAGAACCCAGTATTTGTATGGACATATCAAGTACAAGAGACTTTGTGGGGAGTTTCTGGACATTTGATCACCAGTGATAAGTATCCATTAAGCATTTATGACTCATTGTGAAAATACAATGTTTTATTGTGACACTGCAAGTAAGCCAAATCCACAAAGTAATCAAGTGGTAAAACCTAAAGCAAAAACAATTCACCATAACCCATAAAGAACACGTGAAAATCTTAATGTCAGAGGGAAAAAATGATAATGTTATAGTGTTGAATGTCTCACTGAAAGCATTATATAGCGTTAGTTTATTTCAGAAATAGTTGAGAGTAATAATAAAGTAATAGTAAAGATCAGCACATTTGTGAATGAAAGTAAGGTTGTAAACAATGACTAGATCTTCTGAGTGACAAATGTCATGAGTTATATCTGGATTAAGTCACAGTCAAAGGTTCTTGATTCCTGATATCTTTAGCAAATCAATTTTAGTTTATCTATTAACTAATGGGGTAAATATGTCTTCTATTATATAATATTTAATTTTTTTATTTGTCACACTATCATTTAAATGATACACTGTATTGTTATATATCACAAATAAAATTATAATCACATACATTTGCAAGATATAGATAGATAGATAGATACATACATACATACATACATACATAGATTGATTTGTGAGGCTGGGAAATAATGAGAATATAATGAGAAATAATGAGAATCAATGGGGAGGCAGACTTCTACCGGCATCTGGAACTAAGGGAAATCACTGACCATCCTGGACCTGAAGCAAAGCTCCTACCTCATTTAACCATCTTCTTGTCTGAAATCTCCATAATATCCAGATAGAGACATCCCAGGCTACAGTCAAAGTATAAGATAATTTATTGAGTTACAGTGAGAATGAAATTAGTAATTTGCTAAATTAATATCCAGTCACCAACATTTGACTACATTTTATATGTATCTCACTGTCTCATGGTTTCTGTGTTTTAATTGTAATTATATTACCTGACAATATTGCTGACTCAGCAGCCACATAGAAGTTGGTAAGGAAGATCAATGGTTCTGCCCACATATAACATATATATTCATCTTCTTTTCCTGGCCACCTATGTTGGAAAGGGTAATCAAGTGCATATTTCTGTGATTTTATTTTATTTTTTTTACTGAAGCTATAATACAAAACATTGCATTTTCTCTAGTTTTATTAGTCAGAAGGATACTCTGCATTGCAAGAAACATTATGTGAACCTCTTCTATCTGATGATTACAAGGACAGAAACTAGACTATTTCTTAGAAGAAATTATTTGCATAATAAATATTTATTGAATAGCCAAAGCTATGAGACAGAAGGTATTGAAAGAGACAATATTTTTTAAATCACTAATCTGTTATATAGATCATTCACAATCAAGTGGTTTGAAGAAGAATCTGTTAACATGTGGATATAAATGGAAGAAATCTGATTTCCATGAAATCCACAGACAGATACAGAACTACTAGAATACAATTCTTGAAATTTGCTAGGACAATTACATAAATCATTTTATATTGGGAAATGGGAGACTCTTCAGAACTGAAGATAGAATTTATAGCCCAAAAGGTAAGAGGAAGTATAATATACTATATGAGGTGAGGGCACAGGGATTCATGCTTCTTTGAAACCAAAGACAAGTGTGTGATAATTCACCAAAAAATCAAAGGGGAGCACAAAGGAGTGATTCTAGGGACTTGTTCACTGGCAAAAGTGAATATTCTTTTTTTTTCTTTATTTAACAGATTAAATTTACAGGAAATAAACTTGCATGTTGTTGATTAAAATGGAATTCCATGAACCAGGTTTCAGTGGTTAGATCTATACTATAATGTTATCTACTTTAGAGTCTAAGAAGGAGAAGGATCATGGTTCAAAGTCAGTCTGGCAGAAAAATTCCTCTGGACTCCATCTCAAGGAAGAAACCAAGCATAAAAATGCACAGATTTGTCTTCCCAGATTTGAAGTGGATTGCCAAACAGTCTCATCAGCCAGGAACTAGTGCTTCATGCCCATTATCCTAGCTACTCAGGAGGCTGAGATCTGAGGATTGCAAATTGAAGCCAGTCAGGACAGAAAAAAGTCTGTGAGATCCTTATCTCCAATTAATCACAGAAAAATCTGGAAGTTTAGCTATGGCTCAAGTGGTAGAGGAGCTCAAGGACTGCAGGAAGGACCAGAAGTTCAAGCCCTATCACCAGCAAACAGAACAAAATAAAACAAAATTGAAAAAAATAAAAACAAACAAACAAACAAAGAAAAACAGGTCTTTGCCTGGACAGGATGTGAGATTCCATTTCAAAAAGAATAATGCAGAACAAAACCATTGGAAATGTGTCTCATTAGTGAATATCCTGCTTAACAATAAATGTGTGGCATTCCAGGAATTGTCAGTGAACAAGCTATGGAAATAGTCTCTATAAATGACTCACGTTGCTTTCTTTCATTATCAATCTTCTCAAACTTGCAACAGAAAAACCCCCAAATTCTTCCCCCAATGTCTAATTTGGGGAAGGGGTAAAAGTATGGGTAGTTATATAGCACAATTTAAATGTTCTCTATAAATTGTAATAAAATACGATCAGAAAATAATATATGGAGGTCTGAAATGTATCCATTACTATTAAAATATATGATTTCTAGTGGTGAAATCCACCCAGGGAATACATAATACAATTGAGATATTTCAAGGAAATATAGGCAGCGAGTTTTTACTAAATAAGTTTGTCCAGTGTTTGGGTGAGGATTTTAAAGTTATATATCACACAGTTTTTTCTGAAGCTTTTATAAACAGAGATTGTGATTCTGAAACCAGAGAAGTTAGATTTCCTAGTGCCTCCATCAATTATCTCTCTGACTGTCAAGAGATTATTTACTTTTCCCTTGTCTTCAGTTGATATACTCTCAATGTGAAAAATAATTCTCTCTGCAAGCTTGGCTAGTAACCAACAATCTTAAACTGCTCAACATTGCTGGTTCAATGTGAGAAACCTGGTCTGACATTTCTCTTTCTAGCAATGATTAGAGAAAAACTGTGCTTCCATATTGAGTCTCTACGACTTTGATATTTCAAGATTACCCCAGAAGCTATCATACATGAAAGTACACAGAGGAATACTAATGCTGTGTTCTTCTGACTGCTTTTGTCATAAAGTGACATCATGCATCTCTATTTGTAAATCTTTGGCATGAACTACATAGATTTGTTCACCTACATATACTTCCTTAAAAATCACATTGACAATTTATTAAATCAATTTAATATTGTACAATAGTCCCATTTATATTTATTGATAAGTCACCCACACACTTATGCTATTTCATGTCATTTTTTTGTTTATTTACTATTTTAGATTGTAATTTTCTTGTCAAGGTGATGTACCGAGAGATTACAGTTATGTAAGTCAGTTAATGATTATATTTCTTTTTGAACAGTGTCAACCCCCCCTTAGTCTCACCAAGTTTTTCCACTTTTGAATTGTTTCCCTTCAAAGTTGTATAGTTCATTTCCAACACAGTCTCTAGTGCATTTCATTGCTGAATTGGCTCATCCTTTGTGACACTATTTTTGTGCTTCCCCTTCCCCTCCTCAAATCAGATACACATATGTTAGACAAATGGTATAAGACAGAAGGGAATAAACCAAAGAAGGAAAGAAAAAGAAAGGAGAAAAAAGGACAACAGTGAGTAAAATAATAATAATACTTAAAAAAACTTGCTTCCATTCCTTAGAGTTCATTTTGATAAGCATCATTTTATATGATCATATGCACATAGCTACTGAGCCCTAGGTTATTCTTAGGAAAGTATCATTTGTTTATTTGAAGATAAATAAAATTAACATACCTAAAGTACTTAGAGCAGTACTAATACATAATATAAAATATGCTAGCTCTGATTTTACATTTAAATTCTAATTTAAACTTCAAATTGTAATTGATGTAGGTTTCTAATGCCATATTAGTGCAAGAAAATATAATTGATGTAAATAAGAATTCATACTTTTGGAGGAAGGGAAAGACTGGGGGAAAATGAAAGAAAACGTGACACTGTTCAAAAAGAAATGTACTCAATATAACTGTAACTCCTCTGTACATCATCATTACAATATTTTTTAAAAAGGAAAAAAATAGTATTTGCATATTGTTCACTGTTAAGAATTAAGCTTCTTTTAATCAGGAAGTACTTTGCTGGTGTATTACAAAAGAGAGTATTACAAAAGAGAAAATCAAACAGATTTATAGCTTAATTCATAGCAGTTTCTATATAAAGAGCTTTTCAAACCAATTTTTCTATTGTAAACACCTTTACAATAAGTAACAGAGGGGTTACAGTTACATAAGTAAGGTAATAAGTAAATTTATTTTTGAACAGTGTTCCCCTTCCCTCCTTTTCTCACACATTCCCTCCTCTCTGACACCCCTCTCTTACAAAATTGTAAAGTTCATTTCCAATATACTGTCTAATGAGTATTGCTGTTGCATTGTTTTACACATTGTCCCACTGTTTCTGTGATCCTCTTCCTTTCCCCAAATCAGGTAAACTTATATATAAGACAAAGGGTACTGATATCAGAAACAATGACCAAGGGGAATAAACCAGAGAAGCAAAAAAAAAAAAAGAAAAGAAAAAAAGAAAGAAAGAAAGTAAAAGAAAGACAATTGAAGTAACTATAAACAGTATACTAACACAAACACACACACAAACACACACACACACACACACACACACACACACACACGGCTTCTTCTTTCCACATCATGAAGTCCATTTCGTTTAACATCTTTTTATGTGGTCATATGTTCATAGCTATTGGGCTGTTGCAAACCATTTCTAGAATTATCCTAGGCATATATTAATTATTAAAAATGAGGGAAATCATGGAGCCTATTTTTCTATGGATCTGGCTTACAACACTTAAGATGAATTTTTCCAATTCATTCCATTATCTAAATGCCTTGATTGGTGGCCTACTCTTACATTTATATTGTTCTTTCTGTTAAAAGACTTTTCACTGACTCAAGCACTCTATCACCAGACCATATTCCCACCCTTGATTCTCTCTTCTTTCTTTTTTTTTCTTATCTTCTTACTGCAAACTCCAAAGCATACATAATGAAATAGGTTTCAAAGTAGTGGCTGCTATCATGGTTGACTTCCGTCTTCCTTCCTTCCTTTCTTGCTTCCTTGATTCCTTCCTTCCTTCCAGTATGTGTCTTTCTCTCTTTATTTCCGGTCTTTTTCTTTCTTTTGCATTTTAAAAATTATTTTCTTCCCTCCATCCTTTCTTCCTTCTTTTACTTTTCCACTAGTTCTTACTTTCCTTCTTTTCTTGTTTTTTACTATTTATTTTATTTGTATTTTCTATTTTTATTTTGTTGGTGATCTGGCACTTGAAACTAGGGACTAGGCACACTATCTCTGAGCTTTTTCTCTCAATGCTAGTACTCTATCTCTCCACTTTTGAGCCACAACTCCATTTCTGGCTTTTTTGGGTAATTTGACATAATATTCTCACAGTCATCCTTGCCAGGGCTGGCTTTATACTGTCAACCTTAGATCTTAGTTTCCTGAGTAGATAGGATTACAGGTGTGAACCACTGGCTCTTGGCTACACTATTTTAAACAGTTATTTTTATTTCTAGATTTAAGCCAAATTTAAGTCTAAACCAAAATTTTTAAGTGATTTCAACAATCAAAACATTGATTCTTTAGCTGAGATTGCACATAGACTGATTAAGTTCAAAATAAGAAAAATAATTTGACAATTTTTCAAGGTCTGTATTAACTAAACTCATACCTCACAAAGGTAAAAATCCATACTTGTATTTCCTCAGTGAATTTTTTCATGTAAATAATCTATTGTACTGAATAAATGATCATCAACAATCAGTGAAATTCTCTTAAACATAATTCCTAATCATATTACAGGTAGATATATAGTTACTAGTAATTCAACCAGTTTGACTCTAAGTAATCCATATTTATATAGTGAAATAATATGAAGAGGATGTTTAACTAGAATATTTGGATACTTTGATGTTAATTTCATTTTTGTCTTATTATTTATCTGAACTTAAGCAAATTTCTTCTCTTCCTTGAATAAGTGTTCTAAACAGAAAGGCAGGGGATATATCTTCTTAGATTACTTTCTATTGCTTAAATACCATTTTTAACTGGTTTGAATATTAAGCCAACTTGTTTATTTGTTGTTTACAAACAAAATACATATTAACAAACAAATATATATATATATATATGTATATATACACCATCCTTCTACTATCCTTTCTGCAATTATCCACTTATTCATCATGTTACATACGTGGCTGAGATTTGAGGATCACAGTTCAAAGACAATCACAGACAATCTCTGAAATTTTTATTTCTAATTAACCTCCAAAAAGCCAGAAGAACACTAGCTCAAGTGATAGAGCATTAAATTTAAGTTAAAAAAAAGTCCTCAGGGAGAGCCTCAGGAACAGGAATAAAGAATATACGATTGTAAAAAGTAAGAAAATGAGTAAGATTTTTCAATTCCTAATTCACATAAGACTTAAAGAGATCTTGGTTAGTGAATAATTTTATTCCACATACTTTGAAAGATGTAAAATTATTCCATTTTATTGCTCTGAAATTGTTGATAACCAGAGAATTATCTATGGGAGAGGAAAAAAAAAAGAGATGGTAGTTTCCCAACTAGATAAAGCATGATGTAGTCACTGTAGCTTAGGAAGAAAGTAGCAATATTTATTTGATTGCAGAAACAACATCAGAAAAGTTTAAAAAATGCATAGCATTTGACTCTGTATGTGAAGATTTAAAAAACATTTAAATGTAAATCTCCATGTGGTCCAATAGCAAGTTTGTGAATCCCTGAATTTAAACCAGGTATTACAATAAATAAAGAAATAAAGAAATTTAAGTAAGTAATCAAAAGTTGGACATATACTTAATTCAATCAGAAAAAAGAATAAGCTCAGATGATTTGACTGAAACTGAATGCAACTAGAGATTATCGTGTCATCAAGTGCATTTCCTGTCAAGTATAAAGAATCTCAACCTTAAAAATGGAGGGAAATGTAAAATATGTTCTGTTTGCAAGTAGGTACCAGCAATAGTGGTGACTGTTGAGAATTGAGAGTATAGGAAGGTGAATATGACTGAAGTAACTACATTTGAAATAGAACAACTTGTTGACATTGTTTCAAGAATGGAAACAGGATATTAAGGGGAGAATCATAAGAGTGAATAGATTCATTTAGAATATAGGACAAGGATATATAGATTTAGGTACAGGACTTGTGGTTCAAAGTATTTTAGGAAGAAATTAGGCTTTTAGAAAACAAAAAGGAGATAGCTATGCATAGATACTGATGGATATTTCTCTTTAAGTTTAATCCAAAATATAATTTTAATATAAATTTAGGAAACTAAAACTGTTACTATATAATGACATGAGTACAATCGTTCTAAAAGTACAATATTACACAAAATTTTAATATATGAGAGAAAATTCCAATTTATAAATATTTGTTTAAATATCACTTCTTGAGTTTTAATAAAAATTAACATCATATGAAGGTAGAAATAAATTAAAATTCAGATGAAGAATTTACCCTGTTATGATGCTTATATTTGTAAATCTCATAATATTTTTTAATTAATTCACAATGGTTTGTGCTTTGCTCAAATTATATTACTGAGAGTCAAATTTGTTTAATTATAACAAAATAGTAAGGTATACTTTTAAAACGTTCTGAAAATTTACACAATCTTTTTACAAATGAATTAGTGGAGTATCTTTGAACAAATATCTTGGCCTTCTATTTAATTAACTAAAACCTGAACTACAGATGAACTCATGTAGTACACAGTGTGAAACAGAATTTTTAATGTAAAGGTTAATGACTTAATTAGCCACATTTAAATGTTTAATTCAAATAAATGCTCAATCAGCTGAATGTAAAGTTCAGCCATTTTATCCCCTTTGTTTATTTACTGTAAGATTTTTTTTCTCCTACTGAAGCCTTTGGAATGAAATTTAGGAAAGGAAACATGATGACTTGATTATGCTCTTTGTATCTTATAGTAAGAGTAGGTGAAAATGAAATGCATTGATTAATATGATAAATAATAATTGTAATAATAATTGAAATTCAAACCAAATTGTAAGAATTCAGAGATTCTTTTAGCAAATTTATATTTCCAGTTAATATTTTGGACCTCAAGACTAATTCTATCCCGAATTTGTTAACCAGATTTCACATTTATTTTTAAGGTAAAGAAAAGGAAGACATAAATCTGAGCGTGTAATTCAATCTTTCATTCATTCATTTATTGTTTTGTTATTGTTGTTTGTCCTAAGGTTTGATATCAGGGTCTAGATGATTTCCCTGAGCTCATTATCTCAAGGCTAATGCTATACTTCTTGGAGCCATAGTTCTACTTTTGTGTTTGAATGGTTAATTGGAGACTTTTCTTCTTGGGCTGGCTTCCAATCTTGATTTCCAGATCACAGACACCTAGCTTGGGTTATAGGCATTGGCCCATAGTGTCTAACTTAATTTTATTCTTAATTTTGATACTGAAGATTTTTATACCTAGCATAAAGAATTGAAGAATCTTTGTTATATTTAGTGGTTGTTTGGGTAATTTTGATAGGGAGAGAAGTGTTTGAATACAGTTGAGATAGATTATTTATAAATGAAATGATAGAACATTAAAATACATTGATATTGATTTTGGAAGTAGGGAAAAAGGAAAAGGAAAAGGATACATGGGTGAGATTGAATGAAAAACCTCATAAACATATCTGGACAGTGACAAGGAAATTCCTGATGTATAACTAATGTAAACTAATAAACAATTAAAATAGTAATAATATACAATTTACTAACAATGAGGTAACTATATTTGAAACTTACCCCATTATAATATTTTTAATGCATGAGCATCTGTATTTAAGTAATAATAAATAAGTTAAACTTACATCTTGCTTGTGACATGAACTTAATTTTGATTTCTATTAAATGTAAGGAGTAATTTCACCTGACTTTACCACTAAACAAACTCCTACCTGTTGTCTGTGATTCACGGTATTCTCAAATACTGTCTGTCATTTGAGATTTTTTAGTTCTCAGGCACATATATCCCCTCTGAATTGTCAGAAGCACATTCTCCCTCCCCCCCACTGGAATGGATCCACATTAATTACTTCTATCTCCTTCTAACCATTGTATTTCTTTTATCTGCAAACCCTTCTTATACTCCTGGCTTAAATGCAATTGGCTTACCAGCATTGAGCATATCCTCCATGATGCAGCACTCAAAAAACAAAATTGCAGGATTATTCAGAGAAAACAAGCACTTGACTCCTTTTCAAAACTGTCCTCAATTATTTTTCAATTCAAAAGAGAAAATTGAAGTTACATTTCTGTTATTCTAGCATAGAGGCAGAATTTCAGAGACTCCATGAGGCAGTGACAATCACAATTCCTTCTTTAAACAATATAAACAAACTTTAAAGAAAAAACAGCGCATTAAGTGGACTCAAGGATTGGTGGTTGGGTTCATCCTATGGGGTAACATAGATTGAATTTTAGTAACTTATGTACTGTTAAAGCAAAATACAAGGTTTTCATGCTCCCTCCCTTTTTTTTTCAGTCCTGGGGCTTGGGCTTCTTTTGCTCAAATCTAGCACTTTAGTACTTGGGCCACAGTGATCTGGCTTTTTCTCAATAGTTTACTGGAGATGAAAGTCCCGCAGACTTTCCTGCATAGGCTGACTTTGGGACACAATCTTCAGATCCCCACAGGCATAAACCACTGGTGTTTCGGTAAGGTACTACTTATAGTACTTTCAAATATTTTAAGTATTTTTTTGTATTATGATGAGAGAAGTTTAGCATGTTCAGACTATATGAGTTTGATAGATAATCAAAGCTTATCTTGGAAAGAGAACTAAATAAAATTCCATCCATAATGTATTTTTCCATGTATTTTACTACCATCAATTAATTATAAAAAGGATTTCATTTTGACATGTGCATATGCGCATACAACATGCCTTGTTTGGTCAGAGAAACAAATCCCCATCTTTCACTGTCTTTCATGCCATGTTCCCCTTCCAAAACCACCAAATGCTATATTCTATATTGTAGATGAATGTAAATTATTTCAATCACCTCAATCCTCCCACTTCATTCTCTTTATTCAACCTTCTCCCTCCCACTAGGATTTCCACTCAAAACAGACCTGTATTACCTTCCTATCACATATATGTGATGATAAATAAACATGCTACTTCACTATTTGATTCCATGCTAATGAATTTTACTGATGCAAAACTTTTCCATAAGAAGCAACAACTTCATATGAAGTGCTTTTCTTTTAAACTGTCCTTGTGTTTTCTTTTGTCAGGTCATTGATTTGTAGTTCACACTGTCCTTGATTAATGGTTTCCTGTCTTGGCACTCTATTGATGGGATAGAGGCATGTGTGACATGTCTCAGCAAAAAATGTGTGCAAGCTCCCATTTCAACTGAATAAGATGGGCAGAGCAATGGATGTCTAATATCTCAGCTAACAGATGGAAGCATAAATAGGTTTCCTGCCCCAAGCCACCTGGGCATAAAGAAAATCCCATCTCAAGACTCATCACAACAGAAGAGTGGTGGAACACGTGGTTCACATCAAAATAGCATGTGTGAAGCCCTTAGTCCAAATTCCAAGAGTACATATATACACAAATATTCAAACTAAAATAATAAACCCTACAACCACACACACACACACACACACACACACACAGTGTGTGTGACATACTTTCCATTGTCACCTGGTAATTAGTAATATATTGTTACTTGTTTGATGCAAAACAAAAGTTAATTGTAATAAAATGTGGAAGAATAACTTTATTCTCACTGTATCTTACTACTTGCACTGGAACAATATCATTTTAAGATGTGAAAATCCATATGGATCTCTGAATATGGAATGGTATCAGGTCCTGCCCAATACATTGTATTTCAACACAAATATTTTAATATACAAATAACTCAAAAACTTTAAATAAAAAAAAGATTGCTTATAATTTACTTATTTTATCTGTAAAATAAGATGATGGATACTTAGTAACAAATGACTATATACTGGCTGAAATGACAATGACATCAGTTGCTTATATCGGTACATTAACCAAAAAGCCGAGAGATGACGAACTTAAACAAACAAATCTTTCAAAATAAACTACACCTTACAAATTACTAAAACAAAAAATCAGATAAATATAGAGCATTTAAAATCAATATATATCTTGCATTCCTCGTGATATAAAAAGCATAACTTTTTACCTTTTTAAAAATTTTATTGTGGGGCTGGGAAGATGGCTCAGTGGTAGAGCGCTTGCCTTGCATGCCTGAGGCCCTGGGTTCGATTCCTCAGCACCACATAAGCAAAAAGAAAAAAGCCAGAAGTGGCGCTGTGGCTCAAGTGGTAGAGCGCTAGCCTT
>NW_012267273.1:5371565-5374195 GCF_000151885.1 Dipodomys ordii | reverse complement strand
AGCAAAAAGAAAAAAGCCAGAAGTGGCGCTGTGGCTCAAGTGGTAGAGCGCTAGCCTTAAGCTGAAGAGCTGAGGGACAGCGCCCAGGCCCAGAGTTTAGGCCCCATGACCGGACCAAAAAAAACAAACAAACAAAAAATTTTATTGTGAAGATGTTTTACAGAGGGGTTACGGTTAAATGAGTAAGGTAATGAGTACTTTTTCTGTCAAACATTGTTACTCATTCCTTTGTTCTTCTTCCACTATCCCTTTCCTTCCCCACTTCTCACCTCTGCATCCACAGAAGTTGTACAGTCCATGTCCAAAATAGTGTTTTGTGATTAGCGTTGTTGCAATGGGTCATCCTTTTTCCTCCTTTCAGCATTTTGTTATTCCCCTACCCTTCCCCAAATCAGATAAATGTATATACAGGTGGAGTGTACCAGAATCAAAGACAGTGATTGCCAGGGATAAACCAATGGAAAAACAAAAATGAAATGAAATAATAAAAATAACTAGATATATAATACATTGTTGACAACTAGGTCAACAACCTATAAAAAGACTTGTTATTTCCATGTCTTGGAGTTCATTTCAATTAGCATCATTTTGTACGGTCATATGTACATAGGTATTAAGTTATTATGATTCTCTGCCAAGACTATCCTAGGCATATACTAATTATTACAAATGAGGGAAATCATAGAACCTATGTTTCTTTGGGTCTGGCTTACTTCACTTAATATGATTTTTTCCAAGTCTTTCCATTTGCTTATGAAAGGGGCAATGCCATTCTTTCTGATAGAAGCATAAAATTCATATATATATATCTATGTGTTTGTGTGTGTGTGTGTGTGTGTCTGTGTCTGTGTCTAATATGTATGTGTGTAATAATATAATATATAATTTATGGGATATATATATATCCCATATATTATATATTATATTATTACATATATTATATTATTATATATATATTATATATATATATATATATATCACGTTTTACTAATCAAAGACTTCAAGGTAAAAGCAGAGACCCTGAAAACATTACAGGAAGGGATAGGGGATATGCTAGGGCTCCTCAGACACAGGTTGAAACTTCCTAAATAAAGATACAGAAACACAGCAACAAATCAAAGAAAGACTGGATAAATGGGACCACATTAAATTTCAGAGCTTCTGTATGGCAAAGTCATAACTAGCAAGATAAATAGAAAGCACATGGATTGGGAGAATATCTTCACTAGCTATACAACAGACAAGAGTTTGATATCAAAAATATAGCTAGAGATCAAAAAATTAAACATCCCAATAACAAGTCCCCAAAGAAACAACCACTCCATTAATAAGTGGGCTAAATAATTAAAAAGAGACTTCTCTGGAAAGAAAATAAGAATGGTCAGGGCTGGGGAGTGGCAAAGTGGTAGAGTGCTTGCCTTGCATGCATGAGGCCATGGATTCGATTCCTCAGCACCACATAAACAAAAAAGAAAAAAAAGAAGTGATGCTGTGGCTCAAGTGGTAGAGTGCTAGCCTTGAGAGGAAGAGCTGAAGAACAGAATCCAGGCCCAGAGTTCAGGCCCCATGACCAGACCAAAAAAAATAAAAAATAAAAAAAGAGTGGTCAATAGAGAAATGCTCAATATCTCTGTCCATAATAGAAATGCAATATCTCTGTCCATAATAGAAATGCAAATCAAGGGGCTGAGAAGGTAGCTCAGTGGTAGAGCACTTGCCTTGCATCCCTGAGGCCCTGGGTTTGATTCCTCAGCACCACATAAGCAAAAAGAAAAAAGCCGGAAGTGGTGCTGTGGCTCAAGTGGTAGAGCACTAGCCTTAAGCTGAAGAGCTGAGGGACAGTGCCCAGGCCCAGAGTTCAGGCCCCACGGCCAGAACACCCCCCCAAAAAAAAGAAAGGAAATGCAAATCAAAACCATATTGAGACTCTACCTCACCCCTCCCTCCAGTTAGAATGGCCATTATCAAGGAAACAACAACATGCTGGAGGGGATGTGACCAAAAGTGAATGCTACTACATTGGTAGAAATGTTAGCTGGGATTTGGGTTCCCAGAAGATGGCGGAGGAGAAGCTGGAATCTGAACAAGCTCTCACATAGAAAGCAGTTTTAGACTTCCAGTGAACAGTCCTAAGCCAGAGAATCACACCAAGTGTGCCATCACAGGGCAGAGAGTTAGACAAGAGAGGGGAAGCCAAGACAAGGAGACACATCTGAGCGCTTGCCAGCAGCCGCCGCCGCGGCGGCAGGGTCGCAGCGGCGACCGCAGCTGCGGCCATACCTGAGCGCTCACACAGAGAGTCCGGCCAGTCCCAGTGGGCGAGAGGATTCTACTCAACACCAACAAGAACCGACAAGGAGCAGACATCTTCATCCTGCAGTTTGCAGACCAGAGACGACCCAGGATCCAAGACTCGGCTTGAGTAGAAGCCCGACGTCCTCACTCCTTCTCAGGGAGCAAAGGAGGGAAGGCCACCCCTCCCCCCCCAGCACTGGTGATCTCCGTCTTGGATACCGACAAAGCTCGGAGGAGCTGCTAGCTCTAACTCAGGACTTGGAATAAAACGAGTCATTTAGCAGGTCACAAGAACTTAATGGCGAAGTGACCTGCCAGACTCAGCTCCATCCAGG
>NW_012267273.1:5357925-5365295 GCF_000151885.1 Dipodomys ordii | reverse complement strand
GTAAGCCAGGCCCAAAGAAACATAGGTCCTATGGTTTCCCTTATTTGCAATATCTAGTATATGTCTGAGTCAAGCAGAAAAGGTCAGATAATGTGATGTCAGGAAAATGAACTGTTAGATGTGTATTTTAATGTTTTTTTCTTTCATGCATGTGTTTCTAACGCATTTAAGATTATCTCTTTGTTGCTTTGTATGTCCCTCCCCCACAGTATAACACCTGCTTTCACTATATTTGATGTCAGTATAACTTGTGGAGGAGGTGGGGAAAATCCAGTTGTTTAAGGATACCGGTGGACCTATTGCAACAATGAGAAGTACAAATTGTCATGTCCAAAACGAGCTTTACAACGTCGGTGCGGGGGTTAGGGGGGAAGTGGGGGGAAGGAGAAGGTTTGGGATTGGGGGAGAGGGGGGAGGCTGGGAAGGGATGTGAAGGGTAAACAAATGAGGAGGCTGCAATGCTTGGTAAGAAATGTACACATTATCCTGCCCATGTAATTTTAACTCCTCTATATAGTATGTTCACAAATAAAATAAAATTAAATTAAAAAAAAAAAAGAAATGTTAGCTGGTTCAAGGTTGTATGGAGGTTCCTCAAAAGACTAAACATAGAACTCGCCTATGATCCAGCAATCCCACTCGTACGCATTTATCCAAATGATCACAAGTTAGGCCACTCTAAAGTTACCAGCACAACTATGTTCATTGCAGCATTATTTTCCATAGCTAAGATATGTAACCAAACCAAGGGCCCCTTAATATATGAAAGCATAACTTTTGTGTGTGTGTCTGTGGGTATGGGTGGGGATGTGTGTGTGTGTGTGTGTGTGTGTGTGTGTGTGTGTGTGTGTGTGTGTGTGCTGGGAATTGAATTCAGTGCCTAAGTCTCTTAACTTTTTCACTCAAGGCTAGCTCTCTACCACTTGAGCCATAATTCCCTTATTGGCTTTTTGGTGGTTGATTGAAAATCAATGTCTCAGCCTTTCCTGCCTGGACTGAAGTCAAACCATGATCCTAAGCTCTCAGCTTCCTGAGTAGCAAGGATTATAGGATTGCACCACAGGAAATTATTTATTTTATATCTTTTTTCTATCTTTATTTTGTGTTACAGTTACATAAGTAAGGTAATGGGTACATTTCTTTTCAAACATTTTTATTCCCTCCCTCATCTTCTTCTCCTTACCACTCCCTTCTCCTTCTCCTCCCAATTTGTATAGTTCATTTCCAACATAGTGTCATACATCACTCTTCGTCCTGCTGTTTCTGTGATTTCCTGTCCCTTCCATGGATTGGGTAAGCTTATATACAAGACAAGGGGTACATTAAACTAAAACAGAAATAACTGCATGCAGAAAATGAGAACCTCTGCTTTCCATTTCTTGGCATTCATGTTTACATATTTCATTGTATATGGTCCTACGCACTTAGCAATTGGGCTACTGAAGTCCTCTCTTAAGAATATCATACACATATTCTAGTTTTTACAAATTAGGGAATTCATGCAACCTACTTTTCTTTGGGCCTAACTTACTTCGCTTAATATAATTTTTGGAAAGTAATCACTTAAAATACAATCCTTTCAGGTGTAAAAGAAAACACTTCTGCTTGTATTGTGAGGTATGTATGGTCTCAAGAACTATGGACACTATTCATTTAATCACTGTATATCTAAAAGACCAAATGTGCTAAATCACTTCACTGGGACAAATATGTTTGCTAACAGATACAAAGCCAGGTGAAGTATTCTATTATGAGAAAAATATATCTTGTGTTTCTCATTTTCTATGATTTAAGCAAATAAACCTCTTCAAATGAGAAGCTATATTCTAAGTGGGCTGCTGATTTTAACCAACTAAAATGTTTTCAGATATACTTAAAGTATGGAAACATATAACATAATTGCTTTGCAGTTTAAGTCTAAATAGTCTACAAGCATGCTTTCTAAACAGCAATTCGTTATAAATTATGATTTATGCTCTAATTTATTCCAAGGGAGAACTATTTATTTCATAATTAATATGTCATATAAATAAACATAACCAATTCTAGAAAGTTAGGGATTTATTTGCATAAATTGTTTTTTTCCAAATGATCATTTTATATTTTGAATATCAGTTATGTAATTAGCATACAAAGGAAAACATTATCACTTATTACTTATAATATTTTCTTAAATGAACACTGATCTTTACTAATCTGTCTTTGCTGAAAAATATTCCCAGATGTCAAGTAAACACACTAAGTAACACTGTATATTAACTGTTAATGTCCTCTAAACATTGAAGTCGATCTTTAATTCTACAAAACGAGTTCACTTGTGGATTTACTGGTCATAAAATTGGGAAAAATCAAGCCGAGCACTGGTGACTCACACCTGTAATCCTAGCTACTCAGGAGGCTTAGATTTGAGGATTGTGGTGCAAAGCCATCCCTGGCAGGAAAAGTCCGTGAAACTCTGTTGTTGTTTTTTTAATTGTGAAAATACTATACAGTGGGGTTACAATTACATGGGCAAGATAATGAGTTCATTTTTTATCAAGCATTGTAGCCTCCTCCTTTGTTTCCCCTTCCCATCCCTTTCCATCCTCCCCCGAACCCTCCTCCCATCCCCCACCAAAGTTCTAAAGTTCGTTTTCGACATAACAACTTGTACATCTCATTGTTGTATCCCTATTTAAATGATTTGTTTGTTCCCTTCCCCTCCACAAATTATACCCACATCAAATACAGTGAAAGCAAGGGTTATACTGTGGGGGAGAGACATGCAAAGCAACAAAGAAACCACATAGAACTTATAAATACGTTAGAAACAATAGCAAGAAAGAAAAAAAAACAGTTGTGTCCTTATCTTGGGGTTCATTTCACTTAACATCAACTTATCTGACCTTTTCTGTTTGTCTCAGTTGTATACTAGTTATTGCAAATAAGGGAAACCATGGGACCTATGTTTCTTTGGGCCTGGCTTACTTCATTTAATATAACAACAGATGCTGGAGGGTACGTTGACAGAGGGGAGCCCTACTGCATTGTTGGTGGGAGGGTAAACTTGCTCAACCACTTTGGAAAGCAATATAGAGGTTCCTCAAAAGACTACACATAGAGCTCCCCTATGACCTAGCAATTCCACTTTTGCACATTTACCCAAATGTTCACAAACAAGACCATACTAAAGCTACCAGCACGACTATGTTTATTGCAGCATTATTTACCATAGCTAAGATATGGAACCAACCTAGAAGTCCGTGAAACTCTTATGTCTAATAAACCAGCAGAAAACCGGAAGTGATGCTGTAGGTCAAGTGGTAGAGCGCTAACTGTGAGCTGATGAGCTGAGGGATAGCCTTTAGGCCCAGAGTTCAAGCCCCATGACCAACAAGAAATAAACAAAGTTGGGAAAAATCAGGTCATGTAAGTTACATTAATTATAATTTACAACATTTTTCTTTGTGCCAAGTTTATAATAGAGACTCTTTATATTCCAGGATGTTCAAGAGCTGTTCTGGGCTCTAACCAAGAAAAAATCTTTGCTTTTTTCATTGTTGCTTAGTAATTGCCTGATTTTACTTTGATATTCCCACATATAAGAATTCCAATTACAAGTATGATGTTTTAATACATTCTGTCTATTAATTCTAAAATCATCATTTTAAATTTTATCCCACAGGCATATTTTATTCTTTAAATTCATAAAAAGAACATTTATTATGATAAGGCAAAGACATATATGCTAACAAGTTTGCAATCTGATTTTATTGACTTTAGAAACAGAATAAATGTAGACAGTATTGACACGATTGGTGCCATGATCACTGCATAACAATGCAAATGTCTAAGCTCCATGGTAACTGAAGTCATTTTTATGTTTATTTACATTCTTAAAAATATATTTGTGCTGGGAGGAAGTGGCTCACGCCTATAATCCCAGGTATTCAGGAGGCAGAGATTTGAGGACCAGGGTGCAAAATCAGCCTGGGCAGGAAAGTTCATGAGACTCTTATCTTCAATTAACCACTAGAAAATTGGAAGTGGTGCTATGGCCCAAGTGGTGGAGTGCTAGCTTTGAGCTGAAGAGCTGATGAACAGCACCCAGACCCAGAGTTCAAGCCCCACAATTGACCAAAAATTAAATTAAATAAATAAATATATATATATATACACACACACACACTTTTTTGCTATTGAACATTAATAATACAAGGAAGACTAGGACTATATTATAAACATGTAACATACTATAATTTAAAATAAAACTTTTTTTAAAATACATGTGAGCATTTTTATTTATATTGTACATCAAGAACAGTATCCATTCACTTTTTTTAATGTGCTGTGTAATTTTCTCTATAGTCACTTTCAAGGCAAGTTTTATAGGGTTGAATATATTGTCTAAATCTCAGCTAATTTGGTACATGTGATAAATTTCACTCTTGTTAATTGTGCTTGTCATAAATATTTGGCAAATTTAATGTAGTTATTATGGAGATCTTTGGGATATCTCTTTCAGGGAGCAGCTATGTAAGGGAATTTACATGTCCCATGACTACATACGTGACCATTAACTCAATGATTCTTTATATTTTTCCCATTGGCATAAACAATATATTTTCTATGTCTCTCACTTTCGTGTGAGTCCTAGATCTGGTAAACCTATAATTAATGATGAGTACAAGATAGTCCACTAGTTCATTTCAAACCTACACACTATAATCTCTTGCATTGTTAATTCCATTTTATTTTTGTATATTGTTATATGTATGTGCATTTAGTCAAGTATATATATGTACACAAATGAAAATTTAAACATGTACATATATATGTATGTCCATGTATGTATGTATGTATACACGTATATATATATATATATATATATGAAAGACTAAAAATAATTTTCTCTGTACTTTTATATGTGGTAATTGCATGATGTCACAGACATCCACTGTGAACATGAAATTTGTGTAGTTCACTATAAGAACTTAATATTTAGCATAATAAATTTTAATGAATTTTAACTTAAAGATTCACATTTGGTCAGTAACTATTGTATCTCACAGGATATCTGTAAAAGTTAGTGCTATTGGAATTTGCCAAAAAAAACAAGATTTCAAAGAGCACATTGAACTTAACTCACTGAAAATTATCATGTCTTTTCTGTAAGACAAAACATTGATAATTTGTTAGTACAATGAGATGTTCTTTCTTACCATGGCACTTAAGTTAGAGTCCAGCACATTTATATAAATGTGGATGTATCTTCAAGTAACAGTGTTATTATATAGTGTGTTACTGAAGCCATGTAGCAGTCACTCAGACTTTCAAAATTGCAAGAACTTGAGTCTCCCTGCCTGCCTCCCCGCTGATACATGGGAAAGGCCATACTGAGGGTTTAATATCTAGCAAATACATAAGGTTGAAAGACAAATAATGTACTGTTACAGATATTGCTGGTTCAAAGTGCCCCTTTCTATACTTAAATGGAATAAGAGCTAAAGAATTCCCCTCCTTTCATGCCAGGCAGTATTAGAGCCAAGAGACTTTCCCTTGGAAAAATAAGGAAGGTATAAGCCTGTTATCACTGAGTTTATTGAAACAAATACAGACTTAGCTTCAGGCAAACGTCTATACAAATCAGTTTGATAAACCTAATTACTACTTTTTATAATACCTTTGGGCCACTTAAAATAGAGTCCAAACACCATGTAGTGAATGGCTGACTTTCCCCAAAGGCACTGGGACATTGATTCAATTGAGCTTTTCCTAAACAAAGAGCAGTCTTAATTTTTCTCAGTTTCCTAAAATACAGAGGAAAGCAGAGTTCAAACATATCCCCATAGTTTTTCATTTAATCTCTTAAAAGCACCAAATTCCTTATATAACATCAGTGGTATCATTAGCTAGAAGGTTTAATGATTTTTACATGACACTTTCTGCTTTTGCTTAAACTTATTAAATTAAACTATATGCTAATACACATAAAGTGCCTGGCTAGAGAGGAGATTCCCACTCTTTCAAGTTGATGCATTGTTGTGAAAAGCATTGGCTGCTCCGTTTTTCCAGACATTCCGGTGTCTTACCACATCATCACTTTCTCATCCTGCCTACTCCTTGTTACCTATGTCAATTTCACACTGACTTCTGTAAACTATAACTCTATTTATTCTACTCTTTATGCTTTTGTGTTTATGGAATACCAACATTTTATAAAAATGTATTACTTATCACAAAATCATACTATTTTCCAAATGTGCAATTCTTTGTTATTTAATGTTAGGTCAGTCATTATCAAAGATAACCATTCCTTTTTTTAAAGCCAGAATATAATGAAAAATACATTTTCTATCTATATATCCCCCCATCTATCTACCCATCTAGCCATCCACCCACCGATTCATATATACACATTTGCATTATACTTCCAGTAAATTATGTCATAGAATATCCATATTCAAAGTGTGCAAAGCACAGTACATGTAAACTCAATGAATTGCTTTGCATCTTTAAACTGGAACAATTTTTTACATTCATTTTATGTCTACCTGCTTTCAACCAATATTATAGGATTCGTCCATCTTGTTGCAGATATTTTCACATCTTCCCCAATTCTTAGTAGGCTTCAATTTCCAACTCATTATTATTTCTTAAAATTCATATTTTTCAAATGGACATTTTCCTAAAGGAGATATAAAAGAAGTCAAGATGTATATTTCATCACTAACAGAGAAATACAAATCAAAATGAAAGTAAAAATTCATAATACACATAAAGAGGGAAATTATCAAAGAGGAAGATTGACAGGGTTGTGCATACCACACTCTTCTTGTCTATTGTTGAAGAGAATAGAGATTGGCAATGTTATTTTGGAAAATATTTTTGTTTAAGGCCTGACTATTTTTTTGTCAGTCATTGGGCTTGAACTCTGGGCCTGGGCATTGTCCCTCAGCTCTTCAGCTCAAGGTGAGCACTCTACCACTTGAGCCACAGTGCCACTGGAAAACACTTTGGAAAGACATTAAAAATAGCAATATTCTTTGACCCAGCAACTCAAAGAAGAGGAAATCACCATTTCTTTGAAAAATATATGTCTATATATCTGCACTGCAGAATAATTCACAATTGCCAGTATATGAAAATGGCCTACATATCGATCAAATAAAATTCCTAAGTAAAACAAATTATTAAAAATGTGTGATACACTCAATATAGAATAGAATATTATTAATCCTTTAAAACAATGAAATCCAGTCATTATAAATACATTCAATCTTTTTTTTTATTTATTTTATTTTATTTGTGAACATACTGTACAGAGGGGTTACAATTACATGGGCAGGATAATGCGTACATTTCTTACCAAGCATTGCAGCCTCCTCCTT
>NW_012267273.1:5355872-5356958 GCF_000151885.1 Dipodomys ordii | reverse complement strand
TTTCTTTGAAGATTTGTTTTTGAGGGATTTAATTTTTTGAGTTCCAAGTATGTTGTAGATATGAGACCCTTGTCCCTTGTATGGCTAGTGAAGATCTTCTCCCAATACGTGGACTTTCTATTGATCTTGCTAGCTATGTCTTTTGCCATCCAAAAGCGCTGCAATTTCATGCAATCCCATTTGTCCAACCTTTCTTGGATTTGTTGTGTTTCTGGGTCTCTATTAATAAAATTTTTGCCCGTGCCAAGGAGACCTAGGGTTTCTTCTATTCCATCCTGTAATGTTTTCAGAGTGTCTGCTTTGACTCCGAGGTCTTTATCCATTTGGAGTTGATTCTGGTGCATGGTGATATATAAGGATCAAGCCTTAGTTTTCTACAAGTAGTTAACCAATTTTGCCAGCACCATTTACTGAAGAGGCTGCCTTTCTTCCATTCTATTTTTTTAGTTCCCTTATCGAAGATTAGATGGCTATAGGTCTGTAGGTTCATTTCTGGGTTTTCAATTCTATTCCATTGGTTCTGAGTTCTGTTCTTATGCCAGTACCAAGCTGTTTTGATTACTATGGCTTTGTAGTTTAGTTTGAAATTTGTTATAGATATTCCTCCAGCACTGTTTTTTCTGTTAAGGATCGTTTTTGCTATTCAGGGTCTTTTATGGTTCCATATAATTTTTTGGATTGCCTCTTCTATTTCCTTGAAGAATGAGGTTGGAATTTTGATAGATATCACATTGAATTTGTAGATAGCCTTGGGAAGTATTGCCAGTTTCACAATGTTGATCTTTCCAATCCAGGAGCATGGGAATTTTTGCCACTTTCTAAGTTCTATTTTGATTTCCTTTTTTAAGTTTTTAAAGTTTTCATCATAGAGGTCCTTCACTTCCTAGGTAGTTTATTTTTTTGGGGGGGGCTATTATGAATGGAGTTGCTTTCTTGCTTTCAGCCACACTTTTCTCATTGTTGGCATACAGAAAAGCCATTGATTTTGGGGGGTTAATTTTATACCCTGCTACTTTGCCAAAGTTTTGAATCAGCTTGAGTAATTTGGGAGTGGAGTCTATGGGATTCTTTAAATATAAGATCATG
>NW_012267273.1:5346830-5355822 GCF_000151885.1 Dipodomys ordii | reverse complement strand
TCTCCTCCACAAGTTATACTGACATCAAATATAGTGAAAGCAGGGGTTATACTGTGGGGGAGGGACATACAAAGCAACAAAGAAATAATCTTGTAAATGCGTTAGAAACACATGCATGAAAGAAAGCACATTAAAATACATATCTAAGGGTTCATTTTCCTAACATCACATTATCTGACCTTTTCCGCTTGACTCATACATATACTAGTTATTGTAAATAAGGGAAACCATGGGACCTATGTTTCTTTGGGCCTGGCTTACTTCGCTTAATATAATTTTTTCCAAGTCTACATTCAATCTTATATAAGCAATGCATATTGTAACCATATCTTAAAATGGCTGTACTATAACTTTGTATACTTTTTAGGTATCCATTAAATATATGTTTAAGTCAAAATGAAACAAGAGATCCTTCCATTTGCTATAATGTAAATGACACTATGGACATTCCAGCAAATGAAATTAATCCACTTGTAAAGAGAAAAGTTTACAAGTTAACATACACATTTATGTATGAATAGATAAATCTTATTTTTAGCTTTACATATGTGCATGCTTAAGTACTCTTAACAGGTTAAGTTTTACGTAAGGAACAGTATTTTTCAAGATTTTTAAACTTAATATTATGAGATGGAGGAGTTGACAAATATCTTTTGAGATTCTCTTTTTAAGCAGAAGCTTTTCAAGATCTTCAGGACAAGGGCTAAGATAGAGTTGGGAGGCAGTTGTTTCTCCATCTGAGGATGTCAGGAAGGCTCCAGCAGACAACAGCTGTGCTGGCTGGACAGAATTCCTTTGGGCAGAAGCCACATTGAAAATCCTCATGAAGACAGTGAAGTGGAAAACCATGATTTGGCTCCTTTCTGAGAAGCCCTAAGCATATCCCTGCTGGAGCTCAGAGATACTCAGGATTTGCAGGAAAATATTTTGAGGGCCTGTGAGATTAAATATTTTCTCCATTTTTATTTAACTTATTTTTATTGTCTTAAAGTATCTTTGCAAAGCAGGTTCAATTCAACATAACAATTTGAATACAATATCTCTTGATCAATGTCATCCCTTTACTAGGAAAATGTAATTCATATATAATATTAATTTACCATGGAAGAAATAGACATTGTCATTTGCTAACAGAAAAATTTACAGTTTAAAAATGTTTCTACGGCTGGGAAGGTGGCTCAGTGGTAGAGCTCTTGCCTTGCATGCCTGAGGCCCTGGGTTCGATTCCTCAGCATAAGCAAAAAGAAAAAGAGCTGGAAGTGGTGCTGTGGCTCAAGTGGTAGAGAGCTAGCCTTGAACTGAAGAGCTGAGGGACAGCACCCAGGCCCAGAGTTCAGGCCCCACGACTGGACCCCCCCCTAAAAAAGTTTCCATTTGTTATTACAAATATCATTGCTATTTACATTTTTGTACCTCATGTACTTGACCTAAATGTTTCTATAAAGTTTACTCATTAGTTTTGAATATCTCCATCTTAGAATTTATGTGTTTCTAATGTTATTGAATAATAGAAAATATTTTCAGTATTTTTTAATCTATTTTATATTCCTATAACAATATATTTCAAATATTTATACATATGTTCTAAAATTTGGTAATCACAAATTTGTCAAATTAATACATTTATAGAGAAAATGTTTTTTAAAAATTAAATGTTTCAAAATTTACATTTATCTGATGTCTAATAATATCTAAAATATTGACAGTCTTATTTTTCTTCAAGACAATAATCATTTCTATTTCAGATATTCTGGAGTTGATTTTCTCTCATTGTTATGCAGGTTTTATACATTCCACATTTTGTTACTTTTTCCATGTGGCATGCTTTTTGTATATTACTTTTAGCTTTTTTTTTCTTTTAATTTGGGAATTGAACCCAAACCCTTGCACTCATTATGCAAGCATTTTACCGTAAGTTCCTAAATAACCTCTTCTACTGTTGACAGAAATAAACTGCAGTCAAGCAAAATTATTAAATTTTACCTACTTTTATTTTTAGCAGAAGTCCTTTTTTGGAGAAATTAAAATTATGTTTCCTCTAGTTCTCCTGCCTGACTTTAGTTTCAAGCTTTTTGTTCACTTGGAATTGATTTTTGTATTTAGTGCATGTGATAATCCAATTTTATTTGTTTACCCTCTGGATATCTAACGAATTGTTCCAGAAAAAAACTTGTACCATTTGAAATAGTATCACTGTGGTATGCAAATGTTTAGTCTGTTGTTCTCTTCCTGTGGTTTTTAATGATGGCTCATAGTTGGTCAGCAGAAGTTAAAATTACAAACAATTATAAACAATTGCATCAGTTATTGTATTTATCCAACCAATATATGAACAAATACCATTCAGTACATAATATCATATATAATATACAACATACATAAGTCTATGTATACCATATGTCATATCTGACTTTATATACCACAACACATGTGGACAGATATATCATTTGGTAAGATTAGCTTTTTTCCAACTCTATTGAGCTTATCATTTCTTATTAAATTTTATAATTATTTTCTGAAAAAAATTGCACTGGATTTAAGCATAATATGTGAAGATTTAAGCATAATATGTGAGTATTAAAAAATTCATAATTTCTTGCTCTCCTTGGCAAAATATTTGTCTAGCTCTTGTTGGTTGTGTCATGGTACAACTGTACAATATTAATTAGACTAGTTAAGTAAAGCTTAATTGGTATTTTTGGTTGTTTCTTTTTTGTTTCAGTAAATTCCTTCAGAAGAAATATAGTCTAGAGACATGTTTGCAAAGTTGAACTAACACAGAGAGTATTCTGCTTAAGGAAATGTGGCCTACACTCTATTTCAATGAAGAATCTGGAAATTTAGTTTCTATATTGAAATCTATAGAAGTTAGAAGGTATAACTCTAATGTGAAAGTCTTACAAAAAGATACATGTTTAGCAGAATCTCTTTTAGGCTCATCTTCTGTTCTAAATTTTCTGCCCTGTGGTGGAAAATAAGGCAGAGAGGGTAGGGATAGGAAGGAGCTCAATCAACTAAATATCCACAGAGACACAGTAGTATTGACAGACTGCTAAATATAAAATCAAGCCTCTGGGCTTAAAACTCTTTGTAAACAAGTACTGTGTTTACTTATGCAAGAAGTGACCAGAAGTTAACTGACTATAATATAAAGTTCAGTATTCAAAATTCAATTGTACAGAATTGCATTGTCACATAAAGAAATAAGAGTCTGATCTAAAAAGTTTGAAATGGTTCCATTCTTAGAACACATGTAGAAAAGAGACTATGCAAGTCGTACGTCATCACTTTCTTTTCTGACAGTCTATCTCTGCTTAGTGTCCAGTAAATCTAGAGAATTTTTAGGTATAAACTTTCCAAATCTTGCTTTTTTCCCATAATATCTATTATTGCATTTAGGTTATTCAATTAGGCCATTTCATGTCCTCCCAATTTATCCACCATGTATTTAATACTTATTGTCTTGCTTTGATATTTAATTATTATGAACTTCATTTTAGTTTGTCAAACCTAATTTATACACACCACACACACACACATATATGTATATGTATATATATATATATATATATATACATATTAAGAGTGTCCAATCTTTAGTTAATTTTCAATTTCCAACCTTTCAAAAATTACTGGATAACCCAGGCACTGGCAGCTAACACCAGTAATCTTAGCTACTTTATAGGCTCAGATCAGAAGATGATTATTCAAAGTCTGCTCAGGCAGGAGAATTCACATCACCCTTATCTCTGAATAATCACCACAACTCCACAGAAGGCTGTGGCTCAAGTGGTAGAATGCAAGTCTTAAGCATAAAAGCACAAGAGCTCAGGGATAGTGACTACATCCTGAGTTCAAGCCCCAAGACCAGACAAATAAAATGGGACAAACTTTCTAACTTACTTTAATGACTTTAATGTGGTGATTATTCCACAGTGCACAAGTTTACATGATATCCAATTTTCACATGCACACATTTAATATAAAGAAATTAATTTTATAAAAGATAAAGTAAGAATCAAATAAATAAAATATCCCAGTACTTTTTAAGTTTAAAGTTTGCAAGTTGTGACAAATCTTAATAAACCAACTAGTTATGTACAACATGAAATGAAAAACTAAAATAAAAATACAAGATTAAAATACTGATGGTGATGGCAGTTTCTCTTGTAACCAAATACCTTGATAGGAGAGGTTTAAAAAAGACAAAGCAGAGGTACATATATTTAATCCCAACAAGATCAAATAAAAAATTAATACGTTCCATCAGGATTATACTCATAAGTACTTGGAAGGCTGAGACAGGAGGATTTCTTAGCCCAAGGTGTTACAGGCCAGTCTTGGCAATATACATTAAGTCTCATTTCTGAAAAAAAAAAATGAAAAGGAGAGCCTAAAAACAGAAAAACCCTAAAAAGACAGCCAATGGATTCTATTTCATAGATCCATAATTTCAAAGGTTTCATTGGTTGTGAATTAATGTTGTCAAAGTTGACAAAGGTATATTGAAATTGGAACTTATATACTGTGGAAAGGTAAAGAGTCTCCACATCTCCAGGAGGTTTAAACGGCCTTCCAGAATTGAATAGCCTAAGTGGCGCTGTAGCTCAAGTGGTAGAGCACTTGCCTTGAGCTGAAGAGCTGAGTTACAGTGCCCAGGCCCAGAGTTCAAGCCCCATGACTGACAAAAAACAAACAAACAAAAAGCAGAATTGAACAGCATTATTTCATGGTCTTGCAGTAAATATGCAATGAGGATTTTGGAAGTTTGGAGAGAAATGCTCTTCAAGAATGTTCAGTGAATAGCTGGATGTGGCTATGAAGGATAAAGCTAATGACTCATTGCGATGGATCAATGGATATGCAAATTATATCACATTTTATTCTTTTATTTTTTATTTTAAATTATTTTTTTGTACAAAGGAGTTTCCATTTTCAAAAAAACTTGTTTATGAATATGATAATAAAAAGACCAAACAGAATACAAAGAAATAGCATTTGTTTATTTTAGGAACTAATAAAGGCTTCAGCAGGAATAGGTGATGACAGAAAATGAGAAGGTTAATATAAATAGAAAGCTATTTAGCTATAAATAGACATGCAAGTGAAATAAAATTGCACAAGATGCTAATTGCACACTTTAATATTTCTATTTTAATACATTGTCAGTAATATAATTAAATTATATAAATTAGTAACAAATAACATTGCTTGTGTCAATCAGGATAAAACAAAGATAGTAAGGTCAATAAAAAGTGAGTTAAAATAATTCCATAAGCATAGGATGTGTTGTCTGTACACATATTATGTTCAATATAGGAGAAAAATGGATCACTTATTGAACATAACAATTCTTTTTTAAAAAGTTTATTTCATTGTAAAAATGTTGTGTGTGGGGGGGGGGTTACATTTCCATGAGTAAGGTCCATTTCTCATTCAACGTTGTTACCCACTCCATTGTTGTTCTCCCACTATATTGTCCCTCCTCCCACTCCTCCCCGCAACACAAAGTTGTAAAGTTCACTTCCACATACTGTCCTGTGAGTATCATTGCTGCAATTGGTCATCTTTTGTACTTCTTTCAGCGTTTTGTTATTTCCTGTCCATTCTCCCAATCAGATAAATGCATATACAAGAGAGTACTAGAAGAGGGTTCTAGAACAAAGACCCAGACTGCCAGGGATAAACCAATGGTTTATATGGTCATAGCTCTTGAGCTACTATGATTTTCTGTCAGGCTTATATTATTCTGTTAGGCTTATATTATTACAAATGAGTGAACCCATAGAGCCTATGTTTCTTGGGGTCTGGCTTACTTCATTTAATATAATTTTTCCAAGTCTTTCCATTTCCTTATGAAAGGGGCAATGCCATTCTAATAAAAGCATAAAATTCCATTGTGTAAATATACCACATTTTCTTGATTCATTCATCTATTGAGGGGCATTTGGGTTGGATTCATATCTTAGCTATGGTAAATATTACTTCAATGAACATAGTTGTGCTGGAAGCTTTAGTGTGCCCTTGTTTGTGATCATTTGGGTACATGCCCAGGAGTGGGATTGCTGGATCATAGGGGAGTTCTATGTTTAGTCTTTTAAGGAACCTCCATACTGCCTTCCAGAGTGGAAGGCAGTGTAGTAGTGATCCCTTTGGCCACATCCCCTCAAACATCTGTTATTATTTCTTTTCTGGATAATGGCCATTCTAACTGGGATGAGGTGGAATCTCAATGTGGTTTTGATTTGCACTTTTTTATATATGGCCAGATATGTTGAGCATTTTTTCATGTGACTATTGGCCATTTTAATTTCCAGAGAAGTCACTTTTTAAATTCTTTAGCCCACTTATTAATGGGGTGGTTGTTTCTCTGAGGATTTGTTATGGGGGGTTAATTTTTTGAACTTTGGGTATATTTTTGTTATCAGACCCTTGCTGTTGTATAGCTAGTAAAGATCGTCTCCCAATCCATGGGCTTTCTATTTAGCTTGATAGCTATGTCCTTTGCCATGCAGAAGCTCTGCAGTTTAATGTGATCCCATTCATCCAGCCTTTCTTTGATTTGTGTGGTTGTGTTTCTGACTCTTTATTTAGGAGGTTTTGACTTGTGCCCGAGGAGCCCTAGCATATCCACTACCCCTTCCTGTAATATTTTCAGGGTCTCTGCTTTTACCTCAAGGTCTTTATCCATTTGGAGTTGATTTTGGTGAAGGATGATATATAAGGATCTAACTTAAATTTTCTACATTTGTGTAGCCAATTCTGCCAGCACAGTTTTTTGAAGAGACTGTCTTTCTTCCATCTGATAATTTTGGCTCTCTTATAGAAGATTACGTGGCCATAGGTCTGTAGGATTATGTCTGGGTCTTCGATTATATTCCACTGGTCCTCTTGCCTGTTCATGTGCCAGGACCAAGCTGTTTTTATAACTACAGCTTTATAATAGAGTTTGAAGTTTGGTGTTGATATTCCTCCAGCACTGTTCTTCCTGAGCAGAATAATTCTTGAGCAAAGAAAGCATCTACTATCATTTCTAAGAATTTGGGCAAGTTACAGAAAGAGAGTGTCATACATCAAAGATAGGAATTGAGAAAAAAGGAGATTTTTTCAAGGTTATCACAGTTTTAAAATACTATCTTTAAATAGCTGTACAAAGGTATTGCCATTCAACAAAGCAGTTTATGAAAACAATGTGTTTTGATCCATCTCTCTCATCCTCCTCTTCTCCCATCCCTCCCAAACTCACCTCTTCCCTCAATCTTCCTAATATTGTAAGATATGTATTAAATTTATTAATTACCATCTCTCTCTCTTCACTTATCCACCCTTTTCCCCTAGATCCCACCCCTTCATTTCCAGTGCCCACTTCCTGGTATTTATTTTGTTAGACTATACGTTAGATTTTCTAATAAATTACACTGTTTGAGATCTTCCTTAAATCCATCATATTTTGGCTAATAGATGCAGATACAACAACCAAGTATTTGCTTATATATTTATAAATTAATTCTAGGTTCCACAATGAGAGAATGCATTTTTGTTTCTCTTGGACTGACTTCACATAGCATTTTTCTCCAGGCGCTTCCATTTCTTTATGAATGATGCAATATTAAGGACTTGTGGTATAAATACACAATGAAGTTTTATGCATGCATTAAGATATTTTTGAAGGATGTTAGTTTCCAATTCACCAGGAAGTGTTTATGAACATATATGAGATGATGCTTAATGTTTAGTTAAACACATAAACATAATTTGCACTAAATGAGATAAAATGAGACAGGTGCTCTTGGTTTTATCAGATTGTGCATGGACTTATTTATTGAGTAAATAAACTTCAGCAATCATCCACAGACTCAGTCAGGCTACTATTCAAGGCAGATGGGTCAAAAAAAAATAAAAGCAACTCTCTAAAATGAATTTCAGCTACTGAATTGTTTTTCTCCTTAGCCTTAGTCCACTCATTTTGTATTTACATTTTTACAAAATTATTAGATTACTTTCTGTAAATATTTCCATTAAAATTATGAATCTTTTCTTTTTAAAGTTGCCAAATTTGCTTTCATCTATAGAATTGCTTTGTCAAAGATATTGTATCATATTACCTTTAGATACTCTTTGATTATGCTGAAACAGGGCCATATAATTGGTCTGCCAATAATTAAATTTGAAGAACAATGTTGTGCTTCTAGATTTTGGAAAGCAAGTAAAAAATCATTGTATTGTTTTGGTTTTGATCCCCTTCCTGTTTATGATTATTATTAACTTTAGGCCATTGAAATGAGTTGATGTGGTCATGTATTTTTTATTGTGAAAATACTGTACAGAGGGCATGGGCAAGATAATGAGTACATTTCTTATCAAGCATTGTAGCCTCCTCCTTTGTTTCCCCTTCACATCCTTTTCCATCCTCTTCTCCCTCTCTTCCCCCCCCCCACACCAAAGTTGTAAAGTTCGTTTTTGACCTAACTACTTGTACATCTCATTGTTGCAATGGATGCACCTGAATCCCTATTTAAACGATTTGTTTTTCCCCTTCCCCTCCACAAATTATGCAGACATCAAATATAGTAAAAGCAGGGGTTATACTGTGGGGGAGGGACATACAAAGCAACAAAGAAATCATCTTATAAATGTGTTAGACAAAATGGATTAAAGACCTTAACATTAAACTTTAATCTCTGAAACTACTGCAGGACAGAGTAGGAGAGACACTTGAACTAATAGGCACAGGAAGGAACTTCCTGAACAGAGTCCCAGCGTCACAACAAGTTGGAGAGAGACTCGACAAATGGGACTACCTTAAAATAAAAAGCTTCTGCACAGATAAATCTATCGCAACTAAGCTAGAAAGACAACCAATTAATTGGGAAAAAAATATTTACCAGCAATAAATCAGACAAGGGGTTAACATCCTGTATATACAGGGAACTCAAGAAACTAATCCCTCCCAAACCTAACAAACCAATTACTAAATGGGCAAGGGAACTAA
>NW_012267273.1:5328604-5344065 GCF_000151885.1 Dipodomys ordii | reverse complement strand
CTGGCTGGAGTTTTGTCATATACAGCCTTAATTGTATTGAGAAATGTTCCATGGATTCCTAATTTTTCCAAAACCTTCATCATAAAGGGGTGTTGGATCTTGTTGAATGCTTTTTCTGCATCTATTGAGATAACCATGTGGTTCTTATCCTTGCTCCTTTTGATGTGATGAATTATATTAATTGATTTGCGTATATTGAACCAGCTTTGCATCTGTGAAATGAATCCTGTTTGATCATAGTGTATGATTTTTTGGATGAATTGTTGAAGTCTATTGGCCAAAATTTTGTTGAGAAGTTCTGTATCAATGTTCATCAAAGAAATGGGTCTATAGTTCTCTTTCTTTGATGAGTCCTGCCTGGTTTTGGGATGAGGGTTATAATGGTTTCATAGAATATGTTTGGTAGTGAACTTTCTCTTTCAATTTCATTGAAGAGTTGGAGGAGTATTGGTGTGAGCTCTGCTTTGAAGGCCTTGTAGAATTCCACTGTAAAACCATCTGGTCCTGGACTTTTCCTAGATGGTAGGTATCTTATTGCTGTTTCTATTTCAATACTTGATATGGGCCTGTTAAGCTGGTTTAACTCATCTTGGTTTAGTTTCAGCATGTCAATATTTGCTAGAAAAAGATCCATTTCTGCCAAGTTCTCAAACTTATTAGCATAAAGTTTTGAGAAGTATTCCCTTATAATGTTCTGAATCTTGCTTGTTTCTGTGGTGATGTTTCCATTCCCATCTCTGAGTTTATTTATTTTGGTGTGTTCTCTTCTTTTTTTGATAAGATTTGTAAGGATCTGTCAATTTTGTTAATTTTTTTGAAGAGCCAACTCTTTGTTTTGTTGATTCTTTCTATAGTTTTTTTGGATTCTAATTCATTTAATTCTGATTTAATTTTAATTACTTCTTTCTGTCTACTGGATTGAGGTTTATCTTGCTGCTCTTTTTCAAGGAGGTTCAGATGTCTCATCAAATTTTTGGTTTCAGATCTCTCCAATTTGTTGATGTAGGAACTCAGAGCTATAAACTTGCCCCTGAGTACAGCCTTTGCTGTGTCCCAGAGGATCTGGTAATTTGTGTGCTTGTTTTTGTTGAATATCATGAACATTTGAATTTCCTTTCTAATCTCTTCCATGACTCACTTGTGATTCAGGAGTGTGTTGTTCAGCCTCCATGTTTTATAGGACTTTCTTTGGTGGCTTTTGGTTTTGAGTTCTAATTTTATTCCCTTGTGGTATGGGAGAGTGCAAGGTATAACTTCAATATTTCTGAATATGTACAAGTTTGCTTTGTGGCCTAAAATGTGGTCTACTTTAGAAAATGTTCCATGTGCTGCTGAGAAAAACGTGTGTTCTGATGCTGCTGGGTGAAATATTTGGTAGATGCTTGCTAAATCCACTTGATCTATGTAGTTGTTTAGATCTGTGTTTTCTCTGTTGAGTTTTTGCCGAGTTGATCTATCTAGTGGGGAAAGTGGTGTGTTAAAATCCCCAACAATTAATATCTTTGGATCTATGTGGGATTTGAGGGAAAGTAGTGTTTCTTTGATAAATTTGGGTGCTCCATTGTTTGGCGAAGAGATATTTAGAATTGTAATATCCTCCTGAAGAAGAGATGCCTTAAATATGTTAAAAATCTTGCAATTCAGGGAATTTTTAAGATTAAAAATACAAACTTTTTCTTCAATAGATATTTATTTGACTATCCCAAGAAAGTTTGTAATGAAGGCAACAGAGCTGATAAATTTGTTTGTGTTGTATTAGAATCCTTTTATAATTGTAGCAAATTGCTCTAAATCTATTATATTAAATAATGCACATTTATTGTAGGAGGATTCTTGATGTCTGGGTCTTGTTGCATTTTGTCAGGATAGTCCTTTCTAGATCCAGCTGAGAGGAGAATCTATTGTGGTTTTACTGGCTACCTGTAATTTATCTTGTGAACCTTTCTTCTGTCTTGTCCTGTCCTCTGAAGTGTGTTTCTGCTACTACATGACCTTTTTCTCCTGTCTTTTATTTCTCATTTTACAAATCCACTGCTATTTATTCCCCCACCACACACTGGACCAATGATGAACTTAGGGTCTTGTGGAAAGGAAAAATTCTACTATTTGAACCTGTCACACACCGTTTAGTTTTTATTTGTTGTTGAATAAGATATCTTTTTTTTCTGAGCTGACTGTAAACTCATTGTTCATCCTGAGTGCCTGAGACTGTCAATGTGTCCTGAATTTTTTTTGGGGGGTCTGGTTGTGGGGCCTGAACTCTAGGCCTGGGCACTGTCCCTCAGCTCTTCAGCTCAAGGCTAGTGCTCTACCACTTGAGCCACAGTGCCATTTCTGGCTTTTTCTTTTTGCTTATGTGGTGCTGAAGAATCAAACTCAGGGCCTCATGCATGTAAGGCAAGCGCTCTACCACTGAGCCACCTTCCCAGCTGTGTGCTAAATTTTTGTACTGGTTTAAGTTCTTAAGGAAAAGGTAGAACATCACATAGAATCTGTGTGTTAGTCTTAGCATAAGGTTGCCATTGTTTCGATGGGCATGACTTACTTTTCTGAAATTACTCTGCATTTGTGTAGATTTTGCTACCATTGTTGATTGTTGCATTGTACATGTGAATGTGCCTGTTGCTCAAAAAGAATTAGCTTTTTCTTGGCAATAAATATCTACACTGTTAAGTTGATCTGTGTACTCATATTCATCTCCTAGGCATTATTTACAGCAGGGGAAAACAACCTTCTGCTACACTGTTCTAGATATTTGCTTTCCATAAATAATGTTTATATTGCCTCTCCAGGTTCATGAGGACTGGGTCTGATCTATCTCTTGATCTGACCTGATGTCCTCTTGTGTCCCACCTATGAGGTTACATTGATCATAACTGCTTCCTTTTGCCAACCTCGATTTTTTTTAAATCACATCTGTAAAATTTCTGTTTCCATGTGAGGTAATATTTATGGATTCCAGATATGAAGGGCATGGACATGATTTGGGATCCATGATCATATTGATTATTTTCTCTCTAGTGGGATTTAGTGGTTACTTTGAAAGAAGTAAAAATGGCCAACAGGCACATGAAGAAATGTTCAACATCTCTGGCCATAAAAAAGAAAGGTAATTCAAAAATAACATTGAGATTCCATCTCACCCCAGTAGGAATGCCAATTATCAAGAAAACTAACAAGATGCTGTTGAGAATGCCGTCACAAGGGGAACAATACTACAGTATTGGTGGGAATAGAAACTTTTTCAACCAACCATTCTGGAAAGCAGCTGAAGGTTCCTCAAAAGACTGAACAAAGAGCTTCCCCAAACCCAACATTCCCATTCCTGGGCATCCATGCAATTGACCACAAACCAGGCTACACTAAAGCCACAAGGATGACCATTTTCATTTCAGCATTTTTTTTTTACCATAGCTAGGATATAGAATTGACCCACAAATCCTGGATGAATGGATCATGGAAATGTGGTATATTTACACAATAGAATTCTATGCTTCCATCAGAAAGAATGGCATTGCTTCATTTGTAAGGAAATGGAAAGACTTGGAAAAAATTATACTAAGCAAACTAAGCCAAAGTCAAAGAAACATAGGCTACATGGTTTCCTTCATTTGTAATAATTAAAATATGCCTATAAATCTACAAGGAAACCCAATGGATAGTAAATGACAAATAATTACACCTGGACATGATTAATTAAAGAGCAATCTAAACATCCATACAGTGAGACCAAAGGAGAATATACTAGGAGAGGATCTCAAGGGCTCCATATTAGGAACATAAGATCTTATTAAATGATGCTGTGGAAATGAATTCCAAGCTATGAAACAAGAAGTTTTTTTTTTTAATTGTCAAGGTGATGTATAGAGGGGTTACAGTTACATAAGTAAGGTAATAAGTATATTTCTTGTCAGGCTTGCTACCCTTTCTCTCATTTTTCTCCTACTTTCCCTCACCCATCTCCCCAACAAGTTGTACAGATCATTTCTGCCATATTTTCTTATGAATATTGCTGTTGCATTCGTTCCCCCTTGTCCTTTGTCTCAGCATTCTGTTGTTCCCCTTCCCTTCCCTAATTCAAAGAAAAGGAGTTTGTTTGTTTGTTTAATTTTCCCTGTTTGTGGTTCCTTTTCTTTTTCTTTTCTTCTTTGGTTTATTCCTTTCTTTCACTGATTATGATTTCTGTACTTTTTGTCGTGTACATAAGTTTATCTGATTTGGAGAGGGAAAGAGGAAGCACAGAAACAGTGGGACAAAGTGTAAACCAATTCAGCAGTAAAAATCACTAGCTACTATGTTAGAAATGAACTATACAACTTTGGGTTGAGGGAAGTTGGAAGGTTAAAACTTCAAAGAATGAGTGAGAGGGTGACACTGTTTAAAATGAAATGTGATCATTACCTGACTCATGTAATTGTAAACACTCTATATATCAACTTTACAATAAACATTTAAAAAATAAAAAGGGACAAGAACTTTAAAAAAAATAAATAAGTTGAAAATTTTCAAAGTACTTCATATATAAATTGGAAATATAGCTTTGAAATATTTTTACAAAAAAATAAAGAAAATACAATAATAGGATCAAATGAAGTATTCAGAAGACTGGGAATCATTTCCCAAACTTTATATCCTAGTAGATAAAGTAGTAAGAACAATTTCTTCTGTTAAAAAAAATCAAAAATTGAAAAACTAGCTCTACAAAGAAACTAAGGACCACTCTAGCTCAAAATTAAAAATAAAAACGACACAGCTTTTATATCTTAATATGTTTTACCTGGTAGAGGACTGATAAATTTGTTATCAAATTTTGTCAGGAATATTCTTTTTCCTGTTACAACGATATATTTATATATACAATGTATTATATTTTACTGGCTTATGATCACATCTCTGGTACAAGATATTAAAATTCTAGCAACATTTTGCAGTAGAAGTTTTAAAATGTTGTTTAGTATTTTCTTAAACAGATTTTTAATTAAAATATATACTAGAAAAATTTTCTTCTTGAAAATTATTATCATATGTTTACTAGACACAATTCAAATGTTTAAAATCTGAATACATATGAGTTTTATAAAAAAACAACATAAGAGATGACAGCTCTCTCTCTGAGGACTCCAATTTGCATAGCTACTCACTGAAGAAATTTAAGTGGTAATAAGGTATTTCGTACAAATCATTGCAAGGCTCTCTCTGTATTGCTTTAGTCCTCTGTTCTTATTTGGTATCTCTCATTTATACAAGTGACTAATGTGCTTTAAAGGAAACATGATATGCCTAAAATCTAGTGTCCTGTCATACTACAGTGACACTCATAGAAGGGAGGGGTTATTCTTATTCCCATTTTCCACTTTACAAAACTGAGATGCAGAAAAAATAAGAAACCAAGTAAAAATGCAGTCACTAAAATCTCAATCTATACCTGTAGTCATTGCCAATTTCACTATTAGCCTGCTATAAATTGCATTTGTATATTTCATTTACTGAATATAGAAGACACTTGATCATTAATTATCAGCTGTCCATACATTACAAAAACTAAAAATCATCAGTGTCCTCTAACAAAGATTTGATTTTGATATGTTCCTTCAACTATTCAAATGTACAGATTTATTTCAAAAAAAAGACTTTCTTCAGTTGAAATGATGTCCAATTGACTACTATTGAGATATATTGAGGCTTTCAAGATTTGATAATTGTATGTTAATCAACAGTTCAACCACATGTAGTAATTCTATCAATAAATAGAATGATTTACTAAGCTTGAATAATTCAAGAAACAAGTAATTTATCCCAATGTCTCTGAGATTAAATCAATATATATTTCATGATGTTGGGTACAACAAAGTACTGAAACATTCCAATAGATTTAAATTAATGTTACTTGTACCTACTATAGGTAATTAATGTCACTGATTTCTTTAATGTAAAATAGATTGGCAAATTGTAAGTTCATTGTTTATTAATTTCAAAAGTACAGACAAAAATAAAGAGAAACTAGAAACCTACTGAAAAGACAAGTATTCAGAGCAAATGAACTGTGTGGAAACTACAATCTATCAATTGCTATATAGCAGGTATCTAGTTATACAATGATTATGCTTTCAGATACACAGTAGTGTTCCATAGTAAACTAAATTCAGTATGTGTCCACACAGGTATTGAACATCAGGCAACTGTGTTTTGAATTTGTAAAGCTGTGCAAAAGATTTATGTACATTACAATACTGTTTTCTCTAGTTCGAATACATAATTTCAGATTATATCAGTTCATCAACTATTCTTCTCAAATATAAATTGAAGCCAAGAATTTTATTACATATTATATAAGCTAAATAAATCCTGACTTAAAGTAAACATAACAGAATAAAAACTTGTAATTACCAGACTAAAGACATTTCTGTACATCACGTATTTTTGTAAGGCATATGATTTAGAGTTTTAGAGTTAAACTTGTTAAAATTATTTCCCTTTAAATAATGTGATTTTATATACCAGTATTTTCTAGAACCAATAACTTAAAAATAATTGATAGAATACAATTAAGTTGAAAGTTATTAGCTTAGTATGGAGAAATTTTAGTTTTTAAATAATCTGTTGTGGCTGAGATTGTAGCTTAGTGGTATAGTGCTTGCTTAGCATACATGAAGCCCTGCATTCAATTCCTCAGAACCACATAAACAGAAAAAGCCAGAATGGTGCTGTGGCTGCAGAGGTACAGTACTAGTCTTGAGCAAAAAGAATTTTCATGACAATGCTCAGACTCTGACTTAAAGCTCCAGGAATGGCAAAAAAAAAAAAAAATCTGTTGTTGTTTCAATGTGCTAAGTATAGGATTGTTCTATAATCTTCATAGATGATTTCTAGAACAACATCCATAGTAATAGTTATGCCTAATTTCTGTAGACCAGGGTTGACCAGCTAGAGAGAAAAAAAAACTGGAAGATAAAACTAGGGGAAGGGTTATGCTGTTCTGTTCCCAGTTTGAAGCCTTGAGAAATAAATAACAAATGACTGAATGAATGAATAAAAATATTCCTTCCTCTTTCAAACAGATGCAGAAGATAACCATTTGAAATGACACTAGAAATGCTATTGTTAATCAAGGCATGTCTCCACAGGAAAGCATTGTACTAAAGTTGTGCCATGGTAGAGTTTACTAGAGCCTAATCCCATGAATAATGGAAATTTCCTTCTGCAGCCTTTCATTTCATCTATGAGGGAAAGGAAAATCTGAGGATATAGTAAGGTCACAGCCTAGAAACAAGATTTACTACAAAACTTAGGTTTAATCAATGAATATTTCCTCAGTTTTCTTGTATTGCTTTCACATCCATAAGAAAATAGACCTTATTTAGAAAGCATTCTTTGGAAAATCCAAGATTAAGAAGATGTCACTATTCAAAAAGAGATGTACTTATTACCTGGCCTATGTAACTGTAACTGTTCTGTATATCACCTTTACAACAAAATAAAATTTAAGAAAAGCAAAGCAGAGTTTACTTTTGATATCTATGGCTACAGCAAATTATAATACATATAACATTACATCTCATTTCTTAAAGCTAACAATATTTAGTTTGGAAACTCATCCGAGGAATAGAGTACACTGACATGTATGTGCCTGGTACATGTACTTGTACTTATCATTTTCTGTAAGAACAAATCAGTGAATATGAATAGGCAAATTTTTTTTGTTTTTGGTTGTGGGGTCTGAACTCTAGGCCTGAGCACTTTCCCTCAGCTTTTCAGCTCAAGGCTAGCACTCTACCACTTGAGCCATAGCACTATTTCCTGCTTTTTCTGCTTATGTGGTGCTGAGGAATCCAACTGAGGGTCTCATGCATGCAAGGCAAACACTCTACCACTGAGTCTCCTTCCCACCACCAAATAGGCAATTTTTTAATTCACTATTCTACCTTCTGTATTACTCCTTGCTAAAAAATGTTCAACATCATTTATATAGACAAAAGATTTTAAGACTAGTTCATAAGTTTCAAGTGATTTACATTTCTCTGAAAATGTCTTGGTTAATCATGGATTATGTATGACCTTATTTTTGTTTATATTAAGGGAATTCTTGTTTAATCCAAAGCAAGTCATGCACCAGAGAATATTGATGCTCTATTGCTCATTCACCTGCCAATTTCTTTAGTAAACAACTTGCAATATAAGAAGTTCCTCCTTCCTTGAAGAACAAAGCAGCTCCCAATACAGGTTAACAGAACAAAAATAAATCAACTGTATATTAATGTACAATTACAAGCTGGTGGTTTATGCCTGCAATACTACATAATCAGGATGTTGAGATCTAAGGATCATGGTTGAAAGCCAGCTTACACAGGACAATCCCTGTTATTATTATCTCTAAATAACTACCACAAGGCCAGCTCTGGTAGAGCACTAGCCTTGAGAGAAAACAACAACAACAAAACAAACAAACAAACAAAACAACAATTCAAGGCCAGTTCCCAGACTCTGAGTTAAATCCCTACACCTACAAAATAATAAAAAAAATTCAGGCTTGCAACATCTGTTTTTGTTCTCTTCTACAATTTTTGTTTTTTGTAAATAATGCTTATTATTTTAGACATTTTAAGAGAAATCTGATAAAGTGAAGGCAACATCGAAAAATACCTTACATTTTGAAGCATGTTCTGTAATAATTAATCATAACTTGTCATGGGGTTTGAAATGTGGATCTGAGTACTGTCCCTCAGCTCTTCAGCTCAGGACTAGAGCTCTACCACTTGAGATACAGAGCTACTTCTGGTTTTTTGGTGGTTAGTTAGAGTTAAGTCTCAAGGACGTTCCTGTCCAGGCTGGCTTTGAATCTCGATCCTCAGATCTCAGCCTTCTGATTAGGTAAGATTACAGGCATGAGCCACCGGCACCCAGTTTAATACCTGGACTTTTGAGGGAAATTATGATAGAGTTATCTTTTGACCATAAAAACTTAGAAAAAAGTTATGAATCGTAGAATTCAGCACTATTGAGCCACTAAGATATTACATCAAATCAAGGTTACATATATTAAACATAAAGCATATTAATTTTTTATTATAAACCATATATTTCTATTTGGTCATGTCAGAGAAATATAGATGAGATCGTAAAATGAATTAGTTATGAATCACTGTGCACTGAGTGAATGCTAACGTTATAATTATTGATTTATTTCTTTGCTATGTTCTTCAAATTCTAGAGAAAAAATATGTTTATTCTGGGTTAGTTTCCTTACTTATATAGTTTTCTATGACTATTTTCATAATTTGGTAGCTTATTATATTACACCCTTTGAAAACATCCTGAAAATCTAATGGTAATTTTATATTTAAATTATGAATTTTGTATCAGTTTCAAAATCAAAGATCCTGGTACATTAAACTAATAGAGTCTAATCAATCAAAAAAAAATCTTAAACCAGGAGGCCATGGCTCATGTCTCTAAGCCTTGTTATTCCTGAAGCTGAGACCTGAAGGATTGCACTTACAAGTCTATTGGGGCCAAAAGTTTGAGAGTCTCTATCAGCAAAATATAGGGTTATAGCAGTATCTCAAGTGATAGAAAAATATGGGTGCAAAATGCTTAGACAAGGCATACTCTCTCTGTTTCTGCTTCTCTCTCTCTCTCTCTCTCTCTCTCTCTCACACACACACACACACACACACACACACACATCTCTAGTAGCAGAGAGGACAATATTAAAAGGAAATACTTCTAAAAATTTAAGGATTTCATTGATTTTATCTTGGAATATTGTTTCTGGTATTTATTTATTTTCATTTCAAACTAGTATTTCTTTTGAGAATGATTTTTCAAATTTTGTAAAAGTTACACATACTGGATTTATGGGTGAAATTAAATTTGGAATGTGGTTCTAAACAAAACAAAACAAACAAACAAATGAAACTGCTGTTAGAGTGAGAGTGTTTGACCTATCTTGCCACTACAGATGGTACTGATTTGAAAAGAACAATAGTAGTAAGCTGAGATACCAAGCAGAGATTTCTAAGGTTTCATGAAAGTGTGAGGATGTATTTGCAATGGACAGGACTTTTTTCTGAACCATTTTTTATTATTATCTTTAAGGAGTTGTACAGTGAAGTTGCTATTTAACAGTGCAGCTTTTGAATACAATATAACATTCTCACCCATTCCTCTCTTACTCACCCCATCCCTTACTCTTCTTAATTTTGTAGGATATACATTGGATTCTTGTCTGCATTTCCCTACTCTTCTCTTTATTGTCTGCCCCTTTCTCCTTGACCCCAGCTTTTGAGTACACATTGCCTGGTTCTTTTTCTAGCTGAAGCAAGTCAGTCATTTAGAATACTCAAGCTAGATATGGCCTCACATCTCATTAGTCAATGACTGAGAAACGGGAGATAAGAATGTTTATGACCACAAGAACGTGTGTCTGACCCAAAGAGCCACAGAAGGAAGTAGTTAACTCGAAGTTCAAAACGTTTCCTTGTTTTTTAATAAGATGTTGTCTTACACATACAAACACACAAAGTTAAAATATAATTAGCTGTAAATGGGAATAGTTTACAAGTTTTCAGGCATGAAACTTGAAAGTGCAATTACCAATACAACCATGAGATAAGTAATAACATGGCAAATGAACTGAACAGTAACTATAAAATGGAAATAAATAGGAAATAAAATAATATCTTAAAATTATGTGTATTAGGTTTCAGAAAGAAGAGATGGGATGAAAATTATTAACTGGAAACAGTTACAAAATGTTTAGAGTAAACACTGGATAGGCAACTTGAGGGATCAGAAGCCTTAGATTAGATGTATAGGAGGGAAAAAAAAGATAAGGAAAAACAATTTTTTCTTTTCTGTTCTATTATCTTAGTAGTTATACAAAAGGATTACCATTCAAAAATAATTTATAAGTACAATTCATCTTGATTAATATCACCCCTTTCATCATTGTACCGCATCCCTCCTAACCCACCCCTTTTTCTCAATTTTCCTACTATCACAGGAGCTTTATTCATTGAACATTATGATTGTATTCACCCCAATTCCTCTCTTCATTTGTCTGCCTCCTTCTCCTTCTCCTCCCTACCCTCTCAGTGCATCACAAGTACCAGCTTCCTAGTAGCCGTTTTGTTGGTCTCTGAGTTCGTTTTTCTAGTTGAAGCACTTGAATTCTTTCTGCATATACCATAGTTTGGTTGCTATGATTCTTTCTTGGTAACAGGAATGCATCAACTGCTTAAGTGACAATAAAGATGAAAATGTCTAAACTAATGATCTAATTCAAGTGAAATATTTAACAGGATACATATGACCATGTACATAGACATATAATACCATTTAATATGATAAGCATATCATATACTTACAATACATATATCATACCTAGTCTTGGTTTAGAAATACAGCTAGAAAATTCCGTTTTCTTTTAAATTTGGTACATTTTAAAAGAGTTTTTAAGCTTTAAAGTATGCATTTTTTATTTATCACAGAATTCCAGGTAGATGTCCTTTGTACCATTTTATTGGTAGAATAAAACTAGATAATAATAGGATTGCATCAACTTTGAAACACTTGTTGGGTTTTACATTACTATTTCATTGCATAATATAATTTTTATCATTTTTGTTTAAGCAGGTAAATATATACTAAAATTTTTGAAATATGAGGACAGCAGGTTTTGTTTTATGGGATATTTACTATGTCTCAGGTTTGTCTTCCTTGGTCTTTCCCTTCACACACTTTCCATTAATCATTATTAACATAATAGTGTTTGAATTTGGAGTTTTCACATTCATTAAAGAGCTTTGAATTTTAATTTGGTAACCAGGAAATTTACTATTCAATGATCTCCTTCTTATATTTAGATTGTATTCATCAGAGTTGGAAGATCATTATTTTGGGGTTAAACAGTGATATTTATCATAGAACATTTTGGAGACCTCATCATACATTTGGGAGCTATTATTTTTTTACTTGCTCTTGCTTCCATGTCCCCCGATTTCCTAGTGTAATATAATGTATAGATTCTCCTTCATTCCCATATACCAAGAAGCTGTTTTGTGCTATGCCTCATAGATTTACCTTGTGATTACATAACTCAATGTTTATCTAGGACATGAAGCTCAATTCTACAAATCTTAATGCTAAATTTCTTTTCTCATAAAACATTTCTAAAACAAATTGTCAGATAATGGACCATAGATTATTGTCTACTTTCTTAGGACATAAAATTATATGACTCAACTTGTCCCTCCTCCATAAAATGAGTTCAAATACTGTGATGATTTAAGAATGAATTTCTTTTTTTTTTTCTGACACAAGAAAACTATAGGGCTGTGTTTTCTTACAAACATTTAGAACTAATGAAGCTATGACAGGAACATTCTAGGTAAGAAAGATAATGGTAGTTGATTTTCAATAGTGCAATTTTCAGCACAACTTTTAAAAAAGGTATTTATTTTCTTTAAAAAAAAAGTATTGCTAAGCTGGGTTCTGGTGGTTCACACATGTACTGCTATCTATTCTGTGGGATGCAATTTGAGGATCTTGGTTCAAAGTTAGCCAGGACAGTAAAGTCTGTGAGACTCTTGTCTCTTATTAACCATCAAAATGCCAGAATTGAAAAAAGCTCAAGGACAGCACCCTGGCCTTGAGCTTAAATGCTAGAATCCAAACAAACATAAACACCCACACACATACACACAACAAACACACACACACAAACACTCATACACACAAATTGCTATTGCTATTTGCAAAGTTATTGTCCTGTTGGATTATTCCATGTTTGATTTTTTAGGAAGCTGAGTTTATCATGAATAATACATCATTAAATTTAAGCTTTTAGTTAGGATAACTATTAGGATGGTTGATGTTATAATATTTCAGAAAAAATTAATGAATCTCCCTTTTCTAGTAACTCTTTTATTTATTTACCTACAATGAACAAAAGTCATTTTATCATTATTGTTGTAATATGCATTGAGTAACTTTCCATACTCATAAGATTTTGATACACTTAATAAATATAGTTAATTACTTCCATAAACACATGAATGCGTTTTACAACTAAAGGAACTTCCTAGAACCATTTAAACAATGAAGAGATAACCGAGGAAAACACAAGCACATCAATATTTCAAATATGCAGATGAAAACATTTATTTAGGTGGAAAAATCACTTTATTTTTCAGTTGTGTTGTGGGCCTTGAACTCTGGGCCTGGGCAGTGTCCCTGCGCTCTTCAACTCAAGGCGAGCACTTTACTGCTTGAGTCAAAGTGCCACTTCAGCTTTCTAGTGGTTTATTGGAGATAAGAGTCTCGCAGACTTTCCTGCCCAGGCTGGCTTTGAACCGTGATCCTCAGATCTCTGCTTCCTGAGTAGCTAGGATTACAGGTGTGAGTCACCGGTGCCCCGCTGACTTGTTTGTAAATGTTAGCTCTAAACAATGCATAGTCCTATCTGGAAAAATATGATAGTTCATTGGCTCTAATTAAGTAGAAAAAGACTCATTTAAAATTATGAAATACCCTAGATGGCTAGAGCAATCAAACACCATATAAATTAGAATAAAATATTTGTCAACTTAGAAACATTTAAATATTCTGAGGTTATTTGAGTATTTTCTGCCAGCGATTATTTCAAACCCAAATATGCAGTATGAATTCATATGGATTGACGTATATAAACAAAATTTATTAGAGAATTACATTTCAATTCAGTTATAGATATGTATATACATATACACACTGTATATGTATATATATCATCTAATTATGTATTTTTAGCAGCAATATTGTTCTGTTTCTCATTTGAAGCTTTGTTTTACTTGTATTTTACAGTATATAATAATTTTGTATATGTTGTACACATTACAAAATCATGCATCTATTATAAATATATGTCTTATGTATGTAAATACCACATATATAGTTTGCATATATACCAATCCAGGCATGTATCAGATGTACAGCAATATTTGTGCAGATATTCATGTCTATCTTATGTATGTATGTAAAAATATTTTAATGCTGTAGGTGCACAATTCAAACTTCATTCATATGATTATAGGATTTAGAAGATAATAGAGGCATATTTTGTTTGCTCATGATTTTATGGAATAATCATCTAACCTGGATAAAAGAACTAAGAAATTAAATCTAGCATAGTTACCTTAAGAAAATAATAAGTCATAAGTGAATATCACCAAGATCCATGGGAGGTTCACAGAACTATATTTAATATTTTGAGCTTTTAGGCATAACAAAAAAAGAAAAATATCACTTCCTTGGTACAATTAGGCATAATGAGTTTTTTAACCAGGATGTGATGTACTGTTTGCCTTAATTACACATGCTATGTGAGTTTAAATATATGATTGCGTAAATTTTGATAATTTAACTCCTAAATTAGATTTTGATTTATTTGTGTAAATTAGGTTAGAGTTTGTTATGAAGGAATTCAATGTACAGCAGAGATAGCTTCAGGCTAGAGGCCTCCCTCTTACTTTGTAAAATTATGGTGGTAAAAGGCTCTGGAATTGGATTCAATTTCTACTATTTCTTTAAAAATCATACTTTAAAAATCAATGAGAAAGCTTGAAGAGATATTAATACTTTTTCCAAAATGTAATAAGTCAGGCTAGTGTTGTAAGAACTAGTACTACTTTCTCTATTTAGATTATTTCACTGCATTATAAACTTTTTCTGAGTGGGATTAAAAAGTCCTTAGTCTACTTTTCAGCAAATACTATAACAAAAAGTATCTTATTCGGCATTAGTATTTAGAAAATTGTATTTAGAAATATTCAATAAGCCAAAATGTATCAATTCTATTAGTACATGAAAATAAAATGCTGTTAACCGTCTTGATATTGCATGAACTTTGAAATTGAGTTTGGACAAGTATGTACACTGAGATAAAAATCAACCAAAAGATACTAATAAATAATTTACCAACACAAACAACAACTTGGAAGTTATTTAATACATGAATATTTTATGATAACTGTACTTACTACTTAACAACCTTGAGAAATACATACCTTCATATTCTACTTGGACATTAGTAGAAAACCGTTTTTGTCAATTTTAAATATTTATGAAGAATTTGGGATGAACCTACAAGGTACTCTATAGTAACACAGTTATGCTGAAATATTTCTCTGATAGTTCTCATTTTCTTGTGCTCTATCTTTTTATCTCTGTTTTCTTTTTGTCCTCTTTCCATTAATCTTCTGAAGCATCTGATAATTTCTGTTATCATAATTCTTTTTTTTTTTTTGTCGGTCGTGGGGCTTGAACTCTGGGCCTGGGCGCTGACCCTCAGCTCTTCAGCTCAAGGCGAGCGCTCTATCACCTGAGCTACAGTGCCCTTCCCCGAAGTTCTTTTTTTTTTTTTTTGATTGTGATTAAGTGATTACATAGTTTCTAAGTTACAAGTTCATTCTAACTTTCCTGGA
>NW_012267273.1:5327039-5328554 GCF_000151885.1 Dipodomys ordii | reverse complement strand
ACCTCCCTTATGACCCAGTCATACCACTTCTAGGCCTCTACCCTGAACAACATGAACCAATATATAAGGACACGTGCACCTCCATGTTTATTGCAGAATTGTTCACAATAGCTAGAATATGGAAACAACCCAGATGCCCCACCACAGATGAATGGATCCAAAAATTGTGGTATCTATACACAATGGAATATTATGACATTTGCAGGGAAATGGATGGAGCTAGAAGGAATCATGTTGAGCGAAATAAGCCAAGAATGAAGAGACAAACGGTACATGGTCTCCCTGATGAGTAGATGCTAAATCCAAAATGTTAGGTGATACGACAAAACTAACAGGACTTAAGAAACAAAGAACTCCTACTCATCTGGTCAAACCACTACTAATTATCCCCATGCTGCTGATCACATGTATGGTGTATAACATGTGAACGCCATTATATGTTATAGACTTTGATAGACAATTTGCTGCAGGAAAGTTAGAATGAACTTGTGACTTTAAATGAGCATCATTATTCCACAATACTGTGAAATTCGGGAAACTATGTAATCACTTAATCAGAAAAAAAAAAGAACCTCGGGAAGGTAGGGAGGGAAGGGATGGTAGGGGGAAAACAATGGAGAGGGTAACAATGTTCAAGAGGAAGTGTACTCATTACCTCACTCATGTAACTGTAACCCTTTGTATAGTATCTTCACAATAAAAAATGCACTAAAAAATGAATAAAGGTCATCATTAGTCAAAGACCTGTAAAAAAATAATAAACATACTGAAACAAACTTCAAAGATATGGAAACAAAGGACTTTTTTCTTTTTTCTTTAAAAAATATAAATGTGTTAGAAACAATCACATGAAAGGAAAAAAAAACATTTGAATACGTGTCTTAGAATTCATTTCCCTAACATCAACTTATCTGAACTTTTCTGCTTGACTCAGACATATACTAGATATTGCAAATAAGGGAAACCATGGGATCTTTGTTTCTTTGGGCCTGGCTTACTTCAGTTAATATAATTTTTTCCAAGTCTTTCCATTTCCTAATAAATGGGACAATGTCATTCTTTCTGATGGACATAGAATTCCATTGTGTATATACACCACATTTTCTTGATCCATTCATCTACTAAGGGGCATCTCGGTTGGTTCCATATCTTAGCTATAGTAAATAATGCTGCAATAAAAATAGTCATGCTGGTAGCTTTAGTGTGGTCCCGTTTGTAAACACTCAGGTAAATGTCCAAAAGTGGGATTGCTGGGTCATAGGGGATCTCTACGTGGAGTCTTTTGAAGAACCTCCATACTGCTTTCCAAAGTGGTTGAACAAGTTTACACTCCCACCAACAATGCAGTGAGGTTCCCTTCTGTCCACATCCCCTCCAGCATCTGTTGTTATTAGAGTTCTTCATTTTAGCCATTCTAACGGGGGTGAGGTGGTATCTCAATGTTGTTTTGATTTGCATTTCTTTTATGGCTAGGGAGGTTGAGCATTTCTTCATGTGTCTATTGGCCATCCTTCT
>NW_012267273.1:5312292-5323825 GCF_000151885.1 Dipodomys ordii | reverse complement strand
TTGGAACTCGAACTCTCTTTTTGGTTGGAGAGAGCTGTGGCGTTTCCTTACTGCCCCGTCGCCATCTTGGTCCTGATATATGATTTCTTAACAGTATCCAAAGAATATATGTAGTTTTAAATGTAATTCCAGATTACCTTCAAAATGGCAATGTCATTGTTCTTTCCTACCAGCAATGAATATGAATTTTTACTGGTCCCTTTCCTTGACTACATTCACTCTTGTCAGTATTTTTCACGTGCTATTATAAACTATGAGTAAAATTATCATACTGTCCTTTTCACATGTTATTCATATTATTTTCAAAGGCTCCTTTCATACTAAGCACTATTCTAAAACTCCACAAAGAAACAAACAATAGTCAATACTTTGTTGAGAAGGAATCAAGAGAGAGGAAAAAGAGATCATTAAATATATGCGATATTGTATATTTTACTCTAGCATAATATCTAAGAATGCAAATTACATATTATAATCTTAATGTTAAAAGTTATTTAGTGAGATAAGAAAATTGATTTAGTAGGACCATGGAAGATTAGCTATAATCTAAACAGAGAGAGGATCTGACAGTGGTACAATCAAGATTTCCTGTGTCTTTTTGTTTGTTTTGATTTCATTTTTTTTCCCCAGTAATGGGACTTGAACTCAGGGCTTGGGCCCTGGTATTGTTGAGCTTCCTTTTGCTCAAGGCTAGCACTCTCTACTTGAACCACAGTGCCAAAATGGCCTTTTCTAAGTAGTTTTTCAGACATAAGAGCCCCAAGGACTTTCCTGACCAGCTGGCTTTGAACCATGATCCTCAGAGCTTAGCTTCCTAGGTAGCTAGGATTACAGATGTGAACTACTGGCACTAGGCTTATATCTCCTTTTTATTTTTATTTTGTATGTTTTTATAATAAAAATATTGTACAGAATGCTTACAGCTACATGAGTAAGGTAATAAGTACATTTCCTATCAAGTTTTGTTACCTTTTCCTTTGTTTTACCTTTAATGATGTCAATATTTCAAGTCTTTCCTCTAGGGTTTAAAATATGTACTGTATTACTTTCATCCTACTATAAGAAAGAATGCTTTTACTTCTAAATAACCTAGCTTCCAATGGTCAACTTTCTCTATTTCTTTCTTCCCCTCTTCTGGTCCTAAAATATAGCTTTAAAGAGATGATTGATCTTTTGTTTTCATGTTTCTGTACCATCTTATGCATGTAGAAATACATATTATGAGTGTTCATGTAAATGTTTGCCTATAACTTCAGAGTTCTGGATCTCCAGAAAATTTACTCTATTGAGAGAGTTAGAAATACAATCTGCCAGGCTCCTGTGGTTCACACCTGTAATCCTAGCTACTCAGAAGGCTGAGATTTGAGGATCATGGTTCAAAGCCAGCCTGGGCAGGAAAGATCGTGAAAGTCTTTTTTTTTCTTGCATCTCTATTTTTTTATTAATAAGATTTTTCATTGTGATAATACCATACAGAGGTGTTACAATTACATAAGCAAGGTGATGAGTACATTTCTTATCAAACATTGTTGCCTCCTCCTTTGTTTCCCCTTACCGTCCCTGCCCACCCGTCCCCTTCCCCCTCCCCTCTTTCCCCCACATAGCATCTTGTACATTTCATTGCTGCAATGGGTCCAGTTTGTTTTCAAAAACAGTTTGTTTTTGAAAGACTTATCTCCAATAAACCACCAGAAAACTGGAAGTGGCGCTGTAGCTGAAGTGGTAGAGTGCTAGCCTTGAGCAGAAGAGCTGAGGGACAGCGCCCAAGCCCAGAGTTCAAGCCCCAAGACAGACCAAAAAAAAAAAAAAAAAAGAAAAAAAGAAATATAATGTATATTTCATAGTTAATTTATATGTTGCTACTTCTATCTCTGACTTTAACATTTAATGCATTTAAATTGAATGCTTTAAAATGTACGCATTATCCTGCCCATGCAATTGTAACCCCTCTGTACAGTATGTTCACAAATAAAATAAAATTAAATTAAAAAAAAATTGAATGCTTTAGTAATTTCTGTAAAGAAGACTGTCGTCACTAATGTTGGTTTTTCCCAAAAAGCTCAAATTTTGCCTGAGTATACTTGACTTCTCTGATTAACATTCTTTTAATTCAATGTCTGGATTTAGGCATATATCTGGAATGGATTTCATTACTTGATTAATTAGTTTTTGCTTTTCAAATATATGTATATATTTTTGCCTAACTTATGGCCTCTTTATCCATCTGAGCCATTTCCTATAATAAGGTTTTCCTATCAACATACTCCTGTATTACCATCTGTAGCAGGTTGGTGTGGTCTTCTAATGTCTTCAAAATGTTTTTGCCACACATAACAACTTCATTAATTATTAATGTAAATATGAATGCTTTATCTCCATTTATTTCTAGAAATATTTGTAACTGATGTGAGATATCATATAATTGACTTCAAGAAGAAAATTTTGAAAATACTAGAAATGGGCAGATAATTATCCACATTTAGTCATGGCATGGGTCCACTTTCCTGAAAAATGTTAGCACACTACTTCAGAGTAGTTATATATACAATAAATTTAAAGTGAATACATATCAAGATCTATTCATCCTAAATATATAGTGTAAAGATGGAAGGATAAATCGATGGTTTTCTTTTGCCTCTTGTTTATCATGAGTTATAGAAAGGAGTGATTCAAAATATTATTTCTTGTCCATTATATATAATATATATATACACACACATACATATAGAGGGTATGTGTGCATTTGTGTGTGTTAGTGTGTTTCCTCACTTATTTTATAAATTTTCTGCCTTCTAAGGAGGCTACCTTAGTGTCATCTGAGAAACCACTTTAAATGAAGGGTTTGTCTAGGAGATATCACAAATTTTCTTTAGACCAACAGTATTGATGGGATAGATTTTCATATGTGAACCAAACCCATTCCTAGAAGTACAACTGCCAAAGTCAAAAGCCATTGTTAATGATACAATGTCTCATAAACCATGCAAAAAATCCCCACCTGTACAGATAAACTTTTTATAACTACAACATTTACAGTGGTTAATATAAGAAATGACTTCTTTGAAAACTTTTGTCTTTATTGTTGACATATAAATTACCAAAGCATAATGTGTAGTCCAACACATTTTAATTTTGTGAATCTCCACATAAGAAATTATCATAGTGGCATATTCTCCATCAATAGCACTAAATATAATTAGTCTTAAACAATATAATTACAAAGCTTTCTTTTAAATTAGATCTGCATATACTTTACTACTAAACTGCTTGTGAGTCTGTGTACAATATCTAAACAAGTGTCATTATGACCTAAAAGCTTTGTGCTTTTTATGTACTCTAGTCTGAAACGTTTACTGCTACTATTACATTTTGCAATTACAGTGAAGTGAGGCAGAAAATAGCAGTTCAAAAAATGTATCCAAGTAATGAAGTTGGAACCATTAGTTTCAAGGCTGTTGTTATTTTAGTAAATATTTAATCTTCCTAGCAGCATGGGTTCCTAATTGATCTTTAAGTATTATTGTTCCTGGACACTTCTAATTGACTTCTAATTGCTACATTAAGCCAGTTAGAGAATAAAGTTTAATGGAATGGTGGAGATTTTACTGTACACTAAATCAACAGACTATAATAAAACTTAAAATTCATTCTTTACCATAGATATTTGAAACACAGTACAATAAAGTACTAAAGACTACTATGTACATCTATCCATCTATATTTATCTAGTTAGCCCCAAATCATTTTCCTTTCAAAAAGCTCTAAATAATTATTATATATCTCATTTATGTTATTTATCATGTGTTCAATAAACTTTAATCATAATAAAATCTCTCTTAATAAGAATTATTTTTTGGTAACTCCTAAAGTTCTATATATTTTATCTGAAGTTTAATTTTGGACACTGACTTACACTCCTTCAGATATATTCTTATGCGTGGTTCTTAAGAATATTCTTAAGGTAGATTTGTGTTCAAAAAGAGAATGGTCTATCATATGGATGATTTTTCCTTCCATTAATTTATTGAAGTTTTGGAGGAGTGTGTGTTGTTCTTTCAATTGTCTTGTAGAATCTGACAATGACCGTAAGTAATTATGGGCTATTATTAATATCATTGCTTCAGTTTCATTACTTATATGAATCTTTTTTTTTGTCAGTCATGGCGCTTGAACTCTGGGCTTGGGCACTGTCCCTGTGCTCTTCAGCTCAAGGCGAGTGCTTTACCACTTGAACCACAGCTCCATTTCCATTTTTCTCATTGTTTATTGGAGGTAAGAGTCTCACAGACTTTCTTGCCTGGGCTGGCTTTGGACTGTGATCCTCAGATCTCAGCCTCCTGGGTAGCTAGGATTATAGGCATTAGCCACCAGCGCCTGGCACTTATATGAATCTTTTACATGTTTATTTCCCCTTGGTTCAATTTTGGTATGTAATATTCATTTAAAAATGTCTAAAGTTTTAGAATTTCTAGATTATTAGAATATGTTTTGAAGTATTTTCTAGTAGCCATATGAATTCCATGGTTATTTCTTAGATCAACTTTTCACTGTTAATTATATTAACTTGAGTCTTCTCACTCCTTTTTGTAAATTTGGCTAGTGTTTATTTCATCTTGTTTATCTTCATATAAAGGGTCATATGCATATCACCTACACAGGGGATAATTTGAACAATTAACTTATAATTTAATAAAATAAATACCAAGAAGCAGGTGCTTGAGATGTGAGGGACATGAGGTCAGGAAAGGGGTAGATGAATGAGGAGAGAAAAGGTAGGCAAACACAACCATAATATTCAGTGACTATGTAACTGGTAATATCTATCGGTAATTTAAAGAGAACATGGGGTTAGATGAGATAGAGAAAATAATAAAAATGAGTGACATTGATCAAAATGCATTTCACTCACAAATTGGCATGCTGAATAACAGTCCCCTTGTACAAGTACATGAAGATAATAAAATTAGTATTAAAAACCTTGTCTGTCTTTCATTAATCCACTTTTTTTTCTTGCATATTCCCCTTATTCCAATTCTATTGGAATCTTCATTATATCCTTTCATCTACTCATTTGGGGCTTGTTTTAATCTTGTTTCCTTCAGAACTTCCCCATTGCACTGCCTTTGTTGTATCCTAAATATTCTAAAAAGTTGTGTTTCCATTTTCACTTGATTATAGGAATTAATTTTTCCCTGTTAGTTTTTTAATGACTCAATGGCCAGTCTGACATGGTATCATTTTCAAACCATGTGTTGTAATATTTTCTGGAGTTTTTTGCTGTTGACATCTACTTTTAATACATCTCATTTTCTTTTCTCTCTCTCTCTCTCTCTCTCTCTCTCTCTCTCTCTCTCTTTTGTCAGTCCAGGGGCTTGAATTCTCAACTTGGGTGCTGTCCCTGAACTCTTTGGCTCAAGCTTAGTGCTCTACCATGGGAACCACCGGGCCATTTTCAGTTTTCTGGTGGTTAATTGGATATAAGAATCTCACAGACTTTCCTGTCTGGGCTGGCTTTGAACCTAGCTTGGATTACAGACGTGAGCACTGGTGCTCGCATCCATTGCATTTTGATAGAATAAAATGATGTGTTTTTTTTTCTGCTTACTTATTTACTATTTATTTGGTTTATGTCCTAACATATTATTAGTTTTTCTTATTATAAATTTCTTCCCTTAATTCTATTTTTTCCAAGAGTTTTAATCTTTGTTGAGTTCCTTTTCATCATTCTGTAGTCTGTCATTTTATTTAAAATATACTTTTTAATTGAATTGATCTTTAATTTGTTCAACAGCTTGCTGTCATTATTTTATGTTTTTGGAGCTGTCATATGAACTCAGGTAATCATGCTGGATAGTCAAGTACTCTTTTGTTTTCTCCCTGCTTTTATTCATTTTTGCTCTGGTTATTTTCTGCTTTATGTCCATTTTGACCTGTATCATAATACTGTTTTATATTTTTCACTGTAGCTGAAAAATATGGCAGGTACCTGCCATTGTGACCGAACTTTTCTATTCAAATTGGGTCTTCAAATTTGTTTGTCATGAATGACCTTGAAATAAAATCCTCCTGATCTTAGCATTTGGGTAGTTGAGATATCTAGGATTTACCACCATGCTCAGTTATTGTTTAGATGTCACCTTATAAAGCATTTTCCTGGTCATCCTCCAACCATCATTTTTCTAATCCCCATCTCCTGGTTTATTAGGATCACAGATATGAGTCACTGGTGCCTGATTACATTTTTATTGTTATTTTAAAGGCTATTTGTCCCCCCTTCCCTCAGTCTCTCCCAGTTTTCCCCTCCCATCCCCATCCACAAGTTGTATAATTCATTTTCAATATAGTGTCTAGTGAGTACAACTACTGCTGTATTTATTCACCCTTTCCCTTTCCTTTATGTGCCCCTCCTTACCCTTCTAAAGATAGATGAAGGAACAAATGAGACCAAATGAAAGGGAAGAAAAACAGTACAAAGAAGAAAAAATCCTCTTGTTTCCATTTCCTTGAGTTCAATTTGATAAATATTATTTTCATGATGAGTTGCACATAGGCATAGTGACTTGGTATTCCATTCCTAAGAATATCCTCCTTTGGTCTCACTATGTATGAATGCCTAGAATCCAGTATACTTTATCATGTCTTCATGTATTTAAGATTTATTTTCCTCAGAAGAGAGAAAACAATACCAATCGGTCTCTCTGGGCTTGGCTTATCTCCCTTAAGTTGATTTGTCTAAGGTCCATTTATTTTCCCACAAATGACAGAAAAATATTTTTTCTAATGACTATGCAAAGTCCCATTTTTATGTAGGTACCAAGACCTCAGGTCTGTTTCAACAACTTATCTATTATGAATAGTGTAGCAATAAACATGGATATGCAAATCTCTTTATGGTAGCTTGTCTCATATTCTGGGTAGATGTCCATTATTGGTATGGTTGGGTTGCAAATAAGATCTATGTTTGTTTTTTGAGGAAGTTCCAGACCTGCTCATTTACTAGTTTATAGATTTATTTATATTATTTTATCACCATTCTTTTGAGCTCATTTTTCGAAAATGAATTCTAATTCACACTATTTTTCAAGTCTTATAACATGAAATTGTTTATTTTTTTGCAGACAGGTTGTTTTATTTATTTACTTATTATATCATTGATGTTTTATTTTGGAATTTATGCATCTGAGGCTCAGTTTTTCCTTAGAGATTTCAACCCTGTTCCATTTCTGTTTAAGTTATGATACTGTGTAAATAAGACTTGTGAATACTATCATGGTGTAATTTTTACCACCATACTCAGTAGTCAAACATTCATCTACCAGGATCCATGTACTTAGCCTAGCAGCTTTTTCCACTTAGTTAAAACATTGGTGACAGAATCAGTCACTTAAACCAACAAACAATATAATATACAATATAATCTAAGTAAAAGCAATCACTGGAATCTCCTTCAGTGCATTTAGAGATGTAAAGAAGCAAAGGCCAATACATTGTGAACTAGACAACCATTGATAATGGAAAGAGGTAAGAGGGAAAAATATTAGTGAAGAGTACAAGATGTAATGTGCAGGAAGAATGGAAGGCAAGGCATATAAAATGAATGAAGGTGAATCAAGAGAAAGGGGAAGATGGAAGAAAAGGTTTACCTAAAATTATAGTAAGCCGAAAGGAAAAAGGGAAACAATAATCTCAGCATCTAACAGCTTACTTTAATAGAGATAACAAAGAATGAATGTGCACAAAGAAATAGAGATGTAAAATACGAGGCAGACCTGATAAAATAGGTTAAAAAATGGGAAAAGGCAAAGGGAGAGAGATAACAATTGACTCTGTTATGATGGTGTGTGGCTTTCTTAACTTGACTGCAAAAAATCAGAAGGGAGTAAATAACAAAGAAAACAAAAGTGAGAAAGAAAGAACAAAAAAACTTCAAATAAACAAAAAATAGAAAATATAGAAGCACAATAAGTGTGTATTTTCTTGTTTTGCTGTCTTGAGCAGAATTTCTTTTTCTAAGTATAATGTGGGGATTAAACTGAATAGGAGTATTGTTGTGCATTGCCTGTTGTTAAGGCATGAGCATAGAAAGGTAGACTTAAAGTTACAGTTGCAAGTTCCCATGCTGGTTTTTCATGCCAGGCTCCTAACTTCCAGAAACTGACCTTTCCCATTTGACTTGTGGTATGTTCTAAATGTCCCTGGTCCCACTCACCTCCATGCCTAGCTGACCCCTACCAACTCACAGGCTGACCAAATCAGTCACAATTTGGTTGTAGGTTAGACTGCAGTGATGGGCCTAGTTTTGCGGATTTAGTGATCCTTCTTACTGGGCTCATTTTGAGTTCCCTAAGATGTACCTGTGGCTACTGGCAGAACTGTGTTGATCCTCAGGATTTTTTCTCTCCAGACATTCTGTGATGTGGCTGGTGAGTTTCCATCAGTTGGAAGATTTCCATGGAACACATGCCAGGCTGGTTCAGAGATCTAAGCTAAAACACCTTCTCCCAAACACACTCCTTTCTATGGTCTTTGGACTCTATGCTCTGTGATTTGAAATACAATTTATTTTGTAACTACATTTGTTATAAATTGCATGATAGATATTTTCTCATTCTATTTGAAGTCAATCACTAAATTTAATTGTCTCCCACCGTAAGTAGTTAATGACATTTTCAATTTGTATTTAGTGATACAATGATAGACAAGAAAACTTTTTTTGCAAATGTGATATTATTTGAAAAAAAATATTTGTAATATTCTAATGAATAAATTTTACTAAGCTTCAATTGAGATGTAAAGTGGCTGGTTACAGATTCATTATTATATTATATCTTAAATTCTTTTATTCAATTTAAGCAACCTCTCTATACCATAAATCCTGAGTGATGAGGTGGTCATACTCATTGCCTATTAGATAAATCTAGCTTCCACAAAATTGCTTATTAAATTTGGTCAATTTTTAAATGGTAATTTATTTCCTCATTATAGTTGTGAAGAGAGTGGTGGATACAGAGCTAATAATTATGAAAAAACAAGCTGAATAAATGGATAATTAAAGTCACTAAACTTCTTGATGTTTATTTCTAATTAAGCATCTGGAAAATAGAAGGAGTATTTCCAACTACCGTAAACCATGTATATATACTGATTGTTTCAGTTGGAAGTGTATTTCTTATGCCTAAAGATGAAGAAGTCATAATAAATTCAGGGAGAGATAATTCAAAAATCATACTTTATTTGACAAGAATAATCAAGTGAATTTGTCTCTAAATTATTATCTATTTTTTTAAACCAAAGAAAGGAAATAATCTATAAGGCTGTTGATGTCAGACAAAATAGATCATCATTCTATATGTTTTGACAATGTTTAACAGAGTGTGGTTAGAAATTGTTCTCATTATTTCATCAAGTAATAAAATATAGGTTTGACTCCATAAAATACATGCAAAGAGGAACTTTTTTTAAACTCAGGGTCAGGGCACTGTGGAGGAACTTCTTAAATTGAGAATTAAGGCAATGCAAACATTTATTATTTATTAAAATTAATAAAAAGTGACAATTGAATTATTTATTGGAAATTAGAAAGTTTCAGAAAGTTATTAAATATAGAACTAGTTTTTAGTGAAGAGCTTTTAGTGAGAAAAATAATTTGCCTTTTCAAAGTTTGAATCAATAGATTGATTTCTCATGATTCTTTTTGATGATAGGATTTGGGGGGGGGCAGTATTTGGGTTTTAATTCGGGGTTGCATGCTTTTGATAGACTATAAACCACCTGAATTTTATCCCATGCTCCTTTTACTTTGTTTAATTTCTATAGATTCTCATATTTATCCCCAGATGGTATAGTCTGAAATCTTCTTATGTACACTTCTTGCAATGCTGGAATGGCAGGTGTACACAGCTTTTTACTCTATTGGTTGAGGTGGGGGTCTTAGTTTGCCTTGTCAGGCTTTAAATGATGATTGTCCTGATGTTTACCTCCTCTTTAGCAAGGATTACAGTTATGAACCACCATATTTTCTTCTTATTGTAGACTCAAACTCTCCAAAATAACTCCATACAAACTGTTGGTAGATAGAACATAACTAACTTTACTGCTATCATCTGGAAAACAATTTTTATCATTTTTGCCACAGTTTCAGAAGAGAACATGAAATAAGGGATGAGCACAGGACTTTGTTATCTGTCACATTGTGGTTCTTTCGTTTCTGCTGGAATTGGAGCCTGAACTCAGAACCCGTACACCTGCTGAACTTTTTGATAGTCTGGCTTTTTGTTGCTTATATTGAAGATAAGAATCTCTCAAATTTGTCTGCCCATTCTGGCTTTGATCCATATTTCTCAGATCTCAGCCTCATAGGAAGATAAGAACAGAAGCATGAGCCAGAAGTACTTGGCTTGGGTCAAATTCTTTAAGATGGATTTGCCAAATTGGGAAAATGCTTGAGACAGGGCATTTGCTCTGCAGTTACTATTAATAATAGTATTAGGGAAAAAAACAGACAGAAGTGAGGACCTTAAAATTAATGAGCAATTGCTATGGCAGAAGTTATTTGCTGTTGTCCTTGATAAATTAATCTTTGTGAATTTAATTATATTATAATGTTATTTACTAGTGGATATTTTTATTTCATTTTATATTTTGTTTCTAATTGTTTATAACCTTTTATTAGTTGTACAAAGGGGATTCAAGGTTTCAATTGAAAATGTCACTTTACAAGTAAAAGGCATCTTGATTAATGTCACCTAGTCATGTACCATCCATCATTTACTATTATTTGCTTACTGTCTTTTGAATACTCCAGTATCTTTAAGTAGTTATACAAAGCAGTTGCTATTCAACAAAGTGTATGAATATAATACACCTTTATTAGTGTCACTATTTGCAATATTCTCACTCACCACTCTCATTTCTCACCTTTCCTTACTTTTCTTAAGTTTTAGGCTATGTTTTGTTTTTTTTTGAAAATTTAACAAAAGCAATTTGTGTATACAATGAATATATATCTGTATCATCCCTTCAAAATCTACATTCGCCTTCTACCCACCCCTTTCTTTATTTGCCACAATTCTTTGGTATATACAATGTATTCTTTCCTACATTCTACTCCCTTCTTCCGTCCTTTATTTTACCTGTATATTTTTTTCTAAAAGAAACTACCTCTTGATAAACTTTTTCTTCTGTACTATTATAGTAATATTTTAAACAGCATTTTTATTAATATGTATTCTTTATCATATTCAAGGTGCTTTATATATAATAAACTTATTGATTGCATTCTACTCTATTCTTCATTTTATAGATTTGTGAGTTGAGTATGTTATCCAGGGTATAGCTACAACATAAACTTATATGTGTAAACCCATTAATGTTTTTATCTTTCAAATGACAGGGATGTAGAGAGCCTGGGATGTGGAAAGGAGGATAAATGCAGAGTTATATGGAAGAAAGACAGCCTCTTCAGTAAATGGTGCTGGCAAAATTGGTTAACTACTTGTAGAAAACTAAAGCTAGATCCTTATATATCACCCTG
>NW_012267273.1:5294840-5297442 GCF_000151885.1 Dipodomys ordii | reverse complement strand
GGGATGGGGGGAGGGGGGAGGCTGGGAAGGGATGGGAAGGGTAAACAAAGGAGGAGGCTGCAATTCTTGGTAAGAAATGTACGTATTATCCTGCCCATACAATTGTAACCCCTCTGTACAGTATGTTCACAAATAAAATAAAATAAAATTTAAAAAAAATAAAATTAAATCCCCCAACAACAAATCCTTGAAGAAACCATTGCCCGATAAATAAGTGGGCTAAAGACTTAAAGAAAAACTTCTCTGAAGAGGAAATAAGAATGACCAGTAGTATTACCTTTTATTCCTAACTTCCAATAGTGTTTCTCTTTCCAAGACAAATCAACACTATGGTTGGATCACCATATATGAGGAGTGTAAGGAAAGTCCAGTGATGTTTACTGAAAGATTAAACAAGTATACAAGTCTGATATTCCCTTGCAATTGGAGCCTCAATCCACTTGTATATGATTCCTTTCTATTTATAAACATAAAGAAAGCTTTCCAAAATGATGTAATACCTTAGTGTAATACCTCAGTGACCAAGTAAGCATCTAAAATTATATCACACAATAGCTCCACACTTTAATTTGCCAGTGTTGTTTAAAGAAGGCTCTATCTGTCTGCCTATCTATCTATCTATCTATCTATCTATCTATCTATCTATCTATCTATCTATCTATCTATCTATCTGTCTATCAGATCAGGATTTGGGTACTGCAGGGTTTTGAGAAAAGGCTTCCCTAAGTTACATAAGATAGAGGTCTTCATGACTCAGTCTTCCAAGTACTAGCATAAAAATGTATCACCATGTCACACTAAATCCTGCATCCAACATTTGGTAGCCTATGAGGACTAGGAAACAGATTTTGTGCAAATGAAATCTTCATTAATCCAATTTAATGTTATATGTATTGATTAAAAAGTTGAACCCTTTAAGGAGAATTATGATATAAAAGAAAAATAAGGTACTAGATGAACTTAAATTAGTTATAAAAAGTAAAAATGTCAGGTCTTAATAGCAGTATGTTTCTGATTCAAGGCTAATGAAAGTGAACATTATGAGGTCAGGCTGATGTAGGAATGCAGCATGTAGGAGGTCAATAGGTGAGCTATAAATTCTTTCAATGAACTATTGAATAGATAACCTTGATGACCTTCATAATCAGAAAGTAAGATCAAGACCTTTTATAAAATTGTGAAGAGACACTTCTCCATTCCCATCTTGAAATTTCATTCACATATAAAATGATAAAATACATAATTTTAAGTAAAAGAGTAGATTTGTGAATGTCTGTACAGATATGAAGACAAGCATCAGCTTATATTGAGGAAATATTATAGTTTATTAATATAAGTATTTGATTTGTATTAAAATGTAAAGTTATTTGGATAAAATAATCTATTAATGATTAGACATAAAATGTCAAAGGAACACTAGTCTTAATAGAAAAATCTTGGTGTGCATGGATGAATGGGGACCTTTCTCTCCCAGCTGCGGAAACTTAGGTGAGTTTCTTCTTGAAAATTCAGTTTGGAGTTCCGGGAATATGGCGGAGGAGAAGCTAGAATCTGAACAAGCTCTTGCATAGAAAGCAATTTTAGAGTTACAGTGAACAGTCCTAAGCCAGAGAATCACACCAAGTGTGCCATCACAGGACAGAGGGTTAGACAAGAGAGGGGAAGCCAAGGCAAAAAGACACATCTGAGCGCCTGCCAGCAGCCACGGCGGCTGCGGCAGCAGTCATGGCGGTGCCTGCAGGGCACCATAACTGAGCCACAGAGAGTCCGGGACGAAGGAGCCAGACGCGTCGGGCGAGCGGATTCTACTCAACACCAGCAAGAACCCACAAAGAGCAGACATGTTCATCCTGCAGTTTGCAGACCAGAGACGACCCAGGAACCAAGACTTGGCTTGAGTAGAAGCCCAACGTCCTCACTCCTTCTCAGGGAGCAGAGGAGGGAAGGCCACCCCTCCCACCCCAGCACCGGTGATCTCCATCTTGGATACCGACAAAGCTCAGCGGAGCTGCCAGCTCCAGCTCAGGCCTTGAAATAAAATGAGTCATTTAGCAGGTCACAAGAACTTAATGGTGGCGTGACATGCCAGACTCAGATCCATCCAGGGAAAAGTCACACAGCTCGGGCATCAGCCATAGGAGTGGCTTTCTTCACTGGGTAATCAGAGCCAGAGGCTGCCCCTCCCTCTAGGAGCCTCCACAATCAATTGAAAATCAGTAAACATAAACCCTGAGAATGGCTCCAGGCTGGGCTCTGTGAGGTTTTCACAAAATAGCCCCAGGGAAAAGCTACTGTTTGTTAAAAGGCCTCAACTCTACCTAGAACCTAGCCTCATCACTGCATTCCCCTCTTTTGTGATTCTCAAACCAGATCACCCTCCCATTAAACTAACCTGGGAAGGGGATCTCAAAATCTTGGGTACAGCAGAGCATTTTTCTGCCTGTTGGAACAATCTGACATAAGAAACCAATCAAGCCACAGGACCTCAAGCAGACCAGACACTCCAACAAGAGGCTGGTTACAGACACAAGGGAGATACAGGATTCTTCCCACCCCTCCCAAATAAATCAAAAAAAAATTAAAGAACTTTTTCTTCTTCTTC
>NW_012267273.1:5289634-5294790 GCF_000151885.1 Dipodomys ordii | reverse complement strand
CTCTAATAACAACAGATGCTGGAGGGGATGTGGACAGAAGGGAACCTTACTTTACTGTTGGTGGGAGAGTAAACTTGTACAACCACTTTGGAAAGTAGTATGGAGGTTCCTCAAAAGACTCCACATAGAGCTTCCCTATGACCCAGCAATCCCATTTTTGGGCATTGACCCAAATGTTTACAAATAAGACCACACTAAAGCTACCAGCACAACTATGTTTACTGCAGCCTTATTTACCATAGCTAAGATATGGAACCAACCCAGATGCCCCTCAGTAGATGAATGGATCAAGACAATGTGTTATATATACACAATGGAATTCTATGCCTCCATCAGTATCCTGATTTAGACATGACATTAATAACTTGCAGAGAATTTCAGGAGAGCACAAGATAGACTCTGGATGGAGCAGCACTGAGAAACAGGAGGGTGGGATGATAGTGAATACTGCCTAATGAGCTAGGAAACAACGTGTGGCTTACAGAACTATGATGACCCCACAGCTCTAAGTAGCAGTCACTTCTGAAAATACCTAGATGGTAATATTTGAATGACAGTACTACTGCAGCAAGCAGTATTACACTAATAGCATAGGCCTAAATATGAAAATGAGTGATTTCATTCTTAGCATAGTATTTCCAGGGATGAAAAAAAATCAACAAACACCAAATCATTAATTCTGATATTCAGACAAGCAGCCTATTTAAAAATACATTTGCTAATGCACTTTTCTGTAGACAATATAATACATGGAGAATATACCTATTTTTCCTATGCTGGTGATCTAACTCAGGATTTAAAACATGCTAAGCAAGTACTCTATGTCCGAACTCTATCAGCAACAGGAAAAAAATAACTAAGCAAATCTACAGCAAATTCATACTTGAATTTAGCGAGGTTTTTGTTCCCTTTCTTGTGCTTTGGAAGAATCGATATTGCCACCACTAAACAATTCTTACATATATTTATTTCTTAACCTTTTATTTATTATAAAATCTCTCCATAAAAAATTGATAAATATTTAAAGAAAATTGTAGGGCAAGTAAAATAAAAATATTTTTAATGGTGTGACATTGAATTAAAGACATGTAGAAGTAATGGTAATTTTACTCATTTTAATTATGTATAAAGAGATTTTTTGATTACTAGGTGTTTATAGCAGCTAGGTTATGATTATAAAAATAAAATAAATATATAATAAAGGAATTACCTTGATGTCAGAATTCATCAATGTAAAAGCGGAAGTAAACCTTGATGGCTGAAGTAGAAGTATTCACTGATTATTCGCTTAAGCTTGCACACACAAATTGTGACTGTCTTCAAAGTGTCTTGTTTGCAAGTGCTTTTTATTTGAAGTAGTTTGGGTTGAGAGTTCAGAAACTAGCATAATTTATTTATTTATTTATTTTTTGTCACTCGTGGGGCCTGAACTCTGGGTCTGGGCGCTGTCTCTGAGCACTTCAGCTCAAGGCTAGCACTATACCATTTGAGCCACAGCAACACTTCTGCCTTTTTCTGCTTATGTGTTGCTGAGAAATCGAACCCAAGGCCTCAGGCTTGTAAAGCAAGCACTCTACCAGTGAGCCTCCTTCCAAGTCCATAATTGATTTTTTATGCCAACAAAATGTTGAGGTTTTAAGAGATATGTATTATTATTAATAATAATAATATCTTTAAATAGTTGTACAAAGGATTCAACATCAAAAATGCAGTTTATGAATACAATGCATCTTGGTTAATGTCACTCCTTTCAGTATTCTCACCGATCCCTCCATTATCCATGATTTCCCCACTTTTTTTAGTATAAATATATATATATATATATATATATATATAATTATTGACTGTATTCTCCTCTTCTCTTTATTTATCTACCCCTTCCTCTTTATCCCACTCTGGATTTTATTTTGTTGAATTTTAACTTTGCCTTTCTAAGGAATTACAGTAGTTCAGTTCTCCCACATTTAAATACATTCTTGCATACCACTGAAAGAAGCATCTGTACATTTTGTATCATTGAAATACCATGAATTTCCAATTATGTCCAATAACCTTCGTTATATCAAACTAAGTCTGCAAGCTACCAATAAGATCTTACAGTTACCAAAGCAATATAGAGACATTTTTTAAAAATCCAGAGTAAAAAAGACATAGCAACTAGAACAAGATTCCCATATTTAATAAATTTAAAATGCATGAGTCAATATTTACCGCTCATTAAATTATATTTTAGACATTTCTAGAGCTGTAGCATTAGTAAATGTGCTGCACAGATTACATCAACCATTCTCTGTGGTTAGCAACTATATTTCATTATTGTATTACCTATTCATTGCCTTCATTAAGGTTTTCTAGATATTTATTTTGTTCATATTATAATCTTATGTTATAAGTACAATATAAAAAAATCAATGACGAAAATTTTTTGGACACATAATGGCAGAGATAAAGACTAGCATAGGTAGTGTGATTAGACTTTAATTGCAATGTAAACAACAGTAAATGTTAGCAATAAATTTATCTTTCTTCTTTGTGTGTACTCAGAATAATTTGAGAGATCATGTTTTGCCAACTGCACAACCCAAGCCATGAATATCTCCACTTTCAGAACACGCTAATACAACATTCATATTTCCTGCTTGCTTTGAGCTTTGTTAGCTACAGATGTGAGGTGTATTTGGGACAGAAACTTAGACAAGGTGGATGCAGATCTAGTACATCTCCCTTTAACATATATCAACATCCTTTAAATTATGAAGTAATTATTATTAGATCATTGATTTTAGCCTATTATTCAAAGACTCCTTGACTGGAGGGTTCTTACCTTCATCTCTTGATTCTAAACTCATCAATTTTATGTTGTGTTGATGATGAAGGTAAGGGAACAAATGGATTTTTAACAATTGGTTCATCTTTTCATGCTATAAATAAAATTGCAAGTTTTGTGATTCCTTTATGTCCCAAACCATTATACTCTCCTCATTCCCACTTTTCTTCTTGTTCATTTTCCTTTCCAAATTGTTCAGTATTCCCTTTTTTATGTTTAATCTATTGTGAAAATACTGTACAGAGGGGTTACAGTTACATGAGCAAGGTAATGAGTACATTTCTTACCAAGTATTGTTGCCTCCTCCTTTGTTTTTCCCCTACCATCCTTTTCCTCCCACTTCCACAACTACCTCCCCTCTAAATTGTAAAGTTTGTTGTTCAGCAGTGTCTCATACATCTCATTGTTGCATTTTTTCCCTTCCCCTCCCCTAACTTATAACAACATCAAGTATAGTGAAAACAAGGGTTATATCGTAGGGGAGGAACATACAAAGTAACAAAATTAAATCACATGGTACTTTATAAATACATTAGAAACAATAACAAGAAAGAAAAAAACACACTTGTGTCCATATTTTGGGGTTCATTTCGCTTAATATCTTATCTGGACATAAGGATATTGCTTTTGACCTTTTCTGCTTGTTCCAGACATATACTAGTTATTGCAAATAAGGGAAACCATAGGACCTATGTTTCTTTGGGCCTGGCTTACTGGCACACTTTCTTGATCCATTCATCTACTGAGGGGAATCTGGGTTGGTTCCCTATCTTAGCTGTGGTAAATAATGCTGCAATAAACATAGTTGTGCTGGTAAGTTTAGTATGGTCTTGTTTGTGATCATTCAGGTAAATGCTCAAAAGTTGGATTGCTGGATAATAAGGGAGCTCTATGTGGAGTCTTCTGAGGAACCTCCATACTGTTTTCCAAAGTGGTTGAACAAGTTTACACTCCCACCAACAATGCAGTAGGGTTCCCTTCTGTCCACATCCCCTCCAGCATCTGTTGTTATTAGCGTTCTTATAGCCATTCTAACTGGGGTGAGGTGGAATCTCAATGTTGTTTTGATTTGCATTTCTTTTATGGCTAGAGAAGTTAGCATTTCTTCAGGCCATTTTATAAATTCAATACGATACCTATCAATATTCCAACCTCATTCTTCAAGGAAATAGAAGAGGTAATCCAACATTTCATGTGGAACAATAAAAGACCCTGAATAGCAAAAATGATACTTAACAGAAACAACAGTGCTGGAGGAATATCAATGCCAAATTTCAAACTCGACTACAAAGCCATAGTAATCAAAACAGCTAGGTACTGGCACAAGAAGAAACCTCAGGACCAACAGAATAAAATTAAAAACCCAGAAATGAACCTATAGACCTATAGCCACCTAATCTTCAATAAGAGAGCTAAAAAAAATATAATGGAAGGGAGACAGCCTCTTCAGTACATGGTGCTGGCAAATTTGGTTAATTACCTGTAGAAAACTAAAGCTAGATCCTTATATATCACCCTGCACCAGAATCAACTCCAAATAGATTAAAGACCTCGGAGTCAAAGCAGACACTCAAAACATTACAGCATGAAAAGGAGAAACCCTACCACTCCTTGGCACAGGCAAAATTTTCTTAATAGAGACCCAGAAACACAACAAATCAAAGAAAGGTTGGACAATTGGGATTGCATGAAATTGCAGAGCTTCTGCATGGCAAAGGACATAGCACAATCTATAGAAAGGCCACGGTTTGTGAGAAGATCTCCACTAGCCATACAACTGACAAGGGTCTCATATCTAAAATATACCTGGAACTAAAAAAATTAAATCCCCCAGCCAGAAGGACAAGATGGCGGAGGAGAAGCTGGAAGCTGAACAAGCTCTCGCATAGAAAGCAGTTTTAGAGTTCCAGTGAACAGTCCTAAGCCAGAGAAACACACCAAGTGTGCCATCACAGGACAGAGAGTTAGACAAGTGAGAGAAAGCCAAGGCAAGAATACACATCTGAGCAACAGCCAGCCGCCGGCGGCGGTGGCGGCGGCGGCAGGATCGCGGTGGAGACCGCAGCCAGGCTATCGGCGGCGGCAGCGCCGCGGTGGAGACTGCAGCAGGCAATACCTGAGCACTGAGAGTCCCGGACGAAGGAGCCAGACGCAGCGGGCGAGCAGATTCTACTCAACACCAGCAAGAACCGACAAGGAGCAGACAGCTTCATCCTGCAGTTTGCAGACCAGAGACGACCCAGGATCCAAGACTCGGCGTGAGTAGAAGCCCGACATCCTCACTCCTTCTCAGGGAGCAGAGGAGGGAAGGCCACCCCTCCCCCCTCCC
>NW_012267273.1:5275840-5277262 GCF_000151885.1 Dipodomys ordii | reverse complement strand
AAACACTGAACACCAAATTAAGGAAATAAAGAAATTCATACAAGACCTAAAACAGAATTTAAACAAAGAATTTGAAGCCATCAAAGCTGACCAATTAGAAGGAAAAGAGATAAAAAACAAAGTCGAGAGTCTTGACAGCAGGTTAGACCATGCAGAAGATCGAATCTCAGGGATTGAAGACAGCCTAGATATTATACAGAAAAAACATACAACCATCCAAGACAAGTCCAAGAAATATGGTAGATCTATCCAACACATGGAAGACACCATCAGAAGGCCTAATCTAAGGAAAATGGGTGTAGAGGAGCATCTAGAAACAGAAGTTAATGGTCTAGGAAATTTGTTTAACAGGATCCTAGCAGAGAACTTCCCAAACATACAAAAAGATAGGCCTATTCAGATAAAAGAAGCTTTTAGAACCCCAAACATACCAGACAAGAATAGGACATCCCACAATCACATTATAATCCACACAGGATCAACTCAGACCAAGGAAAAGATCCTTAAAGCTGTCAGGGAGAAAAGATTAATCACCTATAAAGGGAAACCAATCAGAATCACCTCAGATTTCTCAGCAGAGACAATCAAAGCAAGAAGGGCCTGAAATGATGTATGCCATGCCCTAAAAACAAACAACTATCAACCAAGAATACTGTACCCAGCTAAACTCTCCTTCATCACTGAAGGCCAAATAAAAACCTTCCATAGCAAAGAAAAATTGAAACAATACATCTCTACCAAACCAGCCCTACAACAGATTCTTAAAGAAGTCCTACACATAGAAAACCAACAAGACCACAATAAAGGCCAAGAAACCGCACCGAAACTGAGAATCCAAGAACCATAGGAAGAACCCAGTTTTCGCAGCCTCCAAGAAGGTGGATAACATCGCAGGAACTCCCAAATACCTTTCAGTCCTATCTCTTAATGTTAATGGACTGATCTTTCCAATTAAGCGACATAGACTGTCTAGTTGGATTAAAAAACAAGACCCTTCTATCTGCTGCCTTCAGGAGTCACATCTTGCCCGTAAAAACAAACACATTTTCAGTGTTAAAGGCTGGAACAAAATCTACCAAGCAAACGGCCCCCATAAACAGGCGGGCGTTGCAATCCTAATACCAGATAAAATAGACTTCAAATTAAATTTCGTGAGAAGAGATAAAGAAGATCGCTACATACTAATTAAGGGATCTCTCCTTCAGGAGGATATTACAATTCTAAATATCTATTCGCCAAACAATGAGCACCCAAATTTATCAAAGAAACACTACTTTCCCTCAAATCCCATATAGATCCAAAGACATTAATTGTTGGGGATTTTAACACACGACTCACCCCACTAGATAGATCAACTCGGCAAAAACTCAACAGAGAGACCACAGATCTAAACCGCTGCATAGATCAACTAGACTTAACAGA
>NW_012267273.1:5268256-5272773 GCF_000151885.1 Dipodomys ordii | reverse complement strand
TCCCCTATGACCCAGCATTCCCACTTTTGGGCATTTACCCAATTGTTTACAAACAAGACCACACTAAAGCTACCAACACAACTATGTTTATTGCAGCATTATTTACCATAGCTAACATATGGAACCAACCCAGATGCCCTTCAGTAGATGAATGGATCAAGAAAATGTGGTATATATACACAGTGGAATTCTATGTCCATCAGAAAGAATGACATTGCCCTATTTGGTTGGAAATGGAAAAACTTGGAAAAAATTATATTAAGTGAAGTAAGCCAGACACAAAGAAACACAGGTCCCATGGTTTCCCTTATTTGCAATATCTAGTATATGTATGAGTCAAGCGGAAAAAGTCAGATAATATGATGTTAGGAAAATGAATCCTTAGATAGGTATTTAATTTTTTTTCTTTCATGCATGTGTTTCTAATGCATTTATAAGACTATTTCTTGGTTGTTTTGTATGTCCCTTCCCCACAGTATAACCCCCGCTTTCACTATATTTGATGTCACTATAACTTGTGGAGGAGATGGGGAAAAACAAGTCGTTTAAGGATTCAGGTGGACCTGTTGCAACAATGAGAAGTACAAATTGTCATGTCAAAAACGAGTTTTACAATGTCGGTCTGGGCGGAGGGGGGGAAGGATTGGGTGGAGGGGGGAGGCTGGGAAGGGAGGTGAAATTTAAACAAAGGAGGAGGCTGCAATCCTTGGTAAGAAATGTATGCATTATCTTGCCCATGTAATTGTAACCCCTCTGTACAGTATGTTCACAAATAAAATAAAATTAAAAAAAAGAAAATTCAGTTTACCAACATAAATATAGTGAGACCAATTAAAAACACAAATGTATTAGGAGCATTGCATAATTTGGCCTTTTAATTCTTAGTTCTTTTAATATAATGAGGTTATGAAAAAAATAGAAAAATCTTATGATTAGCCAACAGTATTTTGAGACCCATTAATCTTCAATTAAAGAAATCATTTGAATTAGGAGAGGAACTCGAACAAATATACTTCACTGTGGTATTTACAACACAGACATCATATCTTTTAATCAAATTTGCCCCATCTATATCAATCTTCTATAACCATTCTTCTTTCTCCATGCTAATTAAAAAATTTTCATGAATTTATTCGTGCTATGTTTTTCAATATATGAAACATATTTCTGCCGGAGATGTGGCTCTGTGATAGACTTTCTCCTTAACAATGGTGATGCTCTGGCTTAAATGCCAAGAGTGGCAAAAAACATTTAAAAAATAATATTTTTGCAATGAATTTTCTGTTACTTTTTATTTTCTTCCAGACCTACTTGTTGTTTACCCCCCTCAAGACCAAAGAAAAGAAGTATTTTCAAACTATTCATTTGACAAAAAATTTATACTCAAAATACATAAGTCGAATAAAATACGAAATGTGAAAAGAATAAACAATACACTGTATAACTTAGTGATGTAATTGTATAGACAATTCTCAATAGCAAAATGTGCAAATGTCTAATAAATATATCAAAACATATCTGCATTCAAAAAATTCATTTGGTGTGTGGAAAAGGAGGATAAAAAATATGGTGAGAATGTAAACTTGTCTAGCCACTAAGAGAATCATTATGGAGATTCTTAAAGAAACTGAAAATTAGAATCACCATAAGATCTTGTGGTGCCACTATTGGGCATATGCAAAGAAATATAAATCAAGAGCCAGGTGCTGGTGGCTCATGCCTGTAATCCTAGCTACTCAGGAGACTGAGTTCTGAGGATCACAGTTTAAAGCCAATCTGGGCAGGAAAGTCTGTGAGATTCTTATCTCCAATAAACCACTAGAAAACTGCAAGTAGCACTATGGCTCACCTGGTAGAGCACTGTCCTTGAGCTGAAGAGCTGAGGGACAGCGCCCAGACCCAGAGTTCAAAACCCATGACCGACAAAAAAAAGAAGAAATGTAAATTAACATATAAAAGATAAACTTGTATATCTATATTTATAACAACATCATTACTTTAGCCAAGATAGGGAATCAGCATAGATGCCCAACAATTGATGGTTGAATAAAGAAAATATGCCACATATATCCAATAAGGTAACATTTAGACATAAGGTAGAATAAAATGTAATGTTTGCAGAAAATTAGGTAATTTTGGGGTATTTCTTAAGTGAAATGAGCCAAAATCAGAAAGACAATTTACTTGCATGATAAAGTATTTTCTACCAACACAGTAGAAAAGCATGCATGGAGATCTGTGGCTATTTGAGGAGAGATTATTCACTAAAATTTTAGATCATTTAAGGGAAATATCAATAAATCAATCCAGAAGACATTTTACTACCTGCCTTGACTCTTCTGGATCACCACCAGTTGTCCCATTATATGTCAGGAATGACAAAATGAAATGGTATTTTCCATTAGTCAATTAACACCACTCAGGAGTCGCATATTCCAGTGCTCACTGAATAATATAAGTTTACAAACTATACAGTAATTACACAAGAAGTATCTCAGAGCATTGAGGAAGGTTAAAGTTTGTCTAGCAATGGTTTTGGTTGAGAGTGATTGAATCTAGTCCATTTTCTTTTCAAAGTTTGTGGTAAATTTAAAAAAAATCTATGTCCTAGTTACAGTTATTTTGTCTTGATAATGAAGCCAATTATTTTCTAAAATAGAGCAGTTGTTGTAATCTTAAACTCTGATTAATAAGACTACTTGTTCCTTACATGTTTGAAATGTAGTTCCATAGAATTTGAGTATTGACAATATTTTAGAAAAATGAGTAATTAACTGAAAATACTGTATGTAAATTATTATTTTCCATTTAACATAGATAAGGATTCTTAGATATCCTGTCTGTAAAATATAGTTTTGCTCAGTGATAGTAAGATATATGTTTAACATATGTATTATAATTACTAGTTATAATTAACATAACAATATATAATGGAACATATTTCTTGCATTTTTCCAATTCACTGGCTTATGCTTTTCATAATAATTTCTACTTTGAATTTCTAGTGAATTTGAATTGTAGCCAGTGGCTCATTTTCTACTGTGATTATTATTTTTCTATTTCTTTTATTAGTAATATTTACTAATTTTATTAATATGAGGCATTGAATGATTCCTTTACCTTCACTTACTTTATATATAAATAGTTAGTGATTTATTGGACTACAGTGTTTTAATCATTCTTATCGATTTCCTGGATAATATTTCCTGAGAAGTTTAATGTGATAAAGATTTTAATTTTGATTTATATTTTGTACATGATAAATTATTACCTCAATTCATGTGTTTAGTCTTTTTTTTTCAAATTTTTTATTGTGATTAAGTGGTTACATAATTTCTTAAATTTTACAGTATTGTGGGATAGTGATACTAAGTTAAAATCACAAACACATTCTAACTTTCCTGGAGCAAATTATCTATCACGGTCCATAACATTTATGAGTTCTATGAGTTTTCAATACAGTTATTTCTTCCACAATCGATGATATGTACATTTCTTTTGTTTTGCATAGCATCAGCTGTTCCCTCTTTCTCACTTGTTTCCTCCCTGCCATCACTGTCATTGAGTTGCTTAGTTCATTTTGGTCAATGTCCAGTGCAGCTGATGGGTCTCACCGTTATATGTTTTTCCCTGATTCCCTCTAGTTCTGTGTCATCTTCCTGGTTCCCCTCTGGTGTACACATATATACCATACATGTGATCAGCAGCATGGGGTTATTTAGTAGTGATTTGACCAGATAAGTGGAAGTCCTTGTTTCTTAAGTCCTGTTAATTTTGTCATATCTCCTAACATTTTAGATTTAACATCCACTTATCAGGGAGACCATGTACCATTTAACTCTTTACTCTTGGTTTACCTCACTCAACATGATTTCTTCTAGCTCCATTCATTTTCCTGCAAATGCCATAATTTTGTCATTTCTAAAGGCATAATATTCCATTGTGCATAGATATCACAATTTTTGGATCAATTCATCTGTGGTGGGACATCTGGGTTGTTTCCATATCCTGGCTATTGTGAACAGTGTTGCAATAAACATGGGGGTACATGTGTCCTTGTATACTGGTTCCAGTTGTTCAGCATAGATGCCTAGAAGTAGTATGACTGGGTCATAAGGAAGATCAATATTTAACTTTCTGAGGACCTTCCAGACTGCTTTCCAAAGTGGTTGTATAAGTGTACATTCCCACCAGAAGTGTAATAGGGTTCCTCTTTCTCCACATCCCCTCCAGCATTTGTCGTTGGCTGATTTGTGGATGTGGGACATTCTGACTGGGGTAAGGTGGTATCTCAGGGTTGTCTTTATATGCATTTCCTTCACAACCAGGGATGGTGAACATTTCCTCAAGTGTTTCTTTGCCATTTTTATCTCTTCTGAGAAGTCTCTCTTTAGTTAAACCCTTGCCCATTTAGAAATTGGTTTGTTAGGTTTGGGAGGGATTAGTTTCTTGAGTTCCCTGTATATACTGGATATTAACCCCTTGTCTGATATATTGCTGGTAAATATTTTTTCCCA
>NW_012267273.1:5243745-5265046 GCF_000151885.1 Dipodomys ordii | reverse complement strand
TTTGTATGTTTGGCTGAGAAGTGGGTCTCCTGAAGGCAACAGATGGATGGGTCATGTTTTCTGATCCAATCTGCAGTTCTTTTTCTTTTGATTGGTGAATTAAGTCTGTTAATATTAAGAGATAGTATAGAGAGATGCATTGTGGTCCCTGTCATTTCCTGTTTTCCTCAGTTTTTCTTCTTTCCTTTCCTCCTGTGCTTGCTCAGTTAGACTTCTATTAATGCATGTCTGGGTGTAGGTCCTCATTCCTGGTTGCTTTCCTCAGGTTGTGTTCCCCCTGTTAGTATTCTTTTTAATGCTGGCTTAATGTTTATGTATTCATTTAGTTTTTCTTTGCTATTAAAAATGTTCAGTTCTCCATCGAATATTAATGTTAGCTTTGCTGGGTATATCAGTCTGAGTTGACAGTTATTGGCTCTCAGGGCTCATACGGTACTTTCCCAGGCCTTTCTTGCATTCAGTGTTTGTGTGGAGAGATCTGTAGTGATTCTAATTTTTTTCCTGCTGTAGTATAGCTCCTTCTTTATTATTGCTGCATGCAAGATTGTTTCCTTATTATTCAGATCTATCATTTTTACTATAATGTGTCTAGAAATGTTTCTCCTGGGATCTTGCTTGTTAGGTGTTCTATATGCTTCTGTTATGTAGGTAAGATGTTCTTTTTTGAGATGGGGAAATTTTTCACTGATTATCTTGCTGAATAGGTGTTGCATTCCCTTGCTTTGATATTCCTCACCTTTGTCCACTCCAATCATAGGAAGGTTAAATTTCTTGGCATTATCTGCTTGCTCTTGGATTTCCCTTTGGCATAATTTAAGTTATTTTTCCATATCTGTCATTTTTTTGTCCAGTTGGTGTATTCTGTCTTCTGTATCTGACACTCTACATTCCATTTCATTCACTCAGTTAAATATGGCTTCCATTGTGGTTTGCATGGAGGAAATAGACTCATTTATACATTTGATGTTGGTTCTCAAAGTACTAATCTCACCTCTTATTGAGGTGTGTACTGCCTCTATTTTTGCACTAATCTCATGTCTTAGTGAGATGTGTGCTGCCTTTAATTTGCATGTGTCTCCTGTTTGATATCCTGCATCTCTTTTGATATTTCGACCTGTGTTCTTTCCATTTTTGGTCTATTTCTCACTTTATTTCTTGTGTCATTGCCTCCAGCAACCCTTGGATGTAGCTTTTGTCTTCCATTCCTGCTTTGCTCCCACTGGGGCTCTCCCCTAGGTGGCTGCTGGCTTTTGGGGATAGCTTGCTATCCTGACTATTGATAAACCCTGTAATTTTTCTCTGTGATTTTCACATGGGGATTCAGGGATTATTGGAAACTAATCTAAAATTTTGTTTTGGTCAAAAGGTGTCTGTCTTTCTTGGTTGCTGTTTCTGTGCTGGTAGAGAGAGTCTGTACCTGATCTCAGTTTTGTTGGGGGCCAACCTCCTGCTGGTGGTCTACCCTCATAGGGTTCTCAGCTCTCTGCTGTAGATCATTGGCAGTTCTAGCTTTTAGAAGGGTTGAGCAGCCTAGATGCTCCTGTTTGCTCTTACAAGTGCTCTTGGTGAGATCGGATGTGCTGGATGCACTCTCCCAGTTGCTGGCATCTGCTATAGGCTCCTGATTTTTTTTTTTTTTTTTTTTTTTTTTGGCTTGTTGTGAGCTTGAACTCTGGTTTGGGCGCTGTCCCTCAGCTCTTCAGCTCAAGGCTGTCACCTTACCATTTGAGCCACAGCACTACTTCTGGCCCTTTCTGTTTATGTGGTGCGCAGGAATCAGATCCAGAGTCTCATGGTCCCAAGACAAGCATTCTACTGCCGAGCCATCTGACTATTAACAGGTGCTGTCGGCCTGTGTTGTCCAATTCCCAGCCTAGGATATATGGGTCAGGTTCTGGTGGGGCTTGGGCCTCTCTTCTCCTGAAGCCACGGGTCCTTTGCTGTCACAGGTATGATTGCCAGAAGATGCAGTTCCCTGTTTTTCCCCCTTCGTCTGAGGCGTAAGCTCAGCTTCTGACGTCAGTTGGGAGGAATTGGTTGTGTTGCTAAGGCACCTGGTCTCGGCCCCAGGCCTGGGGCATGCCAGTTGGAGCTGTGCTGCTCTTTATCCTGCCTAGGTTACACAGCCTGGCATACCCAGTTCAAATTTTTCCACTGTTGGCTGTTTTGACCCAGGGGCACTGTTCTTGGCTTGGGCATTTAAGCTCCCTTCCAAGGGTGCTCTTGCTCTACTCTGGCCAGCTGGGTGTGGTCCACGGGCTGCTGGGGCTCTAGAATTGTTCCCAGTTTTAGTGGGTCCTGTGGTCCAGGTGTTGGGGTAGGGGGTGTGGGTCAGGGATACTCTGTTTTTTACTTTATTAGTGTGTATAATCAAATCTATGTAGATAAGACCTTACATACTTACTATATTTACCCTTCTACAAATGAAAAACAAAAACATAAATTTAATATATTAAGACAAATGTGGCTATCAATTTCTATACAATACCAAATCAACATGATAAAATTGGATCTGGGATATTCGCTCCACATTTGACAGTACAGTTAAAGTTTGCCAGTTCGTATTGTGTGTGTGTGTGTGTGTGTGTGTGTGTGTGTGTGTGTGTGTGTGTAAAAGAATCATTACCTTCAACCCATGGATGGACATTTCTGGCTAAACAGACATTATACAGGCACTGTACAGATCCAATTCACTAATTAAAAAGTAAATTAAATATAAAGTTCTAAATTTCATATGCAATGTCACTTTAATTTCAATTGAGTTTCAGTAAATACATCTCATACTTGAATGGGAGAGAGAGTCAAAAGACAAATAAGAACCTGAGCAAACTTCCTTCCCTTCCTTCCTTCCTTCCTTCCTTCCTTCCTTCCTTCCTTCCTTCCTTCCTTCCATTCTTTTTTGCTTCCTTTTCTTCTTTCTTTCCTTCTTCCTTTCCTTCTCTCTCCCCCCCTCCCTCCCTCCCTCCCTCCCTCCCTCCTTCTGTCCCTTCTTTCCTTCCTTCCTTCTGATCTTTCTTTATTTCCTTCCTTCCTTCCTTCCTTTCTTTCTTTCTTTCTTTCTTTCTTTCTTTCTTTCTTTCTTTCTTTCTTTCTTTCTTTCTTTCTTTCTTTCTTTCTTTCTTTCTTTCTTCCTTTCTTTTTTCTTGTCAAGGTGATGTACAGAAGGGTTATAGTTACATACTTAAATTGAGTACATTTCTTATCAAACATTGTTAGCACCTTCCTCATTTTTCTCCCGCTTTTCCTCACTCCCAATGCCTGCCCCCCAAGTTGTAAAGTTCAATTCGAATATACTGTCTTGTCAGTGTTGCTCTTGCGTTGTTTCGTCCTTTGTCCTTTGTCTCACCATTTTGTCATTCCCTCTCCCTATGCTTCCATCAGAAAGAATGACATCACTTTCAAAATAAGAACTTTACAATTTAGGCAGTGTAGGAGGGTGGGGGTGAGTGGGGGATGGAGATGATGTAGTTGTGGAGATGGGAGGGAAGGGATTTTAGGGAAAAACAAAGGAAGAGGCAACAATGCTTGATAAAAAATGTACTCATTACCTTGCTCATATGATTATAACCCCTCTGTACAGTATTTTCACTATAAAAAACTTATTTAAAAAGGGAAAGAATGACATCACCCCATGTGTAAGAAAATGGAAAGACTTGGAAAAATCATATTAAGTGAAGTAAGCCACACCCAAAGAAACATAGACTCCATGGTTCCCTTCATGTGTAATAATTAGTACATGCCTAGGATAGTCCTAGAAGAGGCTCAAAATAAGTCAATACCCATGTTCACATGACTATATAAGATGATATTAAGTGAAATGAACTCCAAGATATGGAACAAGAGGTTTTTCTTTGCTGTTGTTGTTTCCAATGTTCTATGTGAAGTCATTTTGTTTTCATTTTTTCCCCCTATGGTTTATCCCTTTCTGTACTGCATTTGATTTTTGTACCCTATGTATTGCCTATCTGTTTAGCTGAATTGGAGAAGGGAAGGGCATACTACTTTAAATAATGTGGATTTTCTAACATTCTCACGAGGAAGTGATTCCAGCCATGGATACCACAGTTACACTGGGACTTGCACACATGCAGTGCCATCTCCTTTTCAAGTACATATTGCACTGAGCAGACCTGTCTTTGAAAATTCTGCAGAAGTTGAATTTGGTTTCCCCTAGATCTTCATGATGCCAAAGCTTTTTTTTAAGATAATAACAATTTCCTCATAAATATATAATAAGCTTGTCAGATGAATAATAGTAACATTTTAGGGAAACTATTTTTTCTTCAGAAAGCACACAGTGGGCTGTGGTGATTCATACTTGTGATTCTAGTTGAGATCTGAGGATCAGAGCTGGAAGCCAACCCAGTCAGCAAAGTCTGTGAGACTCTTATTTCCAATAAACTATTCAGAAGAAGCCAGAAGTGATGCTGTAGCTCAACTGGAAGAGTACTAGCTTTGAGTACCAAAGCTCAAGGATATCATCCAGGCCCTGAGTTCAAGCCACAGGACCAGCCAAAAAATAAGAATAAAATAAAATAAAGAAATCACAAATACATCTGTAAAATTTTTCAGATACTGACTAGAAAATATGTTGAAACTTTTATAACCAAACCTCCCACTTTCCATTTAATTCAACTAAAATCTTGAATGGTTGTCTTATCAAGCATAAAAATAGTATTCATAAAGATTTTAGAGATGTGGCAGTATTGCACAAATGCTCAAGCTGTCTTATTGACTGCATCCTAAGGTGCTTTTCCATTTTGACAATTTTCTGTAAGAATTCAGCTAATTCTAGAAGCTACTGTCTAAAAGTATTATTTTTTCTACATGTCTTTTGACAATTGAAAAGCACAACCACCTCGATGATAAAAAGCAAGTTCCTCAGTATGAAATAAAGCTGATGCAATATTCAAACTCTTGTACCTCATATGGAAAATATAAATTAAATATCTGTAGCCTTCTTCAGATATCTGCATTGTTAAAATATAATCATTTCATGTGATTTTTGCTGTGAATTCATAGTAAATACTTGGTTATCACATTAAATTTTATTGATTTTAGATATAAAATTTTAAGAAACAATAATCCATTAACTAATTTACTTTTAAAGCCTGTAGACTTAATCCCTTACTCTCATATGTGCTGATGTTTAGTACTGCTTTGTTAAATTGCAAAAAAAATATGCACAACCTAAAATTAAGATAAGTAAGGGAAGATTTAAGTTGATAATGGTGGATGAGAATGTTTCAAGTGGTGACAAGATACACTGTATACATAAGCTTTGGTGAATGGCATGTCTTTTGTACAACTACTTACAGTCAATAAAATATTTAAAAATGCAACTTTAATCTGATAAATCAGCTAGTATACAAAAAGAAGAGGCAGCAAATGTAATTCTGAATCTTATTTTTATCATCAGCTCTTATTGACTTTGGGGTAGCAGAGTTATATGGCTCTATCACCTTGTTTTCATACCTCACTTACACAAGGCTAAAGGAGACACTGAATGCAGTGTGAAATACTATACAAGTGTATATGATCATAATTTAAGTTAAAATATTTTCATCTAAACAATATATATAAAAAAAGAAAGAAAAGAAGAATCATGGAGGCAGAGATATGGAGAAGATTCTAATTGAAGTGAAACTCTGACAACTCTTATATAAAGTAATGAAAATACACCCTGATCTGACATGTTTTAGCTTTCTATAGTCTAATACTTTTTCATATCTCCCCACTGTTAGATTATGTTATTGATTACTTTGCATTAATACATCTAAAACTTGGATTTTAAAATTATCATGATAAATTGGATTATTAATTTTTTTCTTTTTTCTTTTTCTTTGTGCTTGTGCCAGTGGCTCACATCTATAATCCTATCTACACAGAAGGCTGAGATTTGAGGATTGTGGTTTGAAGCTGCCTGAATAAAATGTCTATGAGATTGTATCTGTAATAAACTACCAAAAACTCAGTAGAACTCTGGCTCAAATGGTTGAGCAACAAATAGCTCAGAGATACAGCCCAAGCCTTGAGTTCAAGCCCCAGGATTGGGTCACACACACACACACACACACACACACTTAGCAATCTCTGTTTTTTTCTCTTTCTCTTAGTTGAAAGTAAGTTTATTTTAAGTTAATCTATGCAAACATGATAATTACAAATGTTTATGAACAAATACATAATATTTCACTATATACATTGTATAAAGTTCAAATCAAGGAAAGAATGTCTATCTCCTCAAACATTTATGTTTTGTGTGATGGTAATTTTGAAAGCCGTTTCCTCCACATTTTGGGAATTTGCAGTACAATACCATTATCAATATTTACCTGGCTGTACATCAGCACAGCAGAATTTCTTATTCCTCTGTATTTCGAATGCAGAGCCAGTTAGCCAACCTCTTTTCTTCCTTTTGTCCCTCCCTACGCTTTCCAGCCTCTGCTATCTACAACTGAACTAGGAACATTCTCATTGCAGTGTGGCAGCTTTTCGTGGTGCACACCGTGTGAAATTTTGTAGATCACCCTTTCTTTATCTGGGCATTTCACTTAGCAAATACAATGTCCCCTAGCTCCTTCTATATTGTCACAATCAATAACAATAGCCAATTAATTTTCAACTGCAGTAACTCCTCCTTATTTCCCCTAAACCACATAGGTTTTCTCCACAGTCCTTCTGTCTATTTACCTGATTACATGATTTCCTTTTGCTCAACTTTTCAAATGTTTTGAGTGATTTCCTCTATTCTCCCCTCAGTTGTAATCCATATTTTGATGAGATGCATTTTTGCATCCCTCTGCTAATACTGAAAGGCTAATATTTACCATCAATTGGTCTCTGTTTTACAAAGTTGCTTCAAAGTTGGTGTACTTAAACCCCATATTTTGTATATAAGCTAAACTTTTTCCCTTTCCTTCATCTTATAAGTACTCACTATCTTCAAGTAACTACAACTCTATTTTCTAGGTTTTGAGAATATATTTTCTCTAATCTAGTCATTTCAGGCCATTGCAGAGTCATTGTCACTGATAAGGACCTCAGTGCCTCTCAACTTCTCAAGTTATTCTGATAGACTTCCTTTATGATGGTCCTCTTCTAAACCTTTCCTAGTCAATTCTCTTACTGCACTAAAGTAGGCTGAGCTTGCATGATAAATTTCTTTCTGTTCATCTCTCAATTTAAGTTTCTTGGAGAGAGTCCAGGTTCATTAAAACAGTTCATTATCTGACCCCTGGTTATTTCTCTAGCTTCATCTCTTTCTTTCCCTGATTTATTCTCTAATGTTCAAGTATATATTTCTCCCATTCATGTTGAACCTTTTATCAAGCCATTTTCCCTTCTTGAAATATATATTCCAACAATTACCATGAGCCTAATTTCTATTAAATAAATTATGTGAGTAAAGATAACAGAAGTTCATGCTAAACAAATCTGAGTTCCAATCTTAGTTTTTTCATTTAAATTATAATGCAATTCAGAAAAGCTATTGAAAATATCTACATCATAAAAATGAGAGCAATTGTGGTGCTTATTTGATAGGCTAGAAAGACTCAAAGTCATTCAAGTGTCATAATATATGCAAAGCTCTAAGTGCAGTACCTTGCATAGGGGGCAAGAAACAGGAATCAAGAAAACTTACCATTAATAGTGCATACAATGGAATAGTATATAAGTATTAACTGATATCAAATTTTAATTGGAGCTATTATTTGAACAATCATTTTGTACATATTATAATTCCAGAGGACACTTTTATTTTCTTCCCTGATCCTTTCCAACTATATTTATATTTAGAATTTATTTGTCTTGAATACATCAATTCTAAAGTTATTTTGAATAAATGTATAAAACTCACTCTACTTGAAACCTGCAGACCTGTTTGTAAGACATTCTATATTATTTGAATTGTAGAAATTACAAGATAGCTTTAAAGTTTTGATAGTTATAAATCATCTATTTCTGCTAACATAGCTCTTGAATGATAAGCACCTCTGAAAATTAAGCAACCCTTGTAATTAATGTACCAGGAGTGGATTCTATGGAGGCTTAAAAACAGATAATAGCTCCTTTATGTTCTTTCCTCCCTACCCATTGTCCCTGACTAAGGGTTTTTTAATTACCTGACCACAATGTAAATATATCAGATCAGCAATTTAATATGGCTCTCATACAGGGATAAATAGCCTTTATATAATTATGGACACTTACTATAATATACTATATGAGAAGATTATTATGCCCCATGACAGAATGAACTTCAAATTATGTTCTCTCCCACCCTATATAATCAGATTGTGGGTCATAAATAAGCAGGGACAGAATAACGGAATGTTCAATGCATTTTTCACTCTTACTCCCCTCCAAGCATTAGAAAATATGCATCACAGGTATAATGTAAATATTATCTTGACATTTTGCATATGTGTCATTATGTTGAAATGTCCTACTTGTCAAAATTTCCAAGTGGCAGCTCATGCAATGTCTATGTATTTCCCTGCAAGAAGAATATTAGAATATTGTCTGATACTATACAAAAAATATTTTAAATATAAGGACATAATTGATAAATTGTATTTATTATTATCTTACAATTTTATAGATAATTTCATTAGTTTCCATGACAAAATATTTGGCAACTTTCACCCCATATGATCCTTTATTTTTTTAGCTAATTCTAATGAACAAAGCAATACATTATTTATAACAAAACAAATGGTGACATTTAATTGCATTCAATACAGAGAACAGGAATTTACAGAATTTATAACACACTTTTCCACAAATAAAAGAACTGATTTTGGATCTACATACTCAGCATTTATATAAAAGTAATAATATAATGTATTCCATTTCTATCACAGCTATAATAAATTACCATAAACTTAATGGCTCAAAGCTATAGAAATTTTCTCTTTTGCAATTCCATAGAAATCCAAAACAAGTCTCAGTAAAACTACGATCAGGATGTCAACAGAGTGTAATGTTTTCTAGAAAGCCTTCAGGAAAAATTGTTTCTCTGTGTAGCTGGCTTCTAGAGATTTCTTGTATTTCTTGTCCTGTTGTCTCTAAAGATAGCAACGGAGCATTGGATCCCTTTAGTATTGCATCTTAACATCTTTTCTTTCTTTCTTTCTTTCTTTTCTTTCTTTCTTTCTTTCTTTCTTTCTTTTCTTTCTTTCTTTCTTTCTTTTTCTTTCTTTCTTTCTTTCTTTCTTTCTCTCTTTCTCTCTCTCTTTCTCTTTCTTTCTTTCTTTTTTTTCTTTCATTCTTTCTTTCTTTTTATTGTGAAAATACCGTACAGAGGGGTTTCAATTAATGAGCAAGGTAATGAATACATTTCTTATCAAGCATTGTTGCCTCCTCCTTTGTTTCCCCTTCCCATCCCTTTCCATCTCCCCACCCCATTCCCGCCCTTCCCCGCCCCCCTCCCCTCGCTGAAGTTGTAAAGTTCGTTTTTTCCGTCATACTTGTACATCTCATTGTTGCAATCAGTCTCATGGTTTCCCTTATTTGCAATAACTAGTATATGTCTGAGACAAGCAGAAACGGTCAGATAAGTTGATGCTAGGCAAAATGAACCCCAAGATAAGGACTCAATTGTTTTTTCTGTCTTGCTATTGTTTCTAACATATTTATAAGACATTTCTTTGCTGCTTTGTGTGTCTCTCCCTCACTGTATCCCCCCTATATTAACTGTATTTGATATTGGTATAATTTGTGGAGGGGAAGTGAAAAAACACATTGTTTAATATCTTTTCTTTAGTCATATTTCTCTTTATGTCTGTCTTTCTAATTTTGTGTATCCTTATCATTATAGTTAACACACCTAAATAACTTTGAATAAACTTATTTAAACGTAGCTGAGAGATTTTGTTTAAGGAATTAGTTTATGAACCAGGTGGGTTGAAGTTTTCAATCAGCAGAATAGCCCAGTGGTCTGAGGACCCAGGAAAGACTAAAATATGACAGTATATATCTCAAAAGAATCTGAAGGCCAGCAAAGTTCTTTCTTCTTTGGTGTATTTCAGTCTTTTGTTCTCAATTCTTTTAACAGATGAGATGAGTACAACTCATATGGACAAAGTTAAAGGTTTAGCTAAAGTTTCCATCAAACGTCATGTATGCCATGTTTAGATACCTGACTTCACTAAGTTACCATATAAATTAATGATCAGAAATAACAGCTGTAATTCCACTGATGGCTGAGATTCTTTTTTGCTGTGAGATTTAACCTGTCAGGTTCACAGTTTTAGGATGTTAACAGTCACTGCCAACCACCTGCCCATATACCAAAAACCATGTTTGTGTACCTGTATTTACCTTATTTATTTATACACTGTGCCTTGAGTGATACTTTATTCACAGAAAACGAGGGGTAAAGTAAGTAAGTATGTCTTTCTGCTTCTTTTCTCTGTTGTTTCCTACATTATGAAAACAGTCTCATTTCAATATTAGCCATGTGCATTTTGTTTTTTTCACTCTCCATAAAATTACCTTTTGAATTGCTCTTCCTGACATACATCTTTTTTCCTTACAGAGCTTTGTGATACTACAAAAATTACTCTCTCCAAAATTGAGTATCCATATCAATAAAAACAGCACAATACACATTGAGATTTTGGTGTTGTATAAATGAACCAGTGCATATCCCAAAATCATGAAAGTACCTCATACTTGAGAAAATCTAACTAATTTTCAGAATCTTATAAAGAAAGGAGGAAGCAAAAATGCTTGATAAGAAATGTAATCATTATCTTGCCCATGTAATTGTAACTCCTCTGTATGGTGTTTTCAGAATAATAAAAATAGAACAGATGTCAATGACTCATGATTTTAAACAGCTATATTGTCCTAAATAAATTTTAATACTTGAATATATTTTTGAATTATGCTTTTATTTTGTTTTAAATTTTCATTTAGTACATATTCCTAGTTTTTTGTCATGTCAGATGTGTATTCATGGAAAATTGACAAGTCAACTCTCTTCTTAAATTTTACTCAATATCATATGTGTACATCACTATTTTCTTAATTATGTATTAATTTGAAGAGAAGGCTTGGCATCTCTTGTAATACCCTTTAAACAGAATTCCAAGATATCTAGACAACAGATCTATAGCATAAACACCTGATAATCTCAACATTTTCCAATCCTCTAAATTAGTGGCTCTGTGTATGACTAAATTCAGGCCAAAGGCAAGGGTAGTGATGGTTGGTAATGATGACTGCAACAAAAGTGATATCACCAACAAAACTACCTTCATAGTTGTTGAAACAGTTGGTTATTTTTATGTTTCCTTGGGAACAGAAAAGTCCCTAGCAAAAAATCAGTGTGAATAAACAAAAAGTCTGAATAGAAAGCCACACAGAACTGAGGGCTCATCACTCCACTCAGATGTATGTCTAAAAGAAGCTAAATACAAATGAAAATAGCTCTTTTGTGTTCAGTCTTTTGAGACTATTACTGTAGACAGAGTATACTGACTAATACAGAAACCACGTTATAGTCCCATTGCTCTAAGTACAGGAGAACAGATAAATTGTCTTGCACTGGAAACACAAATGATTAATTATGGCCATTAGATTGTTGTCTAAAAGAAATTAACACTTCATTGATTGAAGAATCATAGAAAATATTTATGAAAGTTTCAATATCTATAGAGGATGTCACATGTGTCCTTTTGAGAATTTGGATAGAGGAGAGACCACATCACTTTTCCAAACACAGTATGAATATTTTCTCACCAAATGCAGTGTTCAATTAAATATTATGTAAAGTAAACATTAATATGAGGATCTCTGTCACATTTTCTAGGGCATACTTATCATAGAACTGTTCAAACTTTACTTGTATTCAGTTTCACTTGAGTCAGGAGGATGTTATGATTCAGATGTGATCACATGTTGTTTATCTCCATTAGGGAAGATTTTGAAACTTTCAAAAACTCCATGTCCTAAATAAAAACCATTTCCAAAGCTGGGCACCAGTAGCTCACCCCTGTAATTCTAGCTACTCAGGAGGCTGAAATCTGAGGATTGTGGTTCTGGTTAACCACTCAGAAAAATGGACATGGCACTGTGTTCAAGAGGTAGAGCTCTAGCCTTGAGCTGAAGAGCTGAGAGAGAGTGCCCAGACCCCACAACCAACCGACAAAAAAAAATCCTATCCATTTCCTATTTATCTTTATCCTTTGCTCTAAGCTTGGTTGATTTATTCAAATAGCAGGGTGGGAAGAAAAAAGAGGGGAGTAGATATGTAGACAGAGGAATAGTTGGGAAATACAGCCAGAGACTCAATGTCCACACATGTAAACTGAATTAGGGTCCTTAGGAAAGGGGAAAGGATAGGATAATTGAATAGAATAGGTAGGGAATGGAATTACAGAAAGGGTGACTCTGATCAAAATGCATTATTCACATGAACTGACACACTAACATTTGTAGAGCTCTCTGAAGAAAGCAATAAAATTATTTTAAATAACAAAATCCAGCAATGGTACACACAGCCTCCATGGCATCTCTTCATCACTCTGAACATCACTTACATCAGGGTTTGCCACACACTGATTTACTTGAACTAGATTGTGTTAATTGGAACAAACTAAGGACAAATTGATAGTCACTGAAAATCCCAGATGATTTGTTGAAAATTGAAACTATTTCCATTTAAAGATGTCAGTTCCATAAGTTTAAAACTCTCTTCATTTATGTTTGTTGATAAATCATTTTTTCCTTTTAGATTGTCAAAAATATGTAAAAACTTAAGAACAAGAATGTGTAAGTTCTTTTTCAATTATGATCTACGCTGATACAACACTTACCTTTATATCTGTGTTTTTCTTCTCACTGTTAAACTATAGTTCAATTCAATTATCCATGCTATTTCTGTCCTATGCCTTTCTCATTTTGTACATTAAGATAATATTGAAGGCAGCTGGATCATGGGCAGATCCTATAGGCATACATTTTTATTACTATGGCTTAAGTAAATAACACCAGTGTTCCTTGCATCACACAAATGGTAAAGATTTCAGTTGCAATGGAATAGTAACTGTGAATAATAATATATAATGTAAACTTGGTTACTGTTCTTGGTCCACAAACCACAACAAAAACAGCATATGACTTCCATCATAGTCATTCAGTAATTGGTCACTATTTATGAACAAGCAAAGATAGCAACATTTGTATTATCATATCATAATTCAATTACAAATCCACATGATAGTTACAAAACTGAAGAATTGGGAAGCACAATATAAACTTAGCAAATGAAAAGAGGCAATAATATTGGAAATTAAAGTTAACTAAATGTATGTGGAAATTTAGGGAAAATATTATTCCAGGGGGATTTTGATTTTGTACTATAAAACACGAATCCTTGAGAATAGCAAGAACAAGACATAAGGAAAATACTTCAAAATACAAACAAGTATTTCCTGGATAGATATAGAAATAAGACCAATAATTGACCATTTGTATTGCATCCAATTAAAAAGAGTTTGAGCTGTTGTAGGTCACTTAACTAGTGCACATATATCCTTGGTTTAACTCAACATGAGAAGAAAGCCTCCAAACAGCAGAGGAAAAAATAAATTGGTAGAGTAATAAATAGCCAAAAGAATGGAAGAAAATATTTTTTTAGTTATTCATGCATCATTATATTAAAACAGAATATATAGAGAACTCAAGTTAAACACTACAGAAGCAAATGATTCATTAATATGTAGGCAAATCAACCGTATATTTTCAAATAAATAAATGTAAATGTATATAGGCAAAAATGTTTAGTGTTTTTCGGGGGTGGAGGGGTTTGGTCATGGGGCTTGAACTCTGGGCCTGGGTGCTGTCCTTTAGCTCTTCAGCTCAAGGATAGGACTCTACCACTTGAGCCACAGCGCCACTTCTGAGTTTCTGGTGGATTATTGGAGATAACAGTCTCACAGACTGTTCTACCCGGAGCTGGCTTTGAACTGTGACCCTCAGTTCTCAGCCTCCAGAGTAGATAGGATTACAGTCTGGCTGTTTAATCTTTTTTGACATCAGCAAAATGAAAGCTAAAACTATACTGAGATATCAGCTCCCCATTCCAGAGTGCCTAACATCAAGAAAACAAAAATGTTAGTAACTGGGGTGGGGCGGGAGTAAGCAATGTGATTGGTATAGCCAGTATGGTCATCAGTTTATCCTTAGAAAATTGAAAATAGCTGGAGGCTGAAATCGGGAGATCATACTTCGAGGAGAGCCCGGCCAAGTGAATTCAGTAGATTCCATTTGGACAAATCACTGGGCATGATGATATTTGCTTCTGATATACATGTTCCACGAGAGAATCATAATAGCTGGGTTGAAAATAACCAGTGCAAAAAAGGGCATACCAAGTGAGGCCTTGAGTTCAATCACCAGTACAAACAAATATTTAAACAGAGAGAGAGGCAGACAGACAGACAGACAGAAAGACAAAACAGGGACAGAGACATGGACAGGCAGAGAGACCAAAACATCAAGAGATAAACAGTATTACTGTATGATCCAATTATACTATATATTGGTGTATATAAACAATGCCATCTTGTTATAATGATACACTCATACACCTGTTTTTATTGTAGCATCTTTAACCCTAGCTAGGTTATGGACGCAATTTTGGTGCCCATCCTTATTTTTGAATGGGTAAAATAAGATGTAGCATATAAACACTATGATATGCTTATGAAATAACATAATTATGGTTTTTAATCAGGAAAATGTATGGAAATTGTGAGCCTAATGTTAAGCAAAATGAATCAGACTCAGATAGATAAATGTCATATGTTTTATTTAATATGAGGATCTAAAATAATCTTATGTGCATCAAAAATTAAAAAACAAACAAAAATAGGTAGTGAAGTGTAAGAGATTAGGAGAAAGAACAGTAAGAGAGGGATAAGGCTAAATAACATTAATATCTCTTCTATACATGTATTAAGATAATGTCACTAATATTTTGTACCAGTAGTATACAATAAATAAATCAAAACAGAAAAATCAGTGAATAAATATGTATATTAGTTTTAGTTTTGAACATTTCAATAAAACTAAGCATAGCAATCAGAAAATTCTATGTATGTTGCATTCATACATAAACAAAATTAGTAGTGAAAATTAGTAGTATCTAAGCATAGGCTTGTCTCTAAGTGCATAATGTTATCACTTGTTTGGAGAAATCATTAGAAATTTAGGAAATTATCAAATTTTACAAGATCCAGAACTTCCTTCACTGCAGTAGTGAATGAACTGTAGATTATACTACCAAGCTATGCTATCAGTTTTGGAACATGTTTTCACTAGTATCCTTTCTAATTAAAATAAATACAAATTATTAAATTAAAATTGCGGAAGTTTACTAGGGCATTCACACTTATTTGCCAATTATTGTCTACATTTATGACAGCAAAGTAATTAGATGTACAATATACTTATCAAATAATTTCTAGGCCATTTGCTGAATAAGTTGTATTTTATTGTAGCAATATTGCTATCATGTGTGGTTTTTACTTTTTATAGAAATAGCAATGAACCAAAACAAATATTTGAGTGAAGTTTAGTAGATCTGGTAAGGCTATTAAGTTTCCACTGAAATGTGACTTTAATGTTTTACCCTTGAAAGAGATATAAAAAGTATGTATAATTCTTAATGCTTGTCAGTAGTTGACAAATCATTTAATTGTTGTAATCCAACATGATACTCAGTACAAAGAAAACATATCTGATACAATAAAGTATTTGGGTGCATAATATTCAATGATAATTTAGAGAAATTTTCTATTATTCTTGGGACATATTTATTAATGGCTCTGACAGAAAATGTAAGAATGTTAAAAAATAAAGCTCAAATGTGACTAACCAACACTATGTGTCTTCCTAATATTAAGATCATATTTATCAGTTACTTTCAGTTACAAATCTTATTCTACAAATTGTTGCTAAGTATTTTCACAAAATGTGTATATATCTCATACTTTGGTACTGAAATTCTTTTGCATTTGGCAATATCTCCATTAACTATCAGTTCATTTGATTAAATTATATAATACCAGGAAGAAAATCTCCTTTTACCCTGAAGGAAAAGAAATATATATCTATTTAATAATAAGCAGCATTAGAATCCCTCAGTGTGGAGTTCTTAGCACTGTAAAAAAGTGAAAGTGAATTAAAGCACGTATAAGGGGTAATGTTTGGTCATTAAAACGCACTGCTCTAATTAGCATTCTATTACTCCCTGTGTTGTGATAGAAAGTTCAGAAAAGGAATTCTGTAACTACATTATAGTTTTATTCAGAGTTAACCAAAGAAGTGCATAGTAAGATGGATTAACTTTATACTTGAGGTTATGCAAAATGGTAACAGAAAATGGCATTGATTTTACTTGGAGATAAACATAGCTTATTTAATAGCAAGAAATGATACGTAGTTACTGACTTCAAGTTTAAAGATAGCTGACATTTTTATGTGGGTACATAGTTACAAAATTTGAATCAATACTAATCTTTTTAAATGCCAGTGTTCCAATTGCCTTAACATCAAGGTTCCCTACATATTTTCTACTCACAAAATCTTGATCTCATTTTGTATTACGTACTGAGCTTTTTAAAAATATTTTCTTGTCTGAATAATATTTGTGTATTGGTTGCATTAAATGACAAGAAAACTGCCTAAACAATGAGTGTTTTATGTCCACCTCCCCATCTCCTCGCTTCCCTCCAAGTTGTAAAGTTTGTTTTCAACATAGTATCTTATACATCTCATTGTTACAATGGATCAACCTGTATCCTTATTTCAGCATGTTATTTCCCTTTCCCTCCCCAAATTAGAAAAATGAATATATAAGATGAAGGGCAAGGACATAAAATACAGTTAAAACAGTTAAGTGAAATGAAACCCAAGATAGGGACACAAGGTTTTTTTCCTTTTCCTTTTCTTTCTTTCTTGCTACTGTTTTTAACATATTTTAAATGTACTATTTGATTTTTGAGACATATTTTTAAAAGTGTTTTTCCAATATGTTATTGGAATATTAGTAGCCAATTATGTATACCTGTAGCCCAGTGTTTACACGCAATTCACTTCCACTTGGTTGTCCTTTGACAAGGTCTGTCCTCTGCTTATAATGACAGTCTTCTTATTCAAGCATTTTTCTCTGATTACTCATCATTGTTTCAACTCGTGCTTCTCGTCATCTTACCCAAATCACTTCACTGGTGGGTCTCTTTTACTGAGATTGTTATAGTATAGATGGTTTTCAATGGTTTAAAATTATAAGAATTATTATTATAGAAATTCCAAATCCATATTTTTGCCATTGCCACTCAACTATTTTTTAATCTAAGAAACATATAGCATAATTTTTAACAATTTTTGGCAAACACATTATTATCTGTTCTATTTCATGTACTATGGCATGGTTATGTAACTGAAATATCATGCAAAAAGCAATAATCAAGAAAGATAAACTATTTCAAATGTATTGCATTTACAAAATATAACAGTTTTATAAAATGAAAAATTTTCATATATTGTGATCCATATTGTCATGTTTAAAAACCTCACTGTTGACCATAATGTACTAAAAATAGTGAGCCAAACAACTAATGAAGAAAGAGCCCAGGGGATGGTGATTCAGCTCCTTATTTTGCTAGCTATGGAATATCATTGAAATTGGATTGATGTAATTAAGTTGAATTAGATGTCTACATAAAGTGTCTGTGCCTAGTAAACTCTTACTTAAAGTTTGTTATTAGTTTTATTAATTGCAGCATTTCACCAGATAAAGATGGCATTACACAAGAGGAAGACAACTACACAAAATTGGTATGCAATAAACCAAAAGTCTATCTCTGTTATTAGTACTAACATTACAGGAGATCCTAAGAAAAAAGCTCCAGTTTTGGAACTGCTTCTGTAAATTGTTATTCATGTATATATATATATATATATATATATATATATATATATATATATATATAACACAAAAGCACATATGCATGTATGTGTACTTATACACATACATGTATATATGCATATATGTATATACATATACACGCATATTCACACATATGTGTGTATTTATGTATGTATGGGTATATGTCATGAACAAGTAGTTTAAAGTAAAATGATTTCTTCTAATTCACGCTTCAATGTGCAAGAAGAGGATATTTTGGGTTTTGTCATATTCTTTTTTATTATTAATAAGTTGTTTAAATTATGAAAATACGGTACAGAGGGGTTACAATGACATAAACAAGGTAATGAGTATGAGTACATTTCTATTAAGCATTGTTGCCTCCTCCTTTGTTTCCCCTTACCATCCCTGCCCTCCCATCTCCCCCCCAAAAAGTTGTAAAGTTCATTTTTCGACATAATATCTTGTATATCTCACATTGTTGCAATGGGTCCACCTGTATCCCTATTTAAACAATTTGTTTATTCCCTTCCCCTCCCCAAAATATACCAACTCAAATACAGTGAAAACAGAGGTTATACCATGGGGAAGGGACATACAAAGCAACAAAGAAATCATCTTATAAATATGTTAGAAACAATAGCAAAAAAGAAAAACCATTTGAGTCCTTATCTTGGGGTTCATTTTGCCTAGCATCAACTTATCTGACCATTTCTGCTGTCATATTCTTCATTCCTAATGCTCACATACCAGATGCAAATTACTTTTCTTCAACATTAAAGAGAAAAACTATGAATTATAAGTTTCTATTTCTACTACTTAATTTCTCTATGTGTTGGAACAGTAGAAAACACTAAACTTATCAAAATATATTAAAGTTCATTTAAAGTGTGTATTTCCAAAGAAGTAGATTTAACTTAAAAAAATAGGGACTCATGTTAAGGCCTTGGAATTGCTGGAATCCACAAACAGTTGTTCTTGTACTGCCAGTTTTCAGAAAAGAAATCCTAGCATATTGAATAGAAGATTGTATGTATTATTTGGGCAACATACCCAAATATCAGCTTTGATTACTCTCCTTACTCTACAAAAATATTTTTTTAGTTTTATAATGCTACTTTTTCATATATATATATATATATATATATATACATATGCATATATCATATATATTTATATACATATATTATATATCATATATCGTATATATGTATACAAATATATGTATACAAATATATATGATATATGACATATGATATATGTATACAAATATATGATATATGAAATATGTACATAGATGTATACAAATATATATGATATAAATGTATATGATACATATATGATATATACATATATGATATATGGACACATGTATACTATATATGTATATAAATACACATATGTGTGTGCATATACATATGTATTTACATATATACATGCACGTATACATAGCAGACATATATGTCTAACATCTATCATCTCTATTAGCATCTCTAAAGCATATTATGATTAAAATCCTGAACAAACATAATCATATAATAATCCAAATAAGATTGTTTTGTTCCAGATTAAGGACAAGCAAGAGCAAAAAGAAGTGGTGGGAAAAACAAAAACAACAGCAGGAAACATGAACGCTATTTACTCCTGGTATTTTTTTGTGCAAATGTACAATCTACATTTAAGTATTTTGGGGAGTGTTTACTCTACTAGGCATAATTTTGATATCTTCTGTTATAAAGGACAGATATTCAAGAATATATAAACAAAATCTAAAAACTATTTAGCTGCTAATCTGTTGCTATTCATTAAGATTCACATTGAAGATGAATAGAAATATACAGTATAAGAAAGTTTATCTTGGGGACTGGAAAGGTGGCTCGGTGGTAGAATGCTTGTCTTTCATTCATGAGGCCCTGGTTTCAGTTCCACAGCACAACATAAACAGAAAAAGTTGGAAGTGGCGCTGTGGCTCAAGTAGTAGAGCACTAGCTTTGAACTGAAGAGCTGGACAGCGCCCAGGCCCCAGTTCAAGCCTCAGGACCGACAAAAAAAAAAAAGTTTATGTTCATGAAACAAGCCTGCTGTCTTCCCAGACATGTTCAAGATTGAAGAGGAATATCCTGAATTCATGATTCCTCAGAAATTGCTGCTTCGGGGGCATCTTGATCATGTGAGGATAGGGCTCTGAGAACCTTCTTGTTCCTGAGTACATACCTTCTACCAAGACAATAGTAGAGAGGACAGGGAATCTCTCTACTGGTAGACACATTAAGCCACAGACACCTCTACTGGACTGAGCAGCTAGGAAGATGGTTCCCATTCCCGCACAGTTTTCTGTCAATCGTTACAACAAACACAACTTCCAAGCCTCATATTGTGCATTACACTCCTATTTATGAATCCTTCTGCACATTCCCTTGTCCAATTCTACAGTTTCTCTGCATTTAAACTCTCAATGCCATTAAATTAAAACATGTTCTAATCCTTAACCACTTCTTTCATTGTTTCTTTCAGCTCATATTTCTAACTTAAACAATTATCATCTTGGCAACACAGCATTATCTGAAGAATTGTCAAGTTGAGATACATATGCATATGCATATTTATATATTGCCTTCCAGTAAAATGAAATACCCAGACTTCAGAAGAGATAACTATAAACCTTCCTTGTAATTATCCACACTGTACCCTGATCTTTGACACACTAATCCTACTCATCAATTTGCGCTGGAGTTCTTACTGTTCATCATTGTCCTTCTTAAGTCAGACAATTTGAAAATATTCGATACTTAAAATATTGTAAATACGGTTACCTATCTAGATTTGTCCTTTAAATACTATTTTCTTCTTGGGTTGATAAACATGATTCTTGTTTTGTCTTCATTTGTTCTTCAGCTGGGTGCCGGTGGCTAGCACCTGTAATCCTAGCTACTCAAGAAGCTGAGATCTGAGGATTGAGGTTCAAAGCTAGCCCAGGCAGGGAAGTCCGTGAGACTCTTATTGCCAATAATCCACCATAATAAACATAGTCGTGTTGGTAGCTTTAGTGTGGTCTTGTTTGCGAACATTTGGGTAAATGCCCAAACGTGGGATTGCTGGGTCAAAGGGGAGCTCTCTGTGTAGTCTTTAGAGGAACCTCAATACTACTTTCCAAAGTGGTTGAATAAATTTACACTCCCACCAACAATGCAGTAAGGTTCCCTTCTGTCCACATCCTCTCCAGCATCTGTTGTTATTAGAGTTCTTGATTTTAGCAATTCTAACTGGAGTGAGGTGGTATCTCAATGTTGTTTTGATTTGCATTTCTTTTATGGCTAGGGAGGTTGAGCATTTCTTCATGTGTCTATTGGCCTT
>NW_012267273.1:5219187-5243310 GCF_000151885.1 Dipodomys ordii | reverse complement strand
GATTGTTTCTAACACATTTATAAGATGATTTCTTTGTTGCTTTGCATGTCCCTCCCCTACAGTATAACCCCTGCTTTCACTGTATTTGATGTCGGAATAATTTGTGGAGGGGAAGGGGAAAAACAAATAATTTAAATAGGGATACAGATGGACCCATTGCAACAATGAGATGTACAAGTCATTATGTGAAAACGAACTTTACGCCTTTGGTGGGGGGGGGAATCAAGATTGGGGGGGTGGAGGGAGGATGGGAAGGGATGGGAAGGGGAAACAAAGGAGGAGGCTACAATGCTTGATAAGAAATGTACTCAGTATCTTGCCCATGTAATTGCAGCCCCTCTGTACAGTATTTTCACAATAAAAATACCAAAACTGAAAAAAATAAATAAATAAACCACCAGAAAACCTGAAGTGGTTCTGTGGTTCAAGTGGTAGAGCTCTCACCTTGAGCTGAAGAGTGCAAGGACAGCACCCAAGCCTAAAGCTCAAGTCTCATACCGGACAAAAGAAAAGGAAAATGTTCTTCAGCATGAGAACTCATATATGCCTGACCACATTTTTTTTGTGTGAGAATACATGGTCTTTGTTATTATTAGTATTTAAATTTTATTTTCTTGTAAAGATGCTGCATAGAGAGGCTACAGTTACATCAGTAAGGAAATGAATACATTTCTAGTTCAGCAAATGCTGAAACAAGGACACATAATGACCCATTACAACAATGATATTCACAGGCACAATGTGGAAAATGGTTACAACTTTGGGGGAGAATGGTGGTGGTGGAGGAAGAAAGGGATAGTAGGAGAAAAACAATGCCCGACATATTTTTTAATGTAAACCTGACCATATTTTAAGTTATGCAATTTAATGTATGCAAATGTAGAAAATAATCAGAATTATGAGAGTAATTTGATAAAGTAAAGTAATAATTATTAAATAGGATATGTGGGGGAATAAAACAAAATACAAGTAACATAAAAGCAGTGTGTATGTTAGATTTCTGATTGTTGTTATAAAATACTTGATGCCTTCAAATTAAACCATGGAAGGCTTTATTGTAGCTAATGGTCTCGGTTTATGGTAAGGTGATTTTGTTATGTGGTTTGTAGTAATGGAGTTTTGTATAATAGAGGAAGATGAGACAGAGAGCGAGCTAGCAAGCTAGAGAGAAGGGGGGGAGAGGGAGGAATTTGCTGGAGTTTCCGTTGATCCCTATAAGGAAATCCCTCCTATGTCCTCACTTCATTCCACAGGCCTCCTCTTCTAAAGATTTCACAATTCTCAAAACTGCTGCAGATTAGTGAAGAGCCTGCTAACACATGGACCTTTGCATGGCATGTTTAAACAAAGCACAGCAAAGACAAACACTAGCTCAAAAAACGGTGTTATTAGCTATGTCCTTTGCCATGCAGAAGCTCTGCAATTTCACGCAATTCCATTTGTCCAATAGAAAGCCCACGGATTGGGAGAAGATCTTCACTAGCCATACAAAGGACAAGGGTTTCATATCTAAAATATAACTGGAACTCAAAAAATTAAATCCCCCAACACAAATCTTCAAAGAAACAACTGCCCAATAAATAAGTGGGGTAAAGACTTAAAAAGAAACTTCTCTGAAGAGGAAAGAAGGATGGCTAATAGACACATGAAGAAATGCTCAACCTCCCTAGTCATAAAAGAAATGCAAACAGAAACAACCTTGAGATACCACCTCAGTCCAGTTAGAATGGCTAAAATCAAGAACTCTAGTAACAACAGATGCTCGAGGGGATGTGGACAGAAGGGAACCTTACTGCATTGTTGGTGGGAGTGTAAACTTGTTCACCACTTTGGAAAGCAGTATGGAGGTTCCTCAAAAGACTCCACATAGAGCTCCCATATGACCCAGCAATCCCACTTTTGGGCATTTACCCAAATGTTCACAAACAAGACCACACTAAAGCTACCAGCACGACTATGTTTATTGCAGCATTATTTACTATAGCTAAGATATGGAACCAACCCAGAGGCCCCTCAGTAGGTGAATAGATCAAGAAAATGTGGAATTCTATGGCTTCATCAGAAAGAATGACATTGCCCCATTTGTTAGGAAATGGAAAGGCTTGGAAAAAATTCTATTAAGTGAAGTAAGCCAGGACTAAAGAAACAGAGGTCTCATGCTTTCCCTTATTTGCAATATTAGTATATGTCTGAGTCAAGCAGAAAAAGCCAGATAAGGTGATGTTAGGGAAATGAACCCTAAGATATGTATTCAAATGCTTTTTTTTCTTTCATACAATTATTTCTAACACATTTATAACATGATTTCTTTGTTGCTTTGTATGTCCCTCCTCCATAGTGTAACCCCTGCTTTCACTGTATTTGATATTGGTATAATTTGTGGAGGGGAAGGGGAAAAACAAATTGTTTAAATAGGGATACAGGTGAACCCATTGCAACAATGAAATGTACAAATCACTAGGTTGAAAATGAACTTAATAACTTTGGTGGGGGTGGCAGGGAGGATTGGGTGGGGGGCAGGGGGGGAGGATGGGAAGGGATGGGAAGGGGAAACAAAGGAGGAGGCTACAATGCTTGATAAGAAATGTACTCATCATCTTGGCCATGTAATGTTATCACTCTGTACAGTATTTTCATAATAAAAAAAGAAAAAAATGTGGTATATATACACAATGGGATTCTATGCCTCCATCAGAAAGAATGACATTGCCCTATTTGTTAGGAAATGGAAAGACTTGGAAAAATTTATATTGAGTGAAGTAGGCCAGGCCCAAAGAAACATATATCCCATGTTTTCCCTTATTTGCAATTACTAATATATGTCTGAAACAAGCAGAAACGGTCAGATAAGTTGATGTTAGGTGAAAAGTTAACTCTTATTGACAATTCACAAATCAAGTTCATTTATGTTACCATCCTAATTTATATTATTCCTGCACATTATAAAGATTTGGAAAGTATTTCCCCGAGAGCCATTTTATGAGACAAATACATAAATTAACTATGTTAATCATCTTTATATTTTTGTGACAAATCACCTGACATAATCAACTTTGAAGGAAGAAAATTTTATTGGGGCTTACATCATTAGAAATTTCAGTCTATAGTTATTTGACCGAGTTGATTTTGATAGACAGAATATGTTGTCAGTTGCATGGAGTGGATGTAGGCTTATTTCACTGAATCTGAGTGTAAAATGGTCATAAAGGGCCCTTTATTCAAATTCTCCATTAAGGAACTGACCCTAGTTACCTGTTCTTCTCCAAGACCTCACCAGCTCACAATAGAAACACAAGTTGGCAACTAAATCTTCATCATGGACTTTATAATTTTGGTAAATCTTCATCATGGGCTTTATAATTTTGGTGAGTGTGATCTCACTGTAGGAGCAGTACCTTTGTGTTTAGGAAAACTCATTTATCTGGGGAAAAAGGACACAGCATAACCCCGTTTTCACTGTATCTGATTCCAGTGTCCTGCAACTTGTATATACATTTTTATAATTTGGGGAGAGGAAGGAATATAACAAAATGCTTAAATAAGGATAAAGGTTGACCTATTGTAACAATGAGATGTACAAAGCACTATGTTGAAAAATGAATTTTACCATTTGGTGGGAGGGGAGGGAGCAGTTGGGATGTGGAGAGGGAAGGGATGGTAGGGAAAAACAAAGGAGGAGGTAACAATGCTTGATAGGAAATGTACTCAACACCAATAGTCTTGTAACTGTCACCCCTCTGTACAGTATTTTTATAATAAAACATATATGAAAAAAGGTACAACATTACTTATAATTGCTTGAATGACTGGGAGTTCTTGAATCAGGATACTTCTAAAGACACATTCACTTACTGACTCACTAATAAAGGCATATTTGGTGTTTACCATGTGTCAGAAAGAATCCAAGGAACTGATATAATGCTTGTTCATAACAGAAAATATCATGTAAAGTACATGAAATTAGTTTTAGAAATGTAATCAAAGTGTTAATAAGACTCCAAAGTTTCACCATCAAAATTATCACTGAGTGGTAACTCTGAGGAGAGTTATGCAATATATGGAATATACAGGCTGTGTGTAAGTGGAGAGAGACTATTTCTAATAAAAAAAGAAAGATGAATACAAATGCTCAGATATAGAAATTGAAATACTTTTTAGGAACAAGATATTTCAGGAAACTAGCTCTGTGACAAAAATGCCAGTTTAAAAAGAGAGAGAAAGAGTTCTAAACCACGAAGGGCCTTGTTGGTCTCTGAATGTGACAAATGGTTGCTGTGAACCTGAGTCAGGTGAAACGTGGTATTAATTTTCATTTTAAAAAGGCATGCCAGGGCTGGGAAGGTGGTTCATTGGTAGAGCGCTCGCCTTGTATGCATGAGACCCTGCATTTGATTCCTCAGCACTACATAAGCAAAAAGAAAAAAGCCAGAAGTGGTGCTGTGGCTCAAGTGGTAGAGCTCTAGCCTTGAGCTGAAGAGCTGAGGGACAAGCGCCCGGGCCCAGAGTTCAGGCCCGATGACCAGACCCCCCCCTCCAAAATAAAAGAGGCATGCCAACTACTTTACTACTTAGAATAAAGAAAAAAGATTATATAGTCATGCACCAGACAATTAGAAGGGCTTGTTAAAAAAATCCAAGTGATTGAATGGTTGCCTGAGCCTTGTTGCCAAGGAGATTGTGAAAGAATATAAAAGCCATGATTTCCTGATGGATTGGGCAGTAGATATATGAGAATACCATTGACTCCCTGCATTTAGTTTGAGCAGTGGGATAATCACATCATCAATAACTGTATAAAGAGCAAGTTTGTGATGGGTGGGGAATCAGGACCTCAATTTGTACACTACGATGAACAGTATTTGACTGAGCACATTGTACATTGACCCGTTAAATGGTCCTTTGGACACTAGGTTCAATTTTTTTATCCATCAACTCATGAACAACTATTTGAAATTAGATACCATAGTTGAACATGCAAACCAGGCATTCTAGCTCACTTGTGTCTTGTTAATTTGTATAAAAAATGAAATGAATTAAAATACTTCAATTTTATTCTATTAAGCATGAGATATTAATTAGTGATAATCATATTTAGAATATGTAATAATTATAGGGCATTACACAAACATAGAAACTGGTGGTCATGTCAAAAGAAGTAACAAACCTCAATTTCTATAAGATAATATTGGCAAGTAACTGAATGAAAGTGAGAACATCTGTGGGGTAGTAAACTTTGGGATGCCATCAATGAGTATGCCTATAATTGATGCAGTATTTAAGGCATTTAGTTACATTCTAAATACTCAGGAAAGGAACTTCTTCATGAATATAAATCCATGTTCAATTTTTACACTTGCCATTCACGTATATACTTTCTTTAGTCTTTGGATACAGAAATAAGGCAATATTGTAGATATAATAAGGAAGGAAAGATCTATTATGAAGTTATTTCTCATAGTAGATAAATGCATTATTATATTCGATATATTGTCTCTCAAGCTTGTATAAGTTATCCATCTTCCATTTATTTTCAAAAGTAACAGAATTATGAGAGAAAACTGTTGAAGGAATACAACAATGTGATTACCAGTGAGCACAAAGGGCAATATTAATAGCTGAAAGAGCATGAATATAGTCAAAATATTTAATATACAGTTATAAGAAGCAAAATTATTACTCTTGAAGTTGTTTTAAGGAGCATGGTGTAGGGAAAGTAGTGAACAAGGTGAATTTGATCTGGGCTTATGGTAAGTAAAGATGCTAAGTTGAAAACTTCTTATAAAACTGATAGATGCTAATTATATATACATATACAAGGACATATATATATTAACATATATATGGTTTTAACATGCATATATATATATATACTAATAAATATATAATTAAAAAAACATACAACTTGAAACTATGTGTGTTATAAAGAATATACATCAAAACATTCTTTGAATTGGAGAGGAATGTATTTAGTGTTATGTTTAACAGATTTCTGACATTTGAATATTAAATAACTTTATATTATGTTCAAATTTATTAGTTGAGACATCTCATTGATGAGTTCCAGCTATACTCTACATTCATTGAGCTTATTTTGAAAAACTAATAAAAACTCAAGACTTTATTTCTTATTGCATTCCCTTTTTTCTGCTCTGTTTCCATCAAGGAAAAACACTGCAGATTAATAATTCTAATGGATTTATACTCAAGAAACTGAGCTAGGGTTATGGATTTAGCTCATGGATGAGCACTTGCCTGGCAAGTACAAGGCTCTAGGTTTTGTTCTCAGCTTTAGAAAAAAAAGAGAAATTAAGGCAGCGATTACAGAGAGCTAAGTAGAGTAGAGAAAACAATTAGTATTAGGTTCCTTATTTGAAGGAACCACATAGGAATACAGGATAAGTGTGTGAGGGAAAAATCAAACATTATAAGAGAATATCAAATTATTTGAGAAAAATTAGCAAATTAAATAAAACTTTTATTTATTTTTTTCATATATAGACAAAAAAAGGAAAACCATTTTAAAATTAAGATAATATAATATAAAAAGAAAGCCATAATGTTAAAGAAAGTCATTGTAATACCTAAAATCCAAAACTCTCAAAATTATTTTAATATATGCTGAAATATACAGTACATTAGAAAAAAAAGTAACATTTAGACTTCTCCCCGTCTCTATGATGGAGAAATCAACTTTCACATTTTAGGATGATTAAAATATAAAATTCCTTCCAAATGTCTTCTCTAGACTGCAATTTATGGTTAGGTTTTAGTCTGGAGCTCAAACATTTTAAAAATTGTATTGAAAAGTTTTAAGTCATTTAATCATTTTGCTATTAATACTATATCAATAATAACAATTATGCTCTATTGAAACATAAAATAATTATATCCATATCTTTGTTTTTCCAAATAGTGTATTCCACATGAACATATATGGACTCAATGAATGGACTCAAAATTTTAGTTCTATCACAACTAACATGCAAAACAACAAAAATTGTTAGATGGCTTAAGTAAATATAATTTTTTTACAGATAGTTCTGAAAAGATGTATATTACACTTTAAACTTGCTTCACAGATAGACTTAGCTTCTTTAAGTCATTATCTGATCTCTACTTTTACTATGATGTTTTCACTAATAAGTTGTAAGTTGACTTCTATTCCTGATTAAATGGAATTCTTAAAACTCTTCTTAGTATTTAACTATTTCTAATACTCTAGGGAAATTTGGAAATTTGACAGAACTAGTTGCCAAAGTAATTCTGAAAGTGCACTGACCTATCAAGTAAAAGGCCCTGAGATCAACTCCCCAAAATAACCCTTTGGTATGACTAAAAATGACATTTTTAAATTTCAGTGTTGAGATGTATTCCATTTTAATGTTCTGAATTTTTGTGGTTTCTGTGGTTATGTTGCCATTTTAATCTCTGATTTTGTTTATTTGGGTGTGTTCTCTTCATTTTCTGGTAAGATTTGTTAAGGTTCTGTTAATTATGTTAATATTTTTGAAGAACCAAGACTGTTTTGTTGATTCTATGTGTGTGTTTTTTTTGGACTCTAATTCATTTAATTCGGATTTAATTTTAATTATTTGCTTCCCTGTCCTGGATTGTGGTTTGGCTTGTTCTTTTTCAAGAAGTTTCAGATACATCATTAAATTATTGGTTTGAAATCTCTCTAATTTGTTGATGTAGGAACTTAGAGCTATAATTTTTCCTCTGAGTACTGCCTTTTCTGTGTCGGAGAGGAACTGGGAACTTGTATGTTAATTTTTGGTAAATATCATGAACATTTGAGTTTCCTTCCTAATCTCTTCCATGACCCACTGGTGGTTCAACAGTATGTTGTTCAGTGTTACAGAATTTTCTTTGGTAGCTTTTGGTATGGAGTTCTAATTTTATTCCCTTGTGGTCTGAGAGAATTCTAAGACGGAACAAACCCAGATGCCCTCAGTAGATGAATGGACCAAGAAAATGTTTTACATACATTCAATGGAATTCTATGCTTCCATCAGAAAGAATGACATTGCCCCATTTGTTAGGAAATCATATTAAGTGAATCATATTAAGTGAAGAAGCCAGACCTGAAGGAATATAGGTCCCATTGTTGTCCTTATTTGCAATAATTAGTATACATCTAGGATAATTGTATCAGATGAGCAGGAAAGCTGAAAAGCTTTGTATATATGACCATATAAGATAATACTAAACAAAATGAACCCCCAAATATGGAAACAAGATGTTTTTCTTTGTAATTGCTGTTATTGTAAATACACTGTACAGAGGGTTTACAGTTACATGAATATTGTAAATACACTGTACAGAGGGTTTACAGTTACATGAATAAGGTAGCGAGTACATTTCCTGTCGAGCATTGTTACCCCCTCCTTTGTTTTTCCCCTACCATCTCTTCCTCCTCAGCTCCCAAACTCCTCCCTCCCTTCCCCCACAAGTTGTAAAGTTTCTAGGATAAAGTTACCAGACAAGAAGAAAAGATCAAAAGCTGTGTACATATGATCATATAAGATGGTGTCAAGCAAAATGAACCCCAAGTTAGGGACACACGAGGATTTTTCTTTGTTGCTGTTGTTTTTAAAGTACTTATAATGTATTATGCTATTTCTTTTGTTTCTTTCATATGTTCTTCTCCCAAGGTATCCTGTTGTCACTGTATTTGATTCCAGTACCATGCATCTTGTATATACATTTTTATAATTTGGGGAGACGAAGGGAAATAACAAAATGCTGAAACAAGGATACAGGCTGACCCATTGTAACAATGAGATGTACAAGACATTATGTTGTTTTTCTTAATAAGTTTTTTATTGTGAAAATACTGTACAGAGGGGTTACAATTATATGAGTAAGGAAATGAGTACATTTCTTATCAAGCACTGTTGTCTCCTCCTTTGTTTTCCCCCTTACTATCCCTTCCCTCTCATCTCCATAACTACACTCCCTACCCCCCCCACCCTGCCACACAACCCGCCTAAATTGTAAAGTTCATTTTTCAACATAGCATCTCATACATCTCATTGTTGCAATGGGTCAACCTGTATCCCTATTTAAAGAATTTGTTTTTTTCCCTTCAGCTCCCCAAATTATACTAATATCAAATACAGTGAAAACAGGGGTTATACTGTGGGGGAGGAACATAGAAAGCAACAAAAAAAAACAAGTTGTACCTTATAAATACATTAGGAACAATAGCAAGAAAGAAAAAAAGCCACTTGTGTTCTTATCTTGTAGTTCATTTCACTTAACCTCATCTTATCTGAACTTTTCTGCTTGTCTCAGACATATACTAGTTATTGCAAATAAGGGAACCATGTGTTACTGTTTTTAATGTTTTTATATATATATGTATATATATGTACATATATATACATACATATATATATATATATATATATAGTTTCTTCTGTATGTTTTTCCTCCTATGGTATATCCCCTGTTGTCACTGTATTTGATTTTGGTACCCATCATCTTGTACATATATTTATCAAATTTGGGGAGGGGAAGGGGAATAACAAAATGCTGAAACAAAGACACAGGATGACCCATTACAAGAATGATACTCACAAGACACTATGTTGAAAATGAACTTTACAACTTGTGAAGGGGGAGAGGGAGGGAGGTGGGGAAGGAAGGGATAGTAGAGGAAAAATAAAGGAGGAGGGTGACAATGCTCAACAAGAAATGTCCTCATTTCCTTACTCATGTAACTGTAACCCTTCTGTACAGCATCTTTACAATAAAATAAAAAAATTAAAGTATTGGAAATTGTAGCTAATCCAATACTTCATTTGTCCAGACACAGATCTTAGAGTCACTGCTGCCCAACTCTTTCTTCTATCTTATTGTAATGATTGACCCTATCATGTATAATATATGTTCATATATGTATATTCACATATACACACACAGGATTTGAATATATTTTATCACCCTATCTTAAAACCAGGCTCATCTTTTTCTTAGATTATTTATTTGCTTCTTAAAAGAAAACAGACTATATTGTACCAAATAGATTGTATATGCAGGCCAAAATGTAAATAAGATAATCACATCATTCCTCACTGTGTTACTTCATCAACTTCTTGCTTAATTTATTCATAGACAATTGGAGAAAGGGCATTACTACTCTCATTAGTACTGTACTACAAGTTCTTCAATGTTTTTTCAACTACATTTCTGAAGTTGCTTTCCATGATCCCTCTGTCAGACTGGCTCTAACATTACTTTTATTTATGTATCTGTGATCGTATCACAATACCCTTTCTAGTCTTACACAGAGTGGACCAATGAGCATTAATTTTTCAGATAGAATATTTACACACTTTATTGTTCACTTTCTAGCATCTTCATAAGACTTCAACTAAGAAATAATGCTTCCTTGGGAAACAGCACCTCACTTTCCATCTCTCTCAATTTGTCCGTCCTACACTAGAGTATTTGCAACCAACTTTATGCTTTTCTTAATTATGCCTATATAAATCAACAAGTATCACATTATCTTTTAAGGAAAATAGCAGACATTTGTTCAAATTGATAAATGCTCATTTTTATCACAACTGTAGAAAATGTCAGAAAATATCAAGTAATATATTGAATCATTTATGAATAAAGCATGCATTTCTTAACTAGTTTAATTTCTAATTATCTAGTATTGGTTATTTTAAAATTAGTTCACATTTACTAAATATTAAGTTTATTATTATTTTTTAAACTAACAGTATGTTGGATAGTAGGCCTTTGATGTATTGGTGGGAAAGATCTTCTCCCAGTCTGTTAGCTATCTATATTGTTAGCAACCACATCCTTAGCTGTGTAGAAACTTATATATATATGGATATAGATATAGATATAGACATAGATTTGTGAAAGTGCTGTACAGAGGGGTTGCAGTTACATGAGTAAGGTAATAAGTACAATTTCTATTGAGCATTGTTTCCTCCTTCTTTTTTTCCCTCTACTATCCCTTACCTCCCACTTCCCCAACTCCTCCATCTCCCCACAAAGTTATAGTTAGAGACACAAATGGTTCTATATTTCTTGCTGTTGTTTTTAATGTATTTATAACGTACTATGTGATTTTTTGTTTCTTTTGTATGTTCTTCTCCCATGGTATAACCCCTGTTTTCACTGTGATTCCAGTGCTCTGAATCTTGTATATACATTTTTCTAATTTGGGGAGGGGAAAGGAAATAACAAAATGCCGAAATAAGAATACAGGTTGACCATTGTAACAATGAGATGTACAAGACACTATGCTGAAAATGAACTTCACAGAAACTTTTTCTTTTGATGTGGTCCCACTTGTCAAGTCACTCTCCTAACTGTTGTGCCCTTAGGACTCTTCCAGTAATTCCTACTGGTACCTGTGAGTTATAATGCATCTCTTCAGTAGTTATTTCAATGTTTAAGGACTGACATTGAGGTATTTGATCCACTTTGAACTGATATTAGTGAATGGAGATAAATACAGATCCACTTTTATTTTTCTGCATATGGATGCCAAATTTCTCCAAAGCCTACCAATTAAGAGGCTATTTTTTTCCAATGTATGCCTTTGGTTCTCTTATCAAATCAGATAACTGATATTGTATGGTTTTATTTCTAATAGATTAAACAGGATTCTAGATACTTGCACATAGTGAAACGAAAAGAGGATGATCTTAGGAGAGAAACACATAGGCTTAATGCCTATGTGCCTCTTTATATTTATATTTATATGAATACATATATTTGCTTATGTACTCATTCATATATACATATACATACATATGTATAGATGCATATGTATCTACACACAAATTCCAACACATCAAAACAAAAGATCTTTCTTTTCCTTAAATTTTAAATTTTTATGATTCTGTCTTCTTTTATGTGTATGGTATATTCATATGTTTATCTTCTGGAGGAAAGAGGGAAGGGCAAAAAACTCAAGGGAAAACAGGTGAAAAAGTGCAACAGTGGAGCTCACTGGACATTTATGAAACTGAACTATAGAACGCATGGGTAGAGCTATGACGGAGGGACTGACAGAAAATAAGGGAACAGAAGACACTGTATGAAAGGAAATGTACCCAATACCTGACTCATGTAATTATAATCCCTCTGTACATTGATGTTTAATAGAAATAATGTAAATTAATTTTTTAAAAGCTGCTAAATGAGATATCAGCACTTACTCTGTGACCCATGTCTTTACAAAGAGATTGGAACACAGACAACTAAAGAAGAGAGACCATGTATACTTATGTATACATGTATACCTACATGGAGAGTGCAGTCTATAAGATCATGGAATCCTCTGAAAGAAATCCTGGTGGCACCTTCATTTGTCTCCAGAATATGAGAAAGTAACTTTATCATGAATAAGACATACATTCTGAGTAATTGTTATGGCAGAAGTATCAGACTAGCATACTAACACACATGAGAATGTACACACACAAACACACACACCCATACACACACACACACACACACACACACACACACACACACACACAGTCACATACAGACAAGTATGCTTTTGTAACTTCTTTTAGTCAAAAACTGCAAATGCCTACAAAAGTCTCAAGAAGTGAATGGCTGATTCCACCTTACCCCCCACCCCGCCCCACCAGAATGGCCATTTAGAAGGAAACTAACAATAACAAGTGCTGATGGTGATGCAACCAAAAAAGGAACTCCACTATGCAGTTTGTGGGAATGCAACATTTTTCAGCCATTCTAGAAAGCAGTATGGATGGTTCTCAAAAGACTAAACATAGAGCTTCCCTATGACCCAGCAATTCAAGTCCTGGCCATTTATCCAATAGATTATAAACAAGGCCACACTAAAGCTACCAGTACAACCATGTTCATTATAACATTGTTTACCATAGCCAAGACATGGAATTAACCCAGATGCTCCTCAGTGAATAAACTGATCAAGAAAATATTGTATATGTACACAATGGAATTCTATTTATCCATCAGAAAGAAAGATATTGTTTCATTTCTAAGGAAACAAAATAATTGGAAAAAATTATATTAAGTGGAGTAAGCCAGACCCAAAGAAACATAGCTTGCATAGTTTCCCTCCTTTGTGGTAACTAAAGTAGCCTATAAATCTACAAGTAAACTCACTAGATGGTAATACAAAACATGTACTCTAAGATATAATAAATAATACAGGTCTCTAGAAATTCATACAATTGAGAAAAAAGGAGGATATTGTTAGGAGTGGAACACGCAGGTACAATCGCAATATTCATCTGATCATATAAATTATATTTATTGAAATAACTCCAGGAAACAGAAACAAGTTTTGTTTTTCTTTGTTGCTGTTTTTGTTATATTTTCATCTTTTCTTATTTGTTTATCAGTCTTTGGATGGGACAAAGGGTGAACAAATGCTGCAGTAATATGCACTAGACAATAAAAAACTTGTGGGTAGGGATGGGAGTGAAAAACTCTGAGAGTACAAGGAGAAGAGTGACACTGTTCAGAAAGAAATGCACTCTTTATCTGACTTATCTAACTGTAACTCCCTGTTTATAACTTTTAAGATAAAAAGAAATAAATAAAAAAAGAAAGTTAACAAAATGAATATTTCAAGCTTAAGGGTGATTCAGGATGACCTTCTTTTGAATTCTGAAGATGATCACGTAACTATATGATCTCATTGAGTTTTATGACCTTGATTGACTCATGAGTTCTTCTTTGCTTTAACTAAATAATGGAAATTGAATAGCTCTAAATTTCTACAACGTAGGATTTTGTATATCAATAATTCATCATAATTCATATTAAACATTTAACCATTTATCTTTCACAAAATGTTAATTCATACTCAATATTGTCACATTAGATGAAGAAACAGAGACAATTTTTTGGGGGGAGGTGTCCAGTCCTGGGGCCTGAACTCTGGGCGTGGGAGCTGTCCCTCAGCTCTTCAGCTCAAGGCTAGTACTCTACCACTTGAGCCACAGCACCACTTCCGGCTTTTTTCTTTTTGCTTATGTGGTGCTGAAGAATTGAAACCAGGGCCTTATGCATGCAAGGCAAGCGCTCTACCACTGAGCCACCTTCCCAGCCCCAACAAAGACAATTATTATGTTAGACAAATACAAAAATCTTTAATAGGAAAAGGATAAATGGTAATATGGCTTTCTCAGGAAATTATTATTAACATCCATATCAATAGTATAACAAAATTATGGGCAGTATGGCAAAAATCACCAAATTTTTCCAGACTTAAATATTGCATTAGTCGAAAATTCAAATAATAACCTCTGGTATACTTATTCTCTAGGAAAGCAAATCTTAGCATAAATACAGCTGATGATTATTTTGAAATATTCTTTTTGAAAAGAAGAAATGTAATCTACAAAATAGTTTTGAAAGTACTAAAAAATTGAATTTTGAATTCGCTTTTCTTTAACTTTGCTTTCCCCATTGATTGCTTTATCTATTCATTGAACATTTAACATTCTTAACAAAGTACTGACTGAAAGCTTTGCATGCCATTTTAAATAATACATGACACTTCTTCTTAAATGACATTTCACATGTTATTTCACAGAGGTGAAGGCACTGATACCTAAACAGATTGACATTAATAAAGTACCTCTCAATTATCATGACATTAACTTCATTTAGAGAATTATAAAGTATAAAGGAAGAAAGTAGCTTGGTAATTGATTTGAGTTTATAAAAAAATATAACTATGTCTCAGTTAATTATTCACCAAAACATAGTCACAGAAAACGATTATTTCCACAGGTTTATAACAGATTTTAAAATGCATAATCTTGAAATATGGAATGAGGAAACTCATAAACCCAGATATTATATAAATGAAGAAGTCTTTCTTTCATGTAGAGAGAGATAGTTCATGTCATTTAGAGCTAAAAGAAATCCTCATCTTTTTTTTTTAATTTTATTTTATTTTATTTGTGAACATACTGTACAGAGGGGTTACAATTGCATGGGCAGGATAATGCGTACATTTCTTACCAAGCATTGCAGTCTCCTCCTTTGTTTACCCTTCCCATCCCTTCCCAGCCTCCCCCCTCCCCCCATCCCAATCCTTCTCCTTCCCCACTCCCCCCCACACCCTTCCCCCCCACCCCCCCGCCCCCCGCACCGAGATCTTAATGTATTTCCAGTCAATAGAATGTAGGCTAGCTTTACCTTATGAATGATTCTTTGGGATTTTAACACTAGCCCTTTACTTTATAACTCTTTCTCTTATGCTCTTGCAGAGTTAAAAACAGTACTTAAGTATGGCATATAAATACAAGTCAATAGTAATAATTATTTTTGTAAAAATCTCTCACAAACAAATTACCTAAAACACCAGAATCCTTTTTCAGAGTCAAGAAAGTGACTTGACCCAATATTTTCATAACTTTATATAAGGGGGTTTTAAAAATAATTTTTGTTGATTTAATTAATAGAAGACATATTTTGGATGTGGCTACATAGTAGTTTTATATTCTATGAAAGAATGAAATTAGATGTGTCACTTTGACTCAAATTGGTAGACTACTAGTTTTTTGTTAAAGAGTTCAGTGACAGTGCCCAGGCCCTGAGTTCAAGCCCCATGAACTACAAAAGAAAAAAGAAAAAAAGAAGAAATGTAATTATTATGTATTTGCTGTTGAACTTTTGTTGTGAGTGAGTGATATATATAACTATACATGATGTATAGTTGTTCATTATATGATTCTTCCTGGTGAATATATATATATAATTTTTATTTTTAATTTTTGTTAGTCATGTGTGCTGAACTCTGGGCCTGGGCACTGTCTCTCAGCAACTCAGCTCAAGTCTATTGCCCTACCACTTGAGCCACAGCACCACTTCCAGCCTTTTTCTGCTTATGTGGTGCTGGGGAATCAAACCCAGGGCCTCATGCATGCAAGGCAAGCACTCTGCCACTGAGCGAACCTCCCAGCCCCTTGGCGAATAATTTTTATAAACATTATTTTATTTATTTGATGATAAAGTTCAAATTTTCAGCTTGTAGACCCTATTATTAACTAAAACCCCTCAATCCCAGTTTAATTGCATAAATTAAGAAGAAAAGAACTTTGTGGTTGTTGAGATTAAATTTGAGTTATCCTGTTTGAGTGTAACCTAAAAGCAGAGTTTTTTTCAATTAACTACTGATGAGTCTAACTTAACTTGGTACTTTAAAATTCAAATTAACATTTATTTGTCTGGCAAGGTGGGTATTCTAACACATGAAACATACTATTCATTCTTTTTGTTTCAATATTTCCTGTGTAACTAGAATCACAGCGGCATGCCATCAATATGACTCATTGGTAAGACAGTACAAAATCTAAATAACAAAACAAACAAAAACTACTAAATTTTGCCCAGGATGACCAAAACCCATGATCATTTTATCTCTACAGTCTGAATAGAAATGGGCCAACATATCCAGCAATTCCTCATCTCAATAATGTCACATGTCATATACTCATTGCTATTTAAGTATAATTAAAGTACATATTATGCCTCAGGGATTTAAAATATATTTTTAAGCATGATTTGCCATAGTGTTTGAAACCAAGAATATAACACCACCCATAAAGGAAAATAAAACCAGATGCTGGACTGGGAAGGTGGTTCAGTGGTAGAGTGCTTGCCTTACACATATGAGGCCCTGGGTTTGGTTCCTCAGCACCATATAAACAGATAAAGTCAAAGTCAGAAGTGGCACTGTGGCTCAAGTGGTAGAGCTCTAGCCTTGAGCTGAATTGCTTAGGGACAGCACCCAGGCCCAGAGTTCAAGCCCCACAACGGACAAAAAATTTAAAAAATATTAAAAAATAATAAAATGCTTCACTATAAAACAGTTTTGTGCTTTTTTGATAGATTGTACTGCAGAACTTAAAAACAAAGTGGTACACATCATCCCCCCACCCCTCTCTCTCCTTCACTCCCTTCCTTCTTACTCGTTGGGTCCAGAATAGAAGTGAGAAACAACAAACACCACATACTTGAATTTTTGCTCAAATTTTAAATGTTTAAAATAAACATTCAACTGAAATTATTTAATAAAGGAAAGTAAATGAAGAGTGAGTTTCATGCTAACGAATGCTTTAGCCCTTGCAACTGAAATATTATTACTACATATGCTTGTTTGTGTTGTTCGTGTTATATGGTGACATAAATATAAATAAAGCAGAAGGCCATATTGTACAATATTTGTATTGTAATACCACAAATATAAGTCAGAGAACCATAAGAAGAATGAAAGAATGTGTACTGAAGTTTAAGGATCAATCTTGTAGAGGAGATAAAAGCTAAATTGAGTCAGGAATTAATTCTTATATCACATTATTATTATTATTGTTGTTGTTGTTGTCGTTGGTCGTGGGGCTTGAACTCTGGGCCTGAATGCTGTTCCTCAGTTCTTTAGTTCAAGGCTAGAGATCTACCACTTGAGCCTCTGTGCAACTTCTGGTTTTCTGATGGTTTATTGGAGATAAGAGTCTCACTGACTTTCCTGCCCAGGCTGACTATGAACCGTGATCCTCAGATCTCAGCCTCCTGAGTAGCTAGGCATGGCCACCGATTTCCGGCTTAATTTATTAAAACTTAGTTACTCCTTTGCATATTATTTACTCATCTTCCATATAAATATTAAGAGTCATTTCTGGATTTTTATATTTTAGGAAAAAATGAACTTAGGAAACTACTTATCTTGTGTTTCCTCAATAAACTTCTAGCTGACTCCATGGTAGCATGACACTTATTATGAATTAATTGTGATTGCTTGAATATTTATATAGATAGATAATAATATTAGAAAACATAATGATTTACTTTCATTTGAATGCTTCTATGACTGAGCATTTTGTTAATAAAGATTACTGGTCAAACATAAATATTAACAATATCAATATGTGTCACCTATATTTATTTACTTTGATTTATGGTTATACATATACATGTATATGTTTTTAATTTTTATATATTCATATATACAAATATATATACATGAATATATATATACATGCTTAGATGGTTGCTAAGGTAACCAAGCTTAGAGAGCCAAGCATTGAAAAGAAGCTTCAGAATTAAGAGCTGACACTGAGTGAGCAGCAGCTCCATGTGTATGAAATCTCCTTCATCCATTCTCCTGTAAATGTACTTGTAACTGGATTTAAGCTCAATATGGGGAACTTGAGATTATTTATGCAAATTAAGATGAATAACTTAACCACAGATTCAGGCATCAGTTTTTCTCATAATAATTCAGGCTCCTGCAATTAGAGCCTGCTATCCATGGATGGCCAACACTCACACAATGCAATGATTCTAGAATGGCATTCATCAACGATTTCACAGGGCATATAATTTGGTTGCAGTTGATGGTGGTACTGATGTTTGATCTCAAACCTTCTCACTGGCTGGCACTGCTTGCTCTATGTTCACTCTACCACTTAATTCAAGACATAAGCCCATTCTTTCTGGTTAATTGGACACAGAGATACAGGATTTTTTTTTTGGTCCAGCAGTCTCATATTGAAGTGTCACCCTCCAAACTTAAGGCTCTAGAGTAGCTAGAATCATTGGTGCTAGCAACTGGCATCTGACTCATAATGTATACCTTTGATTTTTGCCTTAATAATTACTGAGTGAATAGTTAGCATTTCATTCTTTCTTATTTTTATTTATAGTATGAGGTTTTATCTCAACAATGGATGATGTTTACAATAAAATGGAAAAGGGAAAAAATGAGTTAAAGGTAGACCAAATATTTGATATAGCAAGCAATGCAAACAACAAAATGAAAACTATCAACTTGATTGAATGATCAAAGCAAGATTGAATTCAATAGAAGTCAGTAATAAAGTAACCATATAGTCAGCAGTTATTGAAGAGAAATCAAAATTATATGTAAACACATTATTTTGTAGACCTAACTTTTGGTATAAATAGTTCAGTTTTCCTCAGATAGTTATCTAAGTAAAAAATGTTTGATATCATTTGCTTAAATCTTCTCATGCAGAACAATAACACAATCTGTTACGATAAAAATATTGTTATATCCTAAGGGTAACAGAGCAGTGAAGTTTTCTGATATAGCTGACAGATGATAGCAAATATTACTGAAAAATGTCCATTATAATTTACTCACAAACAAGGAATTCTATTTTTTGTGTTGAGACTTTTTTCATTAGCATTCACTTATTTTATTTTCTACCAACAATTACATTATAAGCAAAAACAAAGTACCATTGTATCTTCCCCAAAATAAAGCCAAGAGAATGTGAACCAGAGTTTTGTATATTCTATGATGAAATCATAACAAAAATTCTAAGATTGCTATAAAATATAGTAAAATACAAACATAAGAAACGTACATAATAAAGACTCGAAAAAAAGCCACATTTCTGTATTTTAACTTGTAAACCTTTTTGTGTCTGCTTCCCAGTAATGAGGTACTAATGCGTAAACTCAGTACCCGGGTGCTGTCTTCAGCTTGTTTTTCTCTACCATTTGGTCCACAACTCCATTTTGGCTTTTTGTTTCTCATTAAATATGAGAGTTTCACATATTTTTCTGCCTAGGCTGGCCTAGAACACTGATCCTACCGCATAGCTAAATTTAAAGATGTGAGCCATTAGTACCTAGATAACCCTCTTCATAAAAATAAAACTCTGTGGCAACTGTGACATCAGGAAAGTTAATGGGAACATATTCAATGCCAAAATGTATTCTGCTATATACAGGTTAAAATAGAGCTACACATACTAATTTATATGTATTTTAAGCATAATCTTTTGAAATGAATATTCATCAGAACTGATTCAACTAACTGCAATCATATCTTATTTTAGGCTCAAAAGTACTGGCAATTTTTGCCTTTGTTTTCAGGGAAGAACAATCCCACTTGAGCGCCTAGCCACTCCTCCTGTAATGAGTTTAATATGACATTTCCAAAAGTGCTTTGTTGTGATGAGAATGGCAACATTGATTTGATATTTTAAAACACACCTCAAAACACAGAGAGAAAGAACAATTTCGTACTGATTTATTTTTCTACCTATTCCAATCTGAATGTAAGTTAAATTCTAAATTATAGTAATTGTAAAATGTTTTCATATTACTGTAAAGTTTCAAATTGGCAGCTAAGTCTCATTCTGAATGCATAAGCTCATCAATAGGATATGATTTTTAAAACTGCTAATTATTGATTGTCAATCTAAGGTATTTGCTTTATATTCATGTCAGGTTTCAAAGATCAGGAGTTAAATCAGAAGTATTAAAGTTAGATCAATTGCTACAGTCTAGTCATGGTAAAAATATTTTGTATGAGTTTAACCCGTTAAAGCTATCATACCCAGTTTAGAATTTGAGCTATACATGGATAATAACTTAAGAACAGTTTGCCTAAATGAAGACAAGAGTATTCTAATGCTAATTTATTTTTCTTGAATTTATTAGTATTACTATCTTCAAATAGTGAAGAGATTCTAACTCAATATGTTCATTACTGTGCACAACAGGTCTTGATCAGTGTCATCCATTTCATCATTTTCCCCCTCCGTTCTATCCCCACCCATCTCTTAATGTTGCTAAGGTCCATTTCCACATATAGATTTGAATATTATTATTGTGTTTGCACATCATGACTGTCTTAATCTACTCTCCCTCCACTTAGCTCCCAAACATTCAGAAGGAACATGTTTGAGCATCTTGGTTATTTATTTGGGTAAATTGTTAACCATTCAAAAGATTACCGAATCAAAATCTACCTCTATATATACTGTACTTTCAGTGGTTTGATTTTCTTCATAGGTATATGGCCTTTAATGTGTTTTCATATATGTTTATCTTCCACATATGAGAGAAAACAGTACCCTTTTCCTTTTTGAGACTGGCTTATGTCAGACAGTGTGAGTTTTTGCCAGCTCTGTCTATTTCTCTGAAATAATACAGTGCTTTCTTGTGGATGAATACATACAGATATGTATATAAACACACATATACATATGTATATACATATATTGTATATGTGAACTATATTTATATCATATTCATATATAGATCTTTTCCTCATAAATAATTTTTGTACATATATATATGTATAATATATGCATATGTTATATTATATATGTTAAATTATAGATAATATGGTATATATATGATATATATAGAGAGAACATAATATTGATCCCTTCATAGATTTTAGGAAATTAAGAAAGTTTCTATAATTTAGCTATTATGAATAGTGCAGCAATCAACAGGGGTTATATGAATAAAACATCTTACTTGGATCATGTTAGTGAAAATTCATGAGATGAGTAAGGAAAATGTTAAATATATGTTGCTACTACTGAATTAAGACTACTCTAAACATATGTATGTTTATTCAACCATTGGATTATATCATTTATTGGCATTCTTGTGTGAATAGTTTAATCAAGTTTTCAGAGAATTGCAAGAATATATACTGTGTAATTATATTGGCAAAAACAATTAGTATAATTATGCCAAGAGAATATGACACTGCTGATTTTTCCTTTTATTTCTTTTTATTTCTTGTGTTATGGGCAAAACTATGTTCATCACCCAATAATTGAATTTAACTTGCTGGATCTTCTTACCAATATGATAAGATTAATGTTAATTTGGTTGTACTTATGGTAATAATTAAACTCTTCAAAGCTTCAAATAACTTTGAAACAGTATTGTAATTTATATAGAAAAAAGTTATTGCATCAAGTAGTGATATATACTAAACATATGAAATATTAGACTACTTTTCAAAGTGGAAAAGATTTTAGTAAGATCAGATGCAAGTAAAATATAAAATTATAAGCATAACAACATTTAAAGGAAAATATGCTTTGTTCATTCATTTAAATATCCTATCCTGAGATGTCCTGTCTTTTAAAAAAATTATTATTTTATTTTTTCAGCTGTATGGAAGCATAATTTAAAAACAAGGACTGTATGTATACATATACATTGGTAAATGACAATCACAATCAAGGTAATTAGCATATCCATCACCTCAAAACTACCTTCTGTGTGCGTGTGCATTTATTTTTTATTGTGAAAATACTGTACAGAGTGGCTACAATTACATGAGCAAAGTAATGCGTACATTTCTTATCAAGCATTGTTGCCTTCTCCTTTGTTTCCCTTTACCATTCCTTCCCAATGTCCTCTTTTTATTCACAAAATATGTTTGGTTCCTAAATTAATGTATTTTTTCAGTAACACACTATATAACTCTAAACAACAAATTTTGGAAAATGATTTCTGGGCACCATTGGCTTATGCCTTTAATCCTAGCTACTCAAGAGGTTGAGATCTGAGTTTGGAGGTTAGAAGCCAGCCCAAGCAGGAAAGTTCATGGGACTCTTATCTCCAATTAATCACAGAAATAGTTGGAAGTGTCACTGTGGCACAAGTAGTAGAGCGCTAGCCTTGAGCAAATAGAAGCTCAGGGATAGTTTCCAAGCCCAGAGTTCGAGCCTTGGGACTGGCAAAATACAAAAACAAACAAACAACAACAACAAAAAACACACATGGATTTTCTGCTATGCCGTAGTTCTGTTTCTTTCCTTTTTTCTACTTATGGGGCTAAAACCTAGGTCTTTGTGCTTTCTTCGATAGATTTTGCCTGGCTGTCTTCTTCTGAACCACATTTCCAGAACAGCTTTTTTCTGGTTATTCTGGAGACAGAGTCTTAAGGACTTTTTTGCCCAGGCTGGCTTCAAAATTGTATCCTCTAGATCTCAACACCGTGAGTCACTAGGAATACAGGTATGACCTGCTGTCACCAGGCTTCACAACCAATTTTATAAAGGCTAATTTGAGTGGTTTGTTTTAGATACACTATTAACTAATAGGTGATCCATTACTAATCAGGTACAAATCATGTATCTCTAAGAAATAATATTGCTAATTTATATCCTCACAACATCTCTATTGGGGGGGTTCCTCCTAACTCGTCGACATCTATCACCTAGTTCTGTTTTTCTCATTGTCCTAACCCTTCATCCTAATTATATGTAAATCATATTTGGCAAAATCATAACTTTTTATGCTGTTATATTTTAAAGTTCTAGGAGTTCTGCAGGTTTTTCCTGGAAAAAAATAGGAATAACTCATCTACTCTAAAAACTATGACACAAAATGAGAAAAAGTGAGGATCCATCTTATCTGTGGTTTTAGTTTGACTTCCAGTACTATATAACAAAAACATAATCAACTTATTAATAGAGAAGACATCCTTGCTCGTGAATATAGAGGATACAGGACATGATTTTGCAGAACTGTTGTTGAAGTCCTGCACTGAAACCCCTCATCCTGCATGAACAACAAAGCCAAATTGCTTGCCTTATTGCCAGGGAGTAAAATGAGCGTTCTACAGCCCCCTTTGTAGACACACTGCCAGTGTTTTAGAGATATTACCACAGAACACATGTCTACAAAGTTCCACAGACTTTCATTAATTCAATCCTGGGAACCAAGCTTGTGACCACTGGGCCTTGAATAAATATTGCATAGGTAAGTTGTATCATGTAACAATGGCTGGGATGATAGAAGCAGCAAAGAAAATTATGATCAAAACTCAGACATTTCAAACTTATGCCCAACTTCAATGAAGTAGTTACATGAATCTTCTTTTCTAATTACAAATGAAAGTGAAGTTTACACTATAATGTAATGTATTGAATAGATATTAGCTGATATCTAAAAATGTACCAATCATGGGCTAGATGCATAGCTCAAGTTGAGAACCTGCCTAGAAATCTTGAGGTCATGCATTCAAACCATAATACCTCAAAAAAAAGCAAATAATAAACAAAAAAGAATTTACAAATCTAAATATAAATTATCTTACTGCTAAACAATTTTCATGCATATCACGTCTTCTGTAAATCTTAATATTTTCACTGCTGTAAATATTTTTACTGCTGTAAGTTCATGGATTGATATTGATTGCTACTGACGGATCCGAGTGATTATCTGCAAATAACCTAATGTCATTGTGGTGGAGTACTATTCCACAGTATATATATGTGTGTGTGTGTGTGTGTGTGTGTGTGTGTGTGTGTGTGTGTGTGTGTGTGTGTGTGTGTGTGT
>NW_012267273.1:5197081-5219137 GCF_000151885.1 Dipodomys ordii | reverse complement strand
TATATGTGTGTGTGTGTGTGTGTGTGTGTGTGTGTGTGTGTGTGTGTGTGTGTGTGTGTGTGTGTGTGTGTCTATGTCTGTGTGTCTGTGTGTATATTGTGTTTTTTTATTTGTTAGTTTTTTATTGTTATTATGAATGTGATGTACAGAGGAATTATAATTACATAAGTCAGGTAAAGAGTACATTCTTTTTTAACAAGATCACCCCTCCCCTCACTTTCTCCCAGTTCTTCCTTCCCATCCCCATCCACGAGTTGTATAGTTAATTTTCAATAGATCTAATGAGTATCACTGCTGCATTTGTTTACCCTTTATACCTCCATTGAAGTTTACTATAAAAAATAGCCAGGCACTAGTGCCTCACACTTGTAATCCTAGCTAATCAGGAGGCTAAGATCTGAGTGAGGATCATGGTTCAAAGCCAACTCTGGCAGAAAAGTCCACAAGACCCTTATCTCCAATAAAGTACTCAGAAAAAGCTGGACGTAGCTTTATGGTTCAAATGGTAGAGTGCTAGCCTTGAGCAAAGAAGCTCAGTGACAGCGTCCAGGCCCTGAGTTCAAGCTCCAGGATGGGAAAGAAAGAAAGGAAAGAAAGAAAGGAAGGAAGGAAAGGAAGGAAAGAAGGAAGGATGAAAGGAAGGAAGGAAGGAAGGAAGGAAGGAAGGAAGGAAGGGAGGAAGGAAGGAAGGAAGGAAGGAAGGAAGGAAGGAAGGAAGGAAGGAGGGAGAGAGGGAGGAAAGAAGGAGTAATTAAAGGCATTTCAAACAAGGAACAAAAACTAAATCAGTTTACTCTTTTAACAGTGATACTTTCAATTATTAATACTCTAACTGATTTAGGGTGATCTAGCACATAAGTCATTTGTTTCTGTAGCACCCTCAAATGGCCTATTTCAAGAGATTAATGTCTGAGCGATTAAAGATCTTTACTTCATTCCACTTGCATAGTAACATATTTCCACAGAAAACAAAGTTTACATTTAAAACAACTGGCATTTTTTCATTGCAAATGTTGCAGTAATTTCATGTCTATTGTCTTATGGAACTAAAAATGGTAGTGAAAACCCAAACTCTACTAGAAGGAAAAGTCATTTACAACATCACTTTAGAACATCAGGCTTCTTTTTCCTATAAGAAACACAGGTTGCTGTGAGGTGGTGGCTCACACCTGTAATCCTAGCTACCCAAAAAGCTGAGATCTTGTGGACTGTGATTCAAAGCCAGGGTAGACAGGATAGTCCATGAGACTCTTATTTCCAATAAACTACTCAGAAAAAACCAGAAGTGGCACTGTGGCTCAAGTGGCAGAGCACTCACCTTGAGAAGAAGAGCTCAGGGACAGTGCCCAGACCCAGAATTCAACCCAGACGACCAACAACAACAACAAAAAGGTATTATTCTTCTAGTTATTAATTGCTTAGGTTGTTCATGGTTACTAAAACTTTATTCCCAACTGATATATTAAATTGAAACTCCTTTGCACAACTAAAAAATAATTTTTTAATTTAATTAAAAAACTTTATTCCCAAGGGACAGTGACAGAGGAAGAGACACCATAAATGTGTGGAAATGTAACAATAAAATCTCTCCCTGTATAATTAATGCATGCAAATTTTTTTAAAAAGCAACTTTGTTTCCAGGATTCAATGGAGGAGGATTTGTCCTTTATCCTTATTGTCCGAGTTAAATCCACCATACTTTTACAAACTCATGAAAAATTAGTAAGAAGAATAAATGTGTAATTACAAACACAATAGAAGAGTCTCACAGACTTTTCTGCCTGGGCTGGCTTTGAACTATGATCCTCAGATCTCTACCTCCTAAGTAGCTAACATTACAGGCGTGAACCACCGGCACCTGGCTAGATTTTTTTCCTTTTCAAGTCGATGCTTAAATTTCTCTTTACAAAATTTGGAAAATAGTGTCTGCATTTAAATGTTCTTTCTCACCTTTTAGGGTTAAAATGTTTCCTAAAGTCATTAAATATTATTTAAAACTAAACACACACACACACACACACACACACACACACACACACACACACACACCCGAACATTTTTGTATCCAAGGCTCTGACATGTTAAAGTTCTGTAATCCCCATGCCTTTGTTTCTTTCTGTGAATCTCCACAAGAAAATATTTCTAATAATTTTTACATCAAGTTTCTCTTGTCAGAACTTCCTAGACTTTAAAGCAAAATCTTTTTCATTCCCTCCAAAAGGAATGAAATGACAAATTATCCCCTGAATTTAATGGACCCCTTCAGTTGACATTTTTAGCATTTATTTATTTATTTAAACTGCCTACCATCTCTAATATAAGCAGTAAAACATAATTTCTTTAAATTTCCTTAAACTTAGGATTGTGACTCCATCATAGCTCTCTATATATTTGGAACCTGCTAAAATATCACCATGATGCCCTATGAGCTTTTTTTTTTCTCCTTAAAACTACGTTTTAAGCCACATACTAATGGCTTACACCTGTAATCCTAGCTACTCAGGAGGATGAGATCTGAGGATCAAGGTTCAAAGCCAGATCAGGCAGGAAGTCCATGAGATTCTTACCTCTAATTAATTACCAGAAAATCAGAAGTAGCATTGTAACTCAAAGTGATAGAGAACTAGCACTGAGCTAAAGAACTCAGGCCCTGAGTTCAAGCTCCACAACTGAAAGGAAAAAAAAAAAAAAACTACTTTATTTAAGTACAATTTGCAGGCAATTACCTGAATATCTTTGAAGTCTACAATCTGATAAGTGCTGAAATCTGGGCTTTTCATGAAATTATCAACACAATTGAAAAAACATTTCTGTTCCTCACACTATGTTACCAGCTTCTTTCCTCATTCCAACATCGCCTGGTCTAGTTCTATCGATATAAATTAGTTGGCATTTTCTAGAATTTGTACAAATTGAATTATGTATCATATGCTTTCTTTCCACCATGATAATTGCACTGAGATTTACTCAACGTGCTCTTTCTATTGATAGGTCATTCCTTCTTTTTTTTTTTATTGTGAAAATACTGTACAGAGGGGTTACAATTACATGGGCAAGATAGTGAGTACATTTCTTATCAAGCATTGTAGCCTCCTCCTTTGTTTCCCCTTCCCATCCCTTCCCAGCCTCCCTCCCCCCCATCCCCCCCCCAAGTTGTAAAGTTTGTTTTTGACAGGACAACTTGTACTTATCATTGTTGCAACAGGTCCACCTGTATCCTTATTTAAACAACTTGTTTTTCCCCTTCCCCTCCACAAATTATATGGACATCAAATACAGTGAAAGCAGGGATTATACTGTGGGGGAGGGACATACAAAGCAACAAGAAATAATCTTATAATTGCATTAGAAACAAATACATGAAAGAAAAAAAAACATTTAAAATACATATCTTAGGGTTCATTTTCCTAACATCACATTATCTGACCTTTTCTGCTTGACTCATACATATACTAGATATTGCAAATAAGGGAAATCATGGGTTTTGTTTTTGTTTTTGGTCAGTCACAGGTTTGAACCCTGGGCTTGTGCTTGAACTCTATCCTTGCGCTCGTCAGCTCAAGTTGTGTGCTCTACCGCTTGAGCCACAGCACCACTTCTGGTTTTCTAGTGGTTTATTGGAGATCAGAGTCTCTCAGACTTTCCTGCCTGGGCTGGCTTTAAACCACGATCCTCAGATCTCAGCCTCCTGAGTTTCTAGGATTACAGACGTGAGCCATCGGCATTCCACTTTGTGTTTTGTTTATATATGTATTGAGTTTGAGGTATCTCTAATGAACCTACCCTTTGGCTATTGTTAACAGTGCCAAAATACATGCAGATATTTGGATGAATTGTTCATTTTTTGAGCAACATCTATGCTAATTTCTAGTTGCACTAGTTTCGATTCTTACCAGCTGGGGATGTGGATTCCTTTCTCTGCATTCTCAACATCATTTATTGTTTATTTTCCTGATGATCATTACTCTGACTGGAATGAGATAAAATATTAGTGTACTTTGATATAATTCCTTTATATCTTAGGGGACTAAAAATTTATCAACTATCTATTAGCCATTTGTATTGCTTCTGAGAGAGAGAGAGCTGTTGGTTTAATTCATTTGGCCTTTATTAACTGGGTTATTTTTTCTTTAACTTTTTAGAGTTCTCTTATATTCTTGATGTGGATCAGTTGCTCAGCATATAGTTGGTAATAATAATTGTCTACAATTCTCTGGTAGCCTCTTGGTTCTAGTACTTGTTTCTTTTGCTGGGCAGAAACTTTGATTTGATTATTTTTTCCTTTATCAAATTGTACTCTTATTTTATAAGTTATGGGGGCCCTTCTTAGAAAATATTACCTATGACTATATATATCATCCGGAGTTATTTTATGCATTTTGTGACAGGATCACATTTTCAGATTTATAATCAGATCTTCTTCTTCACACTGTATGTGAGAAGTAAAGGTTTAGTTTTAGTCTTCTGTGGGTACAAAATTGGTAAACACAATTTTGTCTCAATTGTCAAATATTAGATGTCTGTACTAGTGTGGCTTTACTTCTAGACCTTTTGTTTGTTTCATTGTAGCATGTTGAGTTACTATTACTGTTGCTCTTTTGCTGTCACCTATGATTCTGTGTGAAGTTTATGATGGAATTTCTGTCTGCAGAGAATGGCTTGGGACTTTAATGGACACTACATTGAGATTAGTGATCGTTTTCATGTATAATTTTTATATATACATATGAATATAGAGTATTATAATCCATTGAAATTATTTCAAGAATTGAGCTGAGAAAAGATATGGTTGAGTAATGGAAAAGTGCAAATGATTAAGGAACTTTATATGCAGATTGGCAATGTCTCAATGAAATCCCCCTTTATGACTAATATATTTGAAACAAAATAGTTTTAAACATGTTATAAATTATATGATACTGTATTTGATCATTTAAAGAATGATAAATGTAAATTCAAGTGCAGTGATATATTCTTTATTTAATAACTGTAGTAAAACCATGAAGAATCATAGGCAAAAACCAAAAGAGCAAGGCATTAAATAAACACCATAAAAGATAGCCAAAGTTCCGAAGTAAAAAAACAAAGTGATATAAAATACATATCAAGCCAGGTGCTGGTGGCTCATGCCTGTAATCCTAGCTACTGAGGCAGCCTGAGATCTGAGAATCAAAGCCAGCCCAGGTGAGGAAAGTCCGTGAGACTCATCTCCAATAAACCACTAGAAAACCATAAGTGGTGCTGTGGCTCAAATGATAGAGCACTCATCTTGAGCTGAAGAGTTGAGGACAGCACCCAAGCCCAGAGTTCAAGGCCCACGACCGACCCTCCCCCCCGCAAAATACATATCAAAATTCTGGTCTGAAATCATACCTATCAAAATTATATGAAACAATACTTCAACATCCTAGTTAGAGACAGGGATAGTAATGAAAATTACAAATATTTGAAGAAAATAATAATTACTAATAATTACAAATAATTAGAGAAACAATGAAATTCCAAAGAAATGAGTAGACAGAAAGGAGTCCTTGGTGCCTCTGCTGTTACAGTTTCTGAAACATGGGAGTCATTGTCAATGTAAATTGAGGAGTGAAACACACTAAGACAGCAGAAAAGAACTCTCTGAAGGATGGAGGAAGGAAGGGAGGGAAAAACATCATCACGTGAGTAAATACAGAAGCCATCAGTGTGGTGCGAATCCCATTAAAGCAAGGGAACTTAATGCTTAGAGGATGAGTTTATTTTCAGGTTCACATGGACAAATTTGGCAGGGCAAAAAAATGTAATTACAGCTTGTTTTCTTCATAGCTGTTTTTAATATAAGCACAATAAGTTCAATAATCCCTCTTGTTAGCACACACATGTTTATCACCTATATATCCCTTTGAGATATAGTTGTTTAAGGCAGTAGCAAGATACAGTGCACCTGAGTGCTGTGGAGATTTTAAAACAGGATTCTTATTCTAACTTTTATGATAGGTTTTATACTTCAGTAATATGTGAGTTTCCAATAAGTTCTAGGAACATTTTTTTTTAGGGAAGTTACACATGTTATTGAGATAAATGATAGGCTTTTTGAGGCATCCATATGATTTATTTTACTTTATTCTGAATTGTAAGGCTAGCTTCAGGGAAGTAATGCATCAATTTTAGCTAAGAAATCCTTAAAGAAGTAAATCTTTTTTGGCAAGAAAGATGCAAAAGTCATCACTACAAGCTTGGGCCTCAGAAAGGCAGTGCTAAATGGCAAGCTCATCAACAAGGGTCTACGTAGCAGCATTAGGTGTGACTCTGTCATGATTGGAACATCAGGAAAAGAAGAAGGCAGGAAAGTAATAATTACCTTTGTATCAATTTGGAAGTACTCAAGTCTTGCTGTCGATATGCTTGAAATTGCTTCTGGCTTCATCTCTCTATATGATTCAGAGCACTTGCTCTTGTTTCTCAAGTACAACTTTTCTCATATCTACCTGTGGGTCTATTTTCTTGGATAATTCATATCTGCTCAAATAACAATCAGGGAGGAAATTGTGAATTCAAATTAAAATTGTTTGATAGTTTGTTTTCTACACCCTTCTTTCCTTCCCTCATCTATCCATCTATCTATCATCTATTTATCTGTCTGTCTGTCTGTCTATCGGTTGTCTATCATCTTTCTTGTGCCCATCTGTCTTGCATCTATTTCCCTCTCCCTAACACTAAGTGACACTCGTGTTTTATCTCAGAGCCTTGTGTATCTAGATGCTAAAACACATGGGTCACCTTCCAAGTCCTTTGTGTTTTTATTTTCTGATAGAGTGTTTTCCCTAGGAACAGCATCAGACCATGATCCTTTTACCTATGCGTATGTATAGCTGGGATCATAAAGAGATGGAACATTATCAGGCTTTTCCTTTTCTGTGTTCCATCATTCACTTAATTAAAATCTTTATGACTGTGAAAATAAAGACCTTTATTTGTTAATTTTCTCTGGGCAGTATCCCTTATCTTTTTCTTTCGAGGCTAGCATTCTACCACTTTTACCTCAGAACCACTTCAGGCTTTTGAGTAGTTAGGTAGAGATAAGTCTTATGAACTTCCAGTCCATGGTGGCTTAGAACTTTACTCATCAGATCAGGCCTCCAAAGTAGCTATGAATACAAGTATGAATCACCAGTAAATTATTGTTTTTTATTTTTTATTTTTTGCAGGTCATGGGGCCAGAACTCTGGACTTGGGCACTGTCCCTCAGCTCTTCAGCTCAAAGCCAGCACTCTACCACTTGAGCCTCAGTGCCACTTCCGGCTTTTTCTGCTTATGTGGTGCTGAGGAATCAAACCCAGGGCCTCATGCATGCAAGGCAAGCACTCTACCACTGAACCATCTTCCCAGCCCTGAAATTATTTTTTTAATATTGTATTTCTCACTCTATAAAGTGTCTCATTCTTTAATAAGCAGTAACGTTTTCTTCAATTGAGGTATTTCTTCCATTGAGGTAGTTTCTCTTATCATTAAGAGGGTCTGAATTTGTATGTGAATAATGCAATTCAGTTTGAGATTTTACATGTACATGACAAGTAGAACCATTTGATTATAATGGATATTGAGAAAATATGGAAAGAGTAAGGGAAAAAATTTTTTTTCATAGCCAGGCTATTTCTTGGTTATTGTAATGCAAACACTTGAAGCTGTTTAATAGATTCTAGTTTCTCTTACCTAACAGACCTCTGTGGTAAGCGGACTATTATGTGGGTGATCCTGAGAGCGAAAGAGGATGTGGTATGTTCCTCCCAAATATGCCCCTGATAAATCTGAGCAGGTCCTGAATTTGTTTCACTGAATACACTTTCCAGAAATAATATTTTAGACCTTCCAGTTGTGCCCCTAAATTCCTGTGAAAGTAGATAGAAACTGTAAAAATATAGGAATGTATAAATTAATGAATGATCCAATTCCTGAATAAATTCTCAATGTCTGTAACATGTTGACTATCCAACAAAGACATTCTAAAGGAAACACTTTGTAAAATCCTTCTTCTAAATAGAGAGCTTTGAAGCCATAGTGAGTCTGGATACCTGTATACAAGTCTCATTCTTTTTCAATATACTCAAGATGTAAAGCCATTAGTTTATTCTAGCTAATTTTGAAGTCAAGGGTTACATTTGATTTACAATGTCTATTAAACAAATAAAACTATATTGTTAGTCAATTTTACTTAATAGTTTTATATATTGATCAAATTTACCAGTAGTTGCTAGTATTTATTTAATGTTTCTGTATAAACTGTTTATGATGATGTAATTTGTTCACTTGCGGTTGAAGAATTGGCATCAGCAGTTTTAATTTTCTCTTTTACATTTAAGAAGTTATATACATGTGAACTTTACAAAACAAATCCTTTCATCTTTTCATGTTGGTGGTGCAATTTTCTTGTGGAAAACAGTCTTTAGGCATATCTGTGAATTTATCTACAGATTTATTCAGTTAGCATTGTATTTGCAAGAAATTAAATCTTGTAATTTTTTCCAGAAAAATAATTTACCCTGATAGACCATTTGAAAGACTTGTTTTGGATCTGTTTCTAGGTTTGGTGATTGGTTTCTTCAGTTGAATCTGGTAATGCTCTTTTCTTTTTCTTTTTTTCTTAATGGTACAGGGATTTAAATAACATGTGCCATATCTCAAGCCATTTTAGTTGTTCCTTTCTTTGATCTCTTTCCTCTTTCTTTCCTTATCCCTTTCAGTTCTTTCTTTCTTTCCTTCTTCCTTCCTTCCTTCCTTCTTTCATTTCTTTCCTTCTTTCTTTCCTTTCTTTCTTTCTTTTTTATCTTTCTTTCTTTCTTTCTTTCTTTCTCTTTCTTGCTTGCTTGCTTGCTTGTTTGCTTGCTTGCTTGCTTTCTGTCTTTCTTTGTTTTTGTCTTTCTTCCTTTCTTACCTCAATCATCATACTTAATGCCTCTTTAGTAGATGGAATGACACAGTGTATTCTATTACAGCTTTCTTATTGAAATACTTTCCCAACAAGGACACCATGGGTGTCCTTGAACAGAAATCTTCCCAATTTCTACTTTGAGTGTAGCCAGATTATTAGATGAAAGCTACCATACCAATACCATACCATAGATTCATTTCATTTTATTCTGGAAATTTATTGGTTTTAATTAAATTGTACATAGATTGGGGTTTGCTCATCACATTTGTAACATGCTATAATGTACTTTGATCTTCAAATCCAGTTATCTTTCTTATATTAAAATCAACAAATTATTTTTCCCAGTAATGGTTACATTCTCTTGGAAAAATAAACAGGCATGAAAATATTATGTTTGTTAAACTGACATTGTTATTTTCCAAATAATATGAACATATGCAAACATGATAAAATATTTATATTCCTCAAAAATAACCATGCCCAACTCAATATATTGATTGACATTCAGATAAAGATAAAGATTCTTAGCAAATTTTAAAATGTTTCTTTTATTTTAGAAATATACTTTTTCATTACTCTTGGCAACAAAATTTAATCTGTGCTATATCAGAAGGTCTTTTGTTTTCACTTTAAAATATATAGATTATAGCTCTGAGTCATTATTTCAGATGTTATATTTGTACAGAAGTGGGATCATTTCTACTAAAATGCATTTTATTTTCTGAGAAAAAGAACAAATTACTTGAAAAGAAAAAGATGACTTTATTTTAATATCCTATTCTTTAAAAGCACAAACCAACCCCCTTTACCTGGATATAAGACACCATCCTGGCTCCCATTCTAAAAAAATTACAATCCAAAGGATATTTCCGTGAACAAATTGCTAAAAATCATATGTTGACATGGATCTGGAATTCCTTTAATGTATCTTCATTCTCTTTATTCAAGCAGAAGTGACATTTCTTTTATTGTTCTTGAGAAACACATTAAAAAATCGCCAAACAAAACTATTAGATGTAATAGCTGAACACATTAGAAATTCAAGGTTGAAGAAACTAGAATGAAGTAGCAGATTTGAGAGGAACAAGACGTACTTAGTGTCAATGTTACATTTCCATTTATCAGCTCCATTAACTTAATGGTCAAAAAAATTCTCTCCACTTTCTTCTCCCGGTGTATATTGGTTCCCATACACATCTGAACTAGAGCTAATATCAAAGTGATGCCATCAGCATTCTTTTATGTAGCTTTTATTGTTTTCCATAAAATTCTGTCACTGGGAGAAAACTAATGATTTTATACATCTGGCCCAGTCACATTGACTTCAATTTTTACTTTCCTAATTTTTATTCAAACCTTCTTTTCCACTTTCTTAACTTAGAACATTTCTGTCCCATAGAAGTTGAAATACCAGTGTCAGAAACCTCATCAAAGTAAAACAGGTACTTTGGCCCTTTTTGATTACTGATCTTCTTGTGAACCATTTTAGATGACTATTTATCTCTTCAGTCTTCATTGCTATTACAAACAATCATGCTATAGCCTTTCTGGTATTTAGTGCTGAAAACCTCTATTGGTAATGTGTAGTAAAGTTTTACTGCTGCCTCAGGAAAATAAAAATAAAAAAAGCAATATCTGTACCTACTTTACAGTTGAAAAGTTCAAGCTTTATCTGTTTAGCCAGCTTTAATTCAAGAAAAGGTCTCTCCACAGACAGGAGAAATGCTGAAGCATCAAGCCCTGGATAGCAATCCCTTGAGCAAGCTGATTTGCCTGCTTATGCTCACCATTCACCTCTCGGGGAGGATTTGTTTTATAAAGAATTATCTTCTCTCCTCAGTGAATCAATATCTTCCCTTTCCCTGGCTTTGCCAGTCTTCCTACTTTAACTGATAAATATTACATGTCATCTTATTAACCAGTTATGAACTATGCAATTAACATTCCATCTCTTGGAAGTCCTGAATTACATATTTAAAAATATGTGCATTATTTCTTATTGACAAAAATTAAGTGTCACCTTCATAGGGAATGTATTTACAGGTAGTCATTTCAATTTCTCTAATTTTATCTCCTTTAGAATATACATATATTTCTGAAATATGTAACAAAGTAACACTTTTACTTTTAGGAAATCTTCTAAGATATATTGAAGATTACAGCAATGATAAAAATTACTTATACCTTCTTTGACTTTATTCTTGCATAGTATATGGACAATTTATTATCTCTTTTTATGCTACTTCTGGCATTTGAAAAACAAAATAACAACTAGAACACTTCCTTTATGCTCTAGTTTTATAAGTTACAAGTTGGATAACTTTGGCATATTCACATAAAATATGCTACTGTTGTTACATTTATTTTCAGTGTGCTAATTTTTTTCAGTGTACCAAACAAGTTAAGTTTAATTTACTTAAAAATTTACCCCATATCTATCATGTGAACTAAATGTATTATAACGCATACAGATACTTTAAAACTCAGTATTTTCCCAATTAAAAAAAATACTAAAAAAAAGATACTTTAAAAGTAAGGTGATGTTAGGGAAATGAACCCTAAGATATGTATTCAAATGTTTATTTGTCTTTCATGCGATTGTTTCTAACACATTTGTAAGATTATTTCTTTGTTTCTTTATATGTCTCCCTCCTAAAGTATAACCCCTTCTTTCACTGTATTTGATGTCGGTATAATTTGTGGAGGGGAAGGGGAAAAACAAATCGTCTAAATAGGGATACAGGTGGACCCATTGCAACAATGAGATGTACAAGTCCTTATGTCGAAAACGAACTTTACAACTTTGGTGCGGGTATGGAAGGGGTGTGGGGGGCGGGGAGGATTGGGTCAGGGGGTGGTGGAAGGATGGGAAGGGGAAACAAAGGAGGAGGCTACAATGCTTGATAAGAAATGTACTCATTATCTTACCCATGTAATTGTAACCTCTCTGTACAGTATTTTCACAATAAAAAAAACTATTTTAGATATACAAGGATACCATTTTGGTGCATATTAGGTTAAACTAAAACAGTCACATATCACCTATAATATTCTAAGTACTATCAAATAGTGTCAACCTCCACAGACAAGGAAAACATACATCGTCATGAGGAGTAAAAGATCAGGGACATATTTTCTTAAAACTAAAATCATTTTATTATGAACAATATTTTGATGCGGTGGATATGTTTTTTCAATGTTTTCCAATAAAGTATATGGATAATAGGCTTAGGGATGAGTAAACTATTGAAAAATAGTTATTTTTCTCAATAAGCATTTTTTAATGAAATGTAAGTTGAGCTGGAGGGAACAGCAGGCCAGGCCTGTTCATTTTCCACATATGAAAAGCTTGCATTTAATTTGAAATGCATTGAATCTCCTGAGGTTCTGTCTGTATATTTTTCCTCATCATCTGCATAGTAAGCTTGATGCACAATTTCCACTTCATTCCTGCATTTCACTCAAATGCACTTTACCACCTTCAGACAGAAATTGTGAAGTATAGCTGGCTTCCATTTTTAGCTTCTTTTACCAAGTGTTTTTAAACTTGCCATGTGAAATTCCAACCAGGTGAACAAAGAATTAGAAGCCTACCTCTCCACTGACAAGCATTCCTTTAGAATTACTGTTTATATATTGATTATTCATTTTATTATGCATAAATATGTTTTCTAACTATTAAGAAAATAATTTATAATAATTCAGAATCACTGAATCTATTTAGAGTTTATGTATCTCCACTGTCCCTGTGATTAGAAAAAGAAAATTTATATTCAACCCTGTATTTAACTTGAAATTGTATTCAACTTTATATTTAACATAACATACTAAATATCCCCAAATTAGCACATCTAACTAGATTTTTCATATCTTGCATTAATATTTTTGATATGTTAGCAATCAAACTCAATGACTTTGTTTACTTTAGGCAAGTGCTCCAAACAATTCCTTTAAGTTGTTAGCTATTTAAAATAAGTGAAAAATAAATAAAACATAAAACAATTATTTTATTACTGATTTGTCATCAATTTGTACTAATTTTTTTATAATTTCTTCAGAATAGATTAGTCATGATGGGAGAAAAATAATTCTGACCAATATGAACATGCTTGATATTAAAATTGAATATACCATTCCTTGAGGAAAATGTAAAAATAATAGGTTAGTGTAATGTATGTCAACATTAGAAAATATAAATATGTCTGAATTTATAGTTTAAAAGTGTAAATTAGTTTTTTAGGCAAAGAGGGATTATGTTTTATTGATTAAAATCTCTTAAAATAAAACTTGAATTTAACTGAGATATTTATTAACTTCTACCCATATATTTTTTAACAAATTACATGTGTTTGTTATTGCAATCAAGTCTACATGAGAAGTTGGTACACATTGAATAAGGAACATGTTTTAAAAATGAAGAACTAGCAGGACTTTGGTGGCTCCATCCTGTAATCATAGCTACTCAGCAGGATGACTTCTTAGGAAAGCCGTTCAAAGCCAGTTCAGGCAGGAAAGTTTGTGAGACTCATATCCCCAATTAATCACAGAAAACCGGAAGTGGCTCTGTGGCTCACGTGGTGGAGTGCTTGCCTTAAGCTGAAGAGCTGAGGGACAGTGCCCATTCCCAGAGTTCAAGCCCCACGACTGACAAAAAAAAAGAGAGAGAGAGAGAGAAATAACAATAGATGGAAATTTCACCCAAATACAGGAAAATGTATATAATAGAGAATTTGTGTCTGCGGTGAATTTTGTATACTCACAGGTCTTTTCCTACCTCTTTCAGTGACATCAAATTTCAAGAATGCTTAGTTTTCTTACGTAAATGATAGGGTATTTACATATTGTTCAATACCAGAATCACCTGAAATTTCTATTAATATCAATGAATGAATGTTATGTAAATCTTTGTTTAGGAAATTGTCTATTTATAGATTTTGTTGTTGATGGTGGTGGTGGCAATCGGACTTGAACTCTGGGACTGGATGGTATCCCTGAGCTCCTCAGCTCAAGACTAGCACTCTACCACTTGAACCACAGCGACACTTGCGATTTTCTATTGATTATTGAAGACGAGAGTCTCATAGACTTTCTTGCCCATGCTGGCTTTGAACCGTAAGGGTCAAATCTGAGCCTCCTGAGTAGCTAGGATTACAAGCATGAGCCACTGGCACACGGCTTACAGTTTATTTTTTATAAGACAAAATCAAGATTAAAAATATTCATGGTTAGAGAACAATGGAGGCATGTTTGGTCTAACAATAATGAACATGCTCACAAAAATAAAGCATTATTATTATTATTATTTTGTAATCAGGTTTAGTTTCTTCAATCTATGAACAAGAAACACAAAAATAAGAAAGGCCAGACATATAAATATTCTGCTATAAACTTTGATAGCCTGAAAATAAAGAAAAAATAAATAAAATTTTATAAACATTGTAAGTGCAAAATATAAAATTAATTTTTATAACCCTTGGCTTTTATAAACATAAAATTATAACTCAAGTATGTGAGTGGAGACAACTCTATTAGTTGGATAAAAATGGGATACTTCTGGATTTGATTTAATCATTAATGTGGGTTTGCATTAAGCAATTTACTTATATGTCACCTTCACCCTTGCCACTTCCATGCTTTGATTAGATTAATTTAATTGGGATCCCCAGATATAATACACAGCTGTCAAGTTTAACACAAAGGAATGAAAGAGTTTTAATAGAAATTCATAAATTATCTATGTTATTTACAGTAATGCATACATAATTTATTTTGTCAATACTAAGTGCTTTCTGTAATACTAAAGTAAATAAAGAAGCTAATAATTGTTTTGTTTTGTTTTATTGCAACAATGAGACATACAAGTTGTTATGTGGAAAATGAACTTTACAACTTTGGTAGAGGGAAGGAGGGTTGGGAGGTGGGTAGGGGGAGGAGGGGATGGGAAGGGGAAACAAAGGAGGAGGCTACAGTGCTTGGTAAGAAATGTACTCATTATCTTGCCCATGTAATTGTAACCCCTCTGTACAGTATTTTCACAATAAACAAAAAGGCAACAGCTCTAGGATGGAGACTGTAGCTCTGAGAGGGAGGATCAACTGAAAATCTGCTTTGCTACTCTCCAACTTGAATTCTCACTATGCAAGCAGGAAAATTCCAAATAAATATGAACCATATGTAAAAATAAAAAAAAATCCTTATAAGCATCTCTTAGTAGTCATCTGCAAACTCTAGATGGAGTTCTACAGGACTTCTATTATTGCTAAAGAAATTGAATTAAATTCAAATAAGGAAATACATTTGGGATGAAGAATTTGAACTCAGAGCTTTATTCTTGATAGTGGATACTCTATCACTTAAGCCAAACATGAATTTTGACATGAAAAACAAAGAGATGAATAAAGAAACAATCGTAGAGACTTAGCTAGCAATTAAAAGATAGTTGGAAAAGGGATTTTAACATAACAGATAGATAAACACATTAAGTAATAAAGCAAATTCTCTTACCATATGTGAACAAAAATCTGCTGAAATACCCAATGACCATAGTAATGTTGTAAATAATTCAAAAGCCAAGAAAGACATGGTGTTCAGAACATCAATGTAAACACTAGACATTATGGAACAAGCTGGCCAATCTCTTCGAAATTCTTACATTTTGCCTTATTAATGTTGGGGGGAAAAAGAATAACGGACTGCCTATCAATGTATTATTCACTTGGAGGAATGAATCCCAAATATCATGTACCAATACTGAGAAACATTTGTCTTCCAATAACTCTTTAAATGTGGATGATTTCAGGATGTGTTCTACAAAAACAAATATGTAAATGCCCCCAAATGAGGAATAGAGTACAAAGATCCTTGAATTTTTCCCAAGATGTCATATATAATTTTTAAAGTAAAAGCTAGGTAGCTTTATTAACTAAAAACATTTTCCCAGCTGGGGGCCTGTGGCTCACGCCTGTAATCCTAGCTAATCAGGAGGCTGAGATCTGAGGATCGCAGTTCAAAGCCAGCCCAGGCAGGAAAGTCCATCAGACTCTGATCTCCAATAAACCCCTAGAAAACCGAAAGTGGTGCTGGGGCTAAGAGGTAGAGTGCTTGCCTTGCATGCCTGAGGCCCTGGGTTCAATTCCTCAGCACCACATAAGCAAAAAGAAAAAAGCCGGAAGTGGCACTGTGGCTCAAGTGGTAGAGCGCTATCCTTGAGCTGAAGAGCTGAGGGACAGCGCCCAAAACCAGAGTTCAAGCCCCATGACCAACAAAAAAAGAAAAAAAATTCCCAAAGATGGAATTTTAATATCAGCATGTTTGGATCAATGTAAAAACATACAGTATACGCATGGAAAGGTAGATGTAATATAGGTGTGATACAGTAGAGAGAGGAGGCTATCAATGGAAACACAAAACATCTTAAAGAAAGTGACAGTTTCAAAATAAGTTTTAAAATGTTTGCAATACTAGTTATTGCATATAAAGGAAGCCATGGGACCTATGTTTCTTTGTGCCTGGCATACTTCACTTAATATAATTTTTTGCAAGTCTTTCCATTTCCTAACAAATGGGGCAATGTCATTCTTTCTCGTGGAGGAATAGAATTCCATTGTGTATATATACCACAATTTTTTGATCCATTCATCAAACGGTCAGATAAGTTGATGTTAGTTGAAATGAACACTAAGATAAGGACTCAAATGGTTTTTCTTTGTTGCGATTGTTTCTAACATATTTATAAGATATTTCTTTGTTGCTTTGTATGTCCCTCCCCCACGGTATAACCCCTGTTTTCACTGTATTTGATGTTGGTATAATTTGGGGAGGTGAAGGGAAAAAACCAAATCGTTTAAATAAGGGTACAAGTGGACCCATTGCAACAATGAGATGTACAAGATGTTATGTCGAAAAACGAACTTTACAACTTCTACGCACGGGGGGGGGCCGGGGGGGGGAGAGGAAGAATAGGTGAAAGACTTGGAATGGGGGTGGAGATGGGAAGGGATGGGAAGGGGAAACAAAGGAGGAGGCAACAATGCTTGATAAGAAATGCACTCATTACCTTGCCCATGTAACTGTAACCTCTGTACGGTATTTTCACAATAAAATAAATAAATAATTCAAAAAAAAGTTTGCAATAGGAAGTACGAGAAAATATAATACGCAGGATTAGGTTAAGTAGATAAATGTGTAACAAATGAGATAAAGATAGGAATTCAAAAACCTACAAAACTGTCAGCTGGATTCTGACCATTGAATTTTACATGTCATTCCGTCGCTAAAAGAAATGAAGTAATTTTCCTCTTTTTTTTAATTTATAAGTGCAACATTTGTTACTAAGCTTCAGAAAACTTTTAACATATATGTCATAGCACAGGATTTTTTTTTTTTTTTGTCGGTCATGGGCCCGAACTCTGGGCCTGGGCCCTGTCCCTCAGCTCTTCAGCTCAAGGCTAGCATTCTACCATGTAAGCCACAGCACCACTTCCAGCTTTTTCTGCTTATGTGGTGCTGAGGAATCGAACCCAGGGCCTCATGCCTGCAAAACAAGCACTTTACCACTGAATCACCTTGCCAGCCCGTCAGCAAAGGAAAATTTAATCAATGAAAACTAATGGAGATATCTTTTAATTCAGAAAATAAATAAATGTGCAACAATTGAAAAAAGATTAAGGGTAAGACAACATTATTACTAAAATTATTTTCCATAGAATAAATATAAGAAAAGAAATGAATTTTATCATAAATGACCTGCAGTGTAGAATTACACATAGACAATATATACTGGGTGTACAAATACTAGTATTCAATGTCTCCACAGGGATTTGAGGTCAGGAATCAAAATTTGTGTCTTTAATCAAATATCTATAGTTGGAACATTTATAGCCTGCTATAGTTAATGGATTTGTTTGCATACAAACTTCAAAGAATAAACTGCTTTCAATGATAGGTAACAAATGATATTTACTGGAATTTAGAGGAAGCCAGTTAATATAGAAACATACACAAATCATCACATATGATCTGGAAATATAGCCACTACTTGACTGCAAATCTAAGGTACTAAAGAGAGATTATCTTTTCTATTTCCAATTCAAATATTTTCATTAATTAAAAATAATTGAAATAAATTTTACATAATTCATAAATTCTTCTATTTCTGTGAAGATTCCACTCTGTTTTACAGTAAAAGGAATGAACATGAATCTTAAATAAGCTAATTTGTTCAAATTATAATAAAATTTATATAGATACTGTAACTAGAGTTTGTGAAGCTTTAAAAACATGAAGTAATTTTCTTCATAATGCAGAGTATTTTGAAGAATAAAATTATATCACCCTCATTATTTTTCAAAATGAGAATAACAAACTCTGAAGTTTCATGGGATTTTGAGTTTGAGCTCCCTATTTTTCACTTCCATCAATAGTTATGTATGACTATATTAATGTGATTGTGTTATTATAATAGTTGCCCTGATTATAATTGAATGTGATGTTTAAAATTGCATAGTTTAAATAAGGAAATGTAATATATCCTCCTCCACTGAGAAACATGAGTACATTTCTTATCAAGATTTGTTGCCTCCTCCTTTTTCCCCTTCCCATCCCTTCACATCCTCCCCCTTCCTCTTTCCCCTCCCCCCCCTCAAAGTTGTAAGGTTTGTTTTTGGACATAACATCTTTTACATCTCATTGTTGCAATGGGGTCCTCCTGTATTTGATGTTGGTATAATCCATGAGAGTCTTATCTTCAATTAACTACCAAAAAATGCCAGAAGTAGAGTTGAGGCTCAAGTGGTAAAATGCTATATTTGAGCACAAACTGCTCTGGGACAGACTCTGAGCCCTGAGTTCAAGCCTCAAGGACAGCACACATGCATACACACACACACACATACACACATACACACATACACACACACACACACACCACATACACACAGCAACAATATCATGCTCAAAAAATATATTTAAAAATGGAAAGCAGAAACTCTGGATCCATGAGGAATTATTCACAATTGAACAGTTAGTCGTTATTTCAATTAATGATTTAAAATTAAAAATTAATACTTTCTATTATTTATATTTCAAATAATAATTTCAAAGGAAAACAACAATCTGACAGTTTTTTTAAATTTAAGTGACATTTTTAAATTTCTAGTTTAATTATTTTTACATTTTAATTATAATTAGTATATTAATTTTAATTTATGTGAGTGTTTGATGGATCAAAGCTGTTCTATGGTATGAAAATACCTTTTATTCTTGGTCCATTACATTGAAATATTTGCATTCTTGCTTATGTTCTTCTTAACCTTTGAAAAATAATTCACATTTTTTTTTATTGTGAAAATACCATACAGAGGTGTTGCAATTATATGGGCAAGATAGTACATTTCTTATCAAGCATTACTGCCTCCTCCTTTGTTTCTCCATACCATACCTTACACTCTCCACCTCCGACCCCCACCTGTCCCCTTCCCATCCCCCACCCTAACCCTACCAAAGTTGTAAAGTTTGTTTTTCGACACAACGTCACAAGTTGATGTTCATTTCGAACCCCAAGATAAGGATTCAAATAATTCACATTTTGGCAACACATTTATTATGTCACATTTTATATTTATTTGCATGTCACTGTGTATTCTTACCTGACATTGATTTTCATTAATTTACCTGTATATATTAGTTTTCCTGCTGCGTTGTACTTACTTCATTCTACTGTTTCATAATATGTCTAAAAGCTCTGCTACAAAAATAAATGTAAACTTCCTGAAAGTGAGAGTAACTAGGTACTTGATGTTGATAACTGTTTTATTTAGTATAGCTGATGAGGTCAATTGTCAAATTGCTGAACATCCTCACATATTGCCTCATAAAAATGAAGCAATTACCAGTGTTGGTACAGTTATTAAACTTTAAACACAATTACTGGTGATGAAAACACTCAACTTTCATCTATCTTTGGCAAAATTATTACACTATTTACACAGATTTTTTCTTTCTATACACACAATATTTTATAAATATTTTTCATGTTGCATTTCATTAGCAGTTTAGTGCAAAGTTTATGTCTTTTTATTTTATAGCTCTTCGGATGGATTTAATAATTGATATCTCTATTCATCAAAATCTGTGATATTAAACATTTCTGTTGACACCTACAAAACTCAGTGTTGGTGTGACATATTGGCTATCACTTTCACCTTTTATTAACCACAGAATCTTTAAAAAAAGTCTTATTGTAAGGATGATGTACAGAGGGTTAAGTTATGTAAGCCAGGTAATGAGTACATTTCTTCTTGAATGGTATCACCCCCTTTCTCTTTTTCTTCCAGTTTTTCCCCTCTCCATTCTCCTCTGGTGGAGTTTTATAGTACAAATCCAACACAGTTTTTGTGATTATCACTGTTGAATTGGTTCACCCTTTGTCCCACGGTTTCTGAGCTTCCCTTCCTCTCCCCAAATCATATAAACAAGACAAATGGTTCAGAAATAAAAAAGAATGACAAAAAGGAATAAACCAAAGTAGAGAAAAAACTGCAATCAGTACAATAAAAGCCTCTTGTTTCCATTTTTTAGAGTTCATTTTAATAAGCATCATTTTATATGACCCATATGCATATAGCTATGGAGACCTTGTGATCCTCTCCTGAGAAAATCCTCCTCTGTTCTTACTAACCACAGACTCTTGGCTGTGATAATTAGCCTCACGTACTTGGATGTTAGTTTTCTTCTCTAAAGTTGCTTTGAGCCTTGTCCTTGCCAGAGACTATTAGGGTCTAGTCCACTGAACAGTGCCTGAATAACTGAGAAATTCAAAGAAGACATGCTGAGATATACTGAGCTACAAATAATGAAGTAACTACACAAAATTGTATCCACCAATAGAAGGCCTGATTGATTGGGAAATTGTCTCTGCCAGATAATAATATGTAGTATTTTACCATCTATGAGTTTTCTTTTTAGCAGTCTTAACAAAACTGCTGATTAATTAATGACAGACTAAGAAAATACTATCACTAAGTAAAAAGCCACCATTTGAATTTAAATGTTATTTCTTGTTGTAATTATATACATGTTTCATAAACAGGCTTATGTTAAGAATAGTTTAACTTCAGACTAAGATACCTGAAAATGGTGGCTCAGTGGTTGAGCGCTTGCCTTGCATGCCTGAGGCCCTGGGTTCGATTCCTCAGCACCACATAAGAAAAAAGCTGGAAGTGGCACTGTGGCTCAAGTGGTAGAGGGCTAGCCTTGAGCTGAAGAGCTGAGGGACAGCACCCAGGCCCAGAGTTCAGGCCACATGACTGGACCAAAAAAAAAAAAAAACACCTGAAAATGAAGCTTATGAATTTCATGGAGTCTTGAAAAGAGAATCAAAGCCTAATATGCACAGTAACATATGAGGTGATCAGAGACCAGGGTCCACATCATCTGATATGATGCTTGCTCTGATTGTATATTTGTTTAGCTCTCTATCCCTCATCTTCATATTCACACTGACAAGTTAAGAGGATGAGACTTAATTGTAGTTCACTGCTGTATTCCTAAGAATAAGAACAAATCATGATACAAATAAGATTCAATAGCTATGTAAGGAATAGCAACCATCATTAATACATGTAGTTATGTAAGGAAAAACAACCATCATTAATACATGTAGTCAACATTTACAAAAATACACTAAAGTAGTAAGAAATATGCACATTTTTATAGAAAGCCTTTCTTTTTACTTAAAAAGCTACCTTAACCAAATTTATGTTTTTTTCTGCTCTCATTTATTAATGAAATAAAACAGATTTTACCTGATATTTAAAAGAAAATTGTAGGGCTGGGAAGGTGGCTCAGTGGTAGAGTGCTTGCCTTGCATAGCTGAGGCCCTGGGTTCAATTCCTCAGCACCAAATAAGCAAAAAGAAAAAAGCCGGAAGTGGCGCTGTGACTCAAGTGGTAGAGTGCTAGCCTAGAGCTGAAGAGCTGAGGGACAGCGCCCAGGCCCAGAGTTCAGGCCCCGTGACCAGACCCCCCCCAAAAAAAAGAAAATTGTAGAAGATAGATAAATAGGTAGGTAGGTAGGTAGACAGACAGACAGACAGACAGACAGACAGACAGACAGACAGACAGACAGACAGACAGACAGACAGA
>NW_012267273.1:5189069-5197031 GCF_000151885.1 Dipodomys ordii | reverse complement strand
TTCCATACTACTTTCCAAAGTGGTTGAACAAGTTTACACTCCCACTAACAATGCAGTAGGGTTCCCTTCTGTCCACATCCCCTCCAGTAGCTATTGTTATTAGAGTTCTTGATTATAGTCATTCTAACTGGGGTGAGGTGGTATCTCATTGTTGTTTTGATTTGCATTTCTTTTATGGCTCGGGAGGTTGATCATTTCTTCATGTAAGTATTGGAAAAATTATATTAAGTGAAGTAAGCCAGGCCCAAAGAAACATAGGTCCCGTGGTTTTCCTTATTTGCAATAACTAGTATAGGTCTGAGACAAGCAGAAATGGTCAGATAAGTTGATTTTCGGTGAAATGAACCCTAAGAACTCAAATGGTTTTTCTCTCTCACTCTTGTTTCTAACATATTTATAAGATGATTTCTTTGTTGCTGTGGATGTCCCTCCTACACGGTATACCCCTGTTTTCACTGTATTTGATGTTGGTATAATTTGTGGAGGGAAATGGAAAAAACAAATTCTTTAAATAGGGATACAGGTGGACCCATTGCAACAATGAAATGTACAAGACGTTATGTCTAAAAATGAACTTTACAACTTTGCGGAGGGGGGGAATGGGGGGTGAGAAGGGATGGGAAGGGGAAACAAAGGAGGAGGCAACAATGCTTGATAAGAAATGTACTCATTACCTTGCTCATGTAATTGTAACTCCTCTGTATGGTATTTTCACAATAAAAATAAATAAATAAACTTACTAAATGATATTCTTACTAAAAACAAATTATAAACAAAATGCATGATGTTTGGTCATGATTCAGTATATATTTCATGTCCAATCTAGACAGACTCAGTGAGAGCTAATGTAGATTCCTCATATTATGCCATTGTCTGGGGTTTGTGGAAAAGGAAAACAGAAAGAGAGGTGGAACTTTGGGAAAATAATAACATGATGCTGAAATCAGTGGTAGTCACATATTTTAAAGTCATTTAATTTTATATTTTAGAAGAATGAATTTTTTATATAAATTATATGTCAACACAAATGTTGAAATGAGTTCTAATTCAATGATTATCTGAATAAAATATTTGATTTTATTGTGTATTAACATCAGAAAGCATAACAATATAATCATTTATTTTAACATGTATCGCTTCAGGACACATACAGATTTTTTGTTTATTTTGTTTTGCTTTGCTTTTTTTTTTTTAGGTTGGGGCAGGAGTATTACAAGGTCCCAGAGGTTGAATACAGAGCCTGGTCACTGTCCCTGAGCATTTTTCATAATGCCTAGAACTCTACCACTTGATCCATTTTCAACATTTTTGGTACTTACTTGGAGATAAGAATCTGACACTCCTTCCAAAGGGTTTTGAATTGAAATTCTCAGATCTTAGCCACCTGAGAAGCTAAGATTACAAGCTGGAGCCACTAGTGCCCAGCTTCAGATGTAAATTTTTAGTGATTAGACACATTTGGGAACTAGCAAAACACAAAATGAAAATTGTTGTAAATTAATTTGCTTTATTAATAAAGATTGCATATCTTTATCCTAATCTTTGATATATAAAAGCACCATCAAAATTAATTGAATTTTAATAGTTGACCAAATATTCTCAAATGTATATGAGATAATTTTCTTTTTATCTTTTTTATAGCATATTTTTACATTTTATTTTATTGTAATGATACTGCACAGAAGGCTTACAGTTACATGAGTAATTAATACATTTCTTATCAAGCATTGTTACTCTCTCCTTTGTTTTTCTTCTATTATCCCTTCCCTCTCCCATTCCCCACTCCTAGCCATTCCCAATTCCTCCCACCTCCCTCACTTAACTTGTAAAGTTCATTTCTAACATAGTGTCTTGTGAGTATCATTGCTACAATGGGTCATTCTGTGTCCTTGTTTCAGCATTTTGTTATTACCTTCCCCTCCCCTAATTAGATAAATGTATATACAAGATGCAGATAATCAAAATCAAATACAGTGACAACAGAGAGAAAAACATACAAAAGAAACAAACAAAAAAGCACATGGTGCATTAAAAATAACAATAAAGAAAAACATTTTGTGTCCATATCTTGGGGTTCATTTTCCTCAGCATCAACTTATATAGTCCTATCTACATAACATTTGAGTCTTTCTGCTTATTTGATGAGATTATCCTAGACATATACTAATTATTGCAAATAACTGAAACCATGGAACCTATATTTCTTTGGCTTTGGCTTACTTTGTTTAATGTTTTTTTCAAGTCTTTGCATTTCCTAACATATGGGCAGGGTCATTTTTCTGATGGAAAAATAACAATTTCTTTTTTATTTTTATATGAAATAAAGACTAAAGTTAAGCTGATCATGTGATTCCAAACAATATAAGTGTTCAAATAATTGGAGAAAACACAAAATGTGAATAAATGTCAAATTTAATAATCATATTGAAGTATTATTATAACTCATATATCACAAAGTTTTTTGTAATATTTTACAATTTCAAGCCAGATGGTGAAAAGTAGTAGATTTCATTACACTAATCATGATTATTACTATAATAAAAGGCTATTGCTTTCAAAATTGATGGATGACAGAGTTAAGCTCATAACCTGTAATGTTTTAAAATGACAAACACATGTACTTAGAGTATTCATAATAATGAAATTGTATATTTTATGCTTAACAAACATTTTGTAGGAGAAACTATAACAAAGTAGGTTCAAAATGTTATTGTGTAATAAGGGACAAATATAAATAACAAAATTGAGAAGACAATCAAATTTTAAAAGAAGTATGAAACAAATATAAACTGAAGCAATGTAGCAAAATCTTCAGATTAGTTGAATTATGAAAGCTGAAATATGAATGTGAAGAAACAAGGGCTCACATACACTGCAAACAGCATAATAAACAAATACTGTCATATCACTTGTCAGGATTTATTAAGCCCAACTCTGATGCCCCATCAGTGACTTACACACCAAAATACTTGAACAATTCATTGATTCAGAGTGTAAGCATCATGAAGATAATAAAGAGGAAAATATTATGGTGCTTGTTACAATATTGTGCAGCAATTAGAAGCAATAATTATACATCAAATAGCATAGAAATATTGTTTTAAGAATATAGATTAAAAAAGCACCACACCAAAGATGAATCTTAACATATTCAATATATATATAAATTCATATATATATATAAATATATATATATATCAGTCTGACTGTGCAAGCTTGTTGCGATTTATGCATAGAATGTATATAGGTGAGTATTCATATTCACCCAGGTAATTTGGGCATGGTTGCTTTGGAAAATGGATAGAAAACAATAACTACTAAATTTGGAAGCTCTGGGAAGAAGTGTGATAAAATAAAAACATGGAGAAGAATTGCTACCTATAAGATAAAGTAGGGTATGTGGAAGAGTTTGAAAGAATGTATGCAAAATGAAAAAACATGCCTGGACTTGTTTGTGTTCTATCTCCTCATCATCTTTCATCATCATTTTCTTATAAATTATGTTAATTGCATCCAAAGCCATTTCACAAATACTTTGTAAGTCTTTAATTTACTATATCGTGCAAAGTTTCAAATGGGTAAAAAGAAGACCTTTTAACCTTTGAACATGAAATTATGAAATTCTAAGATGTTTTTGTTCAGGTTTGTACTATCAGTTTCCTTACAACCATTTCCAACTATCTAAGTAGATAGCATTTTTTTCTGGAAAACATAGGAAAAAATGTAAAATACCTATGAAAACTTTTTATTTTTAATGTGAATTAGTAACATGATTATTTAATAAGGCCTATCCTAATCAAGCATATATTCATAAAATTATTCATGACTTGAGAAAGCCTGTCATTAATTAAAAATACTGATTATTATTGTTAATTCATCATATAAAAATGAATAAAGAAAGGAAATATTTAATTATTCAGGGAATACAAGTGCCAGTCGCTCATGCTTGTAAATCTAGCCACTCAGGAGACAGATCTGAGGATGGTGGATCAAACCCAACCCAACTACAAGTGGAGAAGTGGCTCAAGCAGTACAGCAATAGACTTGAGCAAAAGGATTAGGGACCGTGCCAAACCCTGATTCAAGCCCCAGTACTTGCACGAAATGAAACAACTCAAAATTAGTCAGAGAAAAATAATTCAGTAATAATCTGTGTCTATGGAATGATATTTTAAATGTATTTAGTTTTTTTGTGCATTGGTTAAATTACAAATTTGTGCCTCTGCCTAATCCCTGATAGCACAGACTGAGATATCTATCAAAACTGTTACTTCATCAAGGCTGTTTGTTAATTTCCATTCAAGATGTTGGTTATTATACTAGCAAAATGATCTAAACAACAAGGAAAGCAAATGTAGTATGAATCTTCTGGCTAGGTTTTAAATGTGTGGTATATATTATGTAGATCTCATGTACTTGGATAATAGAACTTTTCCCCAAAATGTTTGTTATAAATTCCAAAACAAGAATACAAAGAATGCAGTTTCAACTTCTTTATTTCTTCATGAATAATTGTGTAGGAATCTACAATTAAGTAAATGAGCTGTGGAGGAACGAAGGGATAGAGGGAATGAGGGGGTAACAATGCTCGACAAGAAATGTATTCATTGTCTTACTCATGTAACTGTAACCCCTTTGTATAGCATCTTTACAATAAAATTAAACTTTAAAAAAGTAACTGAGCTATATCTTAATTTAGAAGTTGTTTGGTAAGTAATTTATGAGACTTTAATACTGCTATTTTCCAATATTTTTATATTTGTTTTTGAAATGAGTTAAACTTAGTAATACAAAAATTTCTGAAATTAATGTTTCTGGAATTCTGAAGAGTTTGATGAACGTTTAGATTTACTGTTTGAGAAAGCTTTCATTTTATGAATCCATATATACATAGGTATCCTCATTTATTCTGGTCTTATTTACATCAAACAGAGAAATTATAATGTGTATCACTTGTTATTAGCTTCATTGCTATACATTGGATATTAAATATAAAACCTTGCTATTGCAAATTTCTTTTTTGTTTTTAAGTATGCTATATGTCAATTTAAAAGATGCATATACTTTGATATTTTTCAAATTTTATTTTTAACTAATTTTCTAACGTTTTATATTTTATTTTTATAGTTTTTAATGTTGAAATCATTTTAAAATCAACTTGGATGTACTTTATTTTTAATAAGATAATTCAGCTCTGTAGATTCAAATTGTCTTGCACAGGGATTTGTATTTATATGCTGTATATATAAAATTTTCTTTGATTTTTTAAGACCACTATACATGAGAATTGGCATTAATAGACGTTAACATTAGACTTGTTAAAATGTATTACACAGTTTGAAGTCTTTCACTGGCCTTCACCAGCGCTGATAAGAGAACCCTTTTCAAATGACCTGAGAACTTCATCCTTTGGGACTTCTAAGGGCTGAAACTCTTATCATCGCCAAATCTGAACCCTTTTCAAATGACCTGAGAACTTCATCCTTTGGGACTTCTAAGAGCTGAAACAGATTTGGCGTGGCAGCCACTGGCTGCTCTTACCAAATGGCACTGTTCTGGACATGACTAATACCACTAAGTGTGGCCTGGCAACAGAATTTTCCTTTCTCTGCTGTCAGTCTTGAAAATTTGAGTTTCTTCCTAGTCGACATCATGAGTACCTGGTAGCGTACAGAACAATGATGGTAACATCAGAATTTCATCCCCTGTCAATTGCTGAAATAAGTTCCTGAAACTCAAGGTTCGATCCTTTTTGGTCTCAAATTTCCAGGCTCTATAACCTGAACAAAAGAAAACAAAAAGTGCACAATTCCCAAGTTTGCCAAATTTAAATTAGAATAAAAGGTTGGAGACCTCTTTTAGAGGTCTTCTAAGAAAGATTCTCAATATTTAGTAAGGATTAAGTAATCTAACTATGGATAGAAGCATATCCTCTATTGGATTTGTGGACCTCAATACTATCTGAAGGATAGCACACATATTTGTAGAGAAATGTAAGCAATTATATTGAACTGGAAATTTGTCTGTGATCAAAAAGCAATGCTCTTTAATACTACAAGAGACTCCCTGTGTTAAACATGATTTCTCATTAGAGTGTATAGTTTGTCTAGTAGAACAAAACAATCCTTACAATGAATAACTCCAACTACAATCTAAATTAGAGGTATATTAATTCCTGCAACTTATACCAATTTTTCTGATTAACTGTAAAAGAGAGCATTTTACTGGCTGGTTGTTTCATTAATTGCACAAAAATTAGATTATTTTTTAAGTTTAAGAACCTGGACTTCACAGATCTCTGAAGAGCAATCACTATATTTCTCTGTATTCTATCCACTTAGAAATAGTCAGGGTATTTTTACACCAATAAGTGTTTTACAGCTATTGAAATCAGGAAAGATGATAGGGAAATCCTACAAAACATGTTTAAGTAACCCACCAGCAAAAACAATCTGTTTTTAAAGTTTGTAATAGAGCTCAAATTCCTTATCCTACATTTGTTTATTCATAACATGATACTTATGACAGTTTATGACTGTTATAAGCTTTTCAAACTTGTCATCTTTAAAGTTTTCTCTATTAGATAACATTCAGATGTTTCCCAAACTATTGTTTTCTTTTTCAATGGTATTAATTTCTAATTTCTTTAAAAGTAGCCACACACTGACTATCTGTTTTTTTTTTCTTTAGGAAAATTTTTTTTACACCATTAATCCTAACTTTCATTTGTAACAGTACCAAAGGTTTTCATTCATTTTATTATATATTTCAACTTTTTGACTTAAACTTTATTATTTATTGTGAAACATAAGATGTCAGAGAGTTTTTTAAATGTAATTTAATTGTGAAGGTGATGTGCAATGGCAGACCTAAGGTAATTATTACATTTCTTTTAAAACATTAAGCATTCTCATAATGAGAATCTAGCTCAGTGGTATAGCCCTTCGTTAGTATGGAAAACACCTCATTCAATCCTCAGTGCTAAATATCTGGCTATGTATTAGTAACTACATTTTATTTCATTTTCAATGCTTATAATTAAATTTAAAGAGTAAAATTAAAAATAATTGTAAGGGTAAGCTAGGCTTTATAATTTAAGCTCAGCTCAGAAAGATAAATACAGATTTCTGCTCATATCTAAAAACAGTAGAAAAAGTGGATAAAAAGAGGAGAAATGAGAGGTAATAAGAAAATACTATAGAAATATGTGATATAAACCCTGCACCAGAATCAACTCCAAATGGATCAAAGACCTTAGAGTCAAAGAAGACTCTGAAAACATTACAGGATGGAATAGAAGAAACCCTAGGTCTCCTTGGCACAGGATGAAATTTTCTTAAAAGAGACTCAGAAACACCACAAATCAAAGAAAGTTTGAACAAATGGGATTGCACGAAATTGCAGAGCTTCTGCATGGCAAAGCACATAGCTAGCAAGATCAATAGAAAGTTCACGGATTGGGAGAAGATCACTAGTCATACAACGGACAAGGGTCTGTTATCTAAAATATACTTGGAACTCAAAAAATTAAATCCTCAAAAAAAATTAAAAAAATAAAAAATAAAATAAAATAAAAAAAAATTAAATTCTCAAAGAAACAACTGCCCAATAAATAAGTGCGCTAAAGACTTAAAGAGAAACTTCCCTGAAGAGGAAAGAAGGATGGCCAATAGACACATGAAGAAATGCTCAGTCTCTCTAGCCATAAAAGAAATGCAAATCAAAACAACATTGAGATACCACCTCACCCCAGTTAGAATGTCTATAATCAAGAACTCTAATAACAACAGCTGCTGGAGAGGATGTGGACAGAAGGGAACCCTATTGCATTGTTGGTGGGAGTGTAAACTTGTTCAACCACTTTGGAAAGTAGTATGGAGGTTCCTCAAAGGACTCCACATTGAGCTCCCTTATGACCCACCCAGCAATCCCACTTTCGGGCATTTACCCAAATGATCACAA
>NW_012267273.1:5158225-5189019 GCF_000151885.1 Dipodomys ordii | reverse complement strand
CAGACAGACAGACAGACAGACAGACAGACAGACAGACAGACAGACAGACAGACAGATAGATAGATAGATAGATAGATAGATAGATAGATAGAGCAGAGTAAGTGTGCCATTTGGAGTCATTTTAGTTACAATTTACAAACAATTTAATTTTACAAATATAAAATGTAAAAATTACCTGACTCATATAAACATAAAGCTAGAAGGAAGACAATCTGACTGACAATTTTCTATATTACATAATTGTTTTCTATTTGGGTGATTCCTTTAACATGTTTCTGTAATAAAAAAACAACAACAACAACAATCCATTGCAAGAATGTCTGCCTGTTAAAACTTAAGGTATAGAGGGAAAAGAACATGTCACTCCTGAAATGGTAGGAAAATGAAGAATTTTCTTTTCCAGTCTCCTACGGAATGTCTTTAAAATTACCCACAGTTGAAATGAGTTCTATGACCATCTCGCAGGCCAGGTATTTAATTAAAACTTGACAGTGAATCTGAGATTGCAATGAGTGTCACTGAAATAGTTTTATCCAAACAACAGTGGAGAGATTCCTCAAGAGACATCTCAGTGAGGCACAGCTAATGGCAGATAAGGGTTGAAATTGGATGACTATAGCATTTGCCTGCTATGAACATTTGCATTTTTTGAGTATTTTGGCTTACATGTTCTTATGCTGTGCCAGCTAATATTTAAAACTAAGTTGCTAATAATTTATCATTCTTGCATTTTTAGGAAAAATGTAAAAGGAACATTTAAAAACTATTCGGTAAGACAGAAAATAACCTCAGTCATTAAGAGATTATGACTTGTGGGAAACAATAGAGAATTTTTAACCTGTAAGGTATTATAGTAATGGCTTGGTATTTCAAATAAGGGAAATATTACCTTCATTAGCCATGTTGAACATAAGTTTCCACTCAAATTCCTACATATGTGCCTCTTGATAACGCCTGAATAAGTTTTAGAATACAACATATATTAAGCGATAATAATTACAGTATTAAATAGAATTTTTAAGCACTCAAGTATCACTAATTTGTGTATTGCTTTTTCTAATTATTCATTTTACCTCTTTGGAAGAACTTTAGTTCATCTACATAAAACTTGAATTTAAGACAAGCACTGGTATCTTCTACCTTATCCAGGTAGCTGAGATCTGAAGACCAGGGTTGGAAGCCAATCTGAGCATGGGAGTTTATATCTTAAATTAACCATTAAAAATCAAGGAGTGATTCAAGTTAATAGAGCACACAGCCTTGATAGAAAATGCCAAGGGAGAGCACTATTTCAAGCCCCAGTACTGGTACATGCATGAGCACACACACTCACACACACACACACACACACACACACACACACACCCCTACACACACTATAGTACATGGATAGATAGACAGATGTAGATATAGACATCGATAAAGATATCACAGAGTTTGAAGAATTCTAGACTTGCACAAATTCAGAACTTGTAATTTTGCTGGTAGGATTTTTAAAAAATCTTCTCTTGTAATTATTAATTAATTAACTAATTAATTAATGACAGTATCAGGCATTTAACTCCAGTCCTCACTCTCTCACTGGACTTTTTTACTCACAGTTCACACTCTACATTTGAGCTTCATTCAGATATTTTGGTGGTTATTTTTATGATAATTTCTAGGCCTTTTTTTACTTCTGGAATAGCTTCAAATATCTGTCCTAACATCCCAAACTATTGAGTACTATTGGTTACAAGTAAGAGCCATTAGCACAATGCTAATGATGTTACTTTAATGATTCATAAATGATGATAGTTTTCTGGAATATTCATGAAATAACCCCAATTCTCTTGGGTATGATCTTCAATCATTTTAGTCCACTTATTTCATCTGACAGTTTATGAAATGGGTATGGAGAAGATATAAGGTATACATATTGTTAAAGATGCTAGGAAGGTAAGCTTTAAGTATAAGAAAAGACTACTGTCCTGTAATTCACTGTAGAAAATGATGAAAGTAAACTGATAACTACATAAAGAATAAATTATTTAAGTATATTAGTTGTGAATTAGATAATGATACAAATAACTACATTGTGAACAAACAGAAAGGTTGTAGGGGAAAAAAAAATTCCCAAGACATAAAAGTGTAGACCGATTCACCATAGCCAAGGCATGGACTCATCCCAGATGCCCCTCAATAGCCAAACAGATTAAAAAAAAAAAAAGGTAGGGCTGGGAAGGTGGCTCAGTGGTAGAGTGCTTGCCCCGCATGCAGGAGGCCCTGGGTTCAATTCCTCAGCACCATATAAACAGAAAAAAAAAAAAGGAAACAGTGGCCCTGTGGCTCAAGTGGTAGCTTGCTAGCCTTGAGCTGAAGAGCTGAGGGACAATGCCCAGGCCCAGAGTTCAAGCCCCATGACTGGCAAAAAAAAAAAAAGGTAGGGCTGGGATGTAGCTCAGTGGTAAAGCGCTTGCCTAGCAAGTGCAACGTCCTGGGTTCGATCCCCAGTACCAAAAAAGAAAAAGACAAAAAAAAAAAAGGTAGCATATATAAACAATGGAATTTTACTCATCCTATAGAAAAATTACATTACATTATTCAATTTATATAGAAATGGAAAGTCATAGAAAAATTATGCATGTAAAGTAAATCAGACTCAGAGAAACAAAGGTTGCATGCTGTCCCTTAGATGTGAAAGTTAAAAATAGCATATAAACATGACTAACTATGTTGGTTGACATGCAAACGTACATAAATATATTAACTTACATATGATAATTCAAGGCAGAACTCAAATAGTATAATTCATTAGAAAGGCAAAGCCCTAGCTCAAGAAAATAAACACTAGTGAGCATTTCAAATCATTGAATGGGTTCAAGGTGAAAGGGGTAGATGAGTGAGGAAGAGAAACGAGAGAATGAAAATGCAGTCAATAATACAATGAATATCATACTACAATTATGAAAAGTGAAAGAAGCAGTGTTTTGGAAGGGTGATACTGATAAAGATGCATTGTATTCATAAACTGCTTTGTTAAATGGCAAATCTTTTGTATAACGACTTAGTGATAATTAAAAAAGAAAAACAAACAAACAAAAGCTAACTAAATCAGGCCTGGGATGCAGTTGAATGGCAACTTGCCTAGCAAGTGTAACCTCCAGAGTTTGATCCCCAGTAAGCCTCTCCCCCCCAAAAAAAATCCAAATCAAAACAAAACAAACAAACCAAAAAAGAAGAGTTAAAAGCTGGGCTCTGGTGGCTCACCCCTGTAATCCTAATGACTCACAAGGAGGTTCAAAGCCAGCACTGGTAGGCAAGTCCTTGAGACTTTATCTCCTATTAATTACCAGAAAACTGAAAGTGGAGTTGTGACTCAAATCATTAGAGAACTAACCTTGAGCAAGTGTTCAGAGACAACACCCAGGCTCTGAGTTCAAGTTCCATGACCAATCACAAAAATCAACCAGTATCAGAAAAATCTCTACGAATTAAGAATGCTGAGTCAAAAATAAGGAAGAAAATAACTCAGGAAAAGTAACATATTGTTATGCCCATTTTCCTGTGCAAAATGTGTCATTGCACACTTAGGTAATGAATGGAAAGCAAAGAACATCATTAAAAATAAACATTGAGTTACATACAATAGATATACATGGATTGACCAACATGGATGTATACCTTCAAAATAGGAATTTAACACATTAATGGAAACAGTGAAATGGAAACAGTAGTGAACATACCAAGTGAGAATGGGAAATACTAGAAAAAATGAAATACAACTGAGTTTAAGTGCTAAATTTATTAACATATCAATAGCCACCCAGTAACTGAACAGAATGTAAAACTCTCAATATGGGTTATCACGTAAGTGGAATGAAGCAGAGACTAGGAGAAAAAGACAGGAAATGGTAAATAAATAAATGAACAATGTGGTTTCATTGAAAATCTAACTGAGTCAGGAAACTCTGGAAAACAGATTGTCTTGTTTACACTGCAGTGACTCTGGAAGTAAATGCAGGTTCTGGCAGTGAGTGTAGATGTAAAGAAAATCTCCCATTCTTGATAATGATGGGGCTAAAGCTGCTGACAAATTTGCTGAGGCTCCTGGGTGGTTCTCTGTTGAAATTCGATGGTCTAGGCATTGAAACAAAAGTTTGCTGGAACTCACTAAGAGTGCCATATGATGAATAGAGCAGACACAATGGAAAAAGCAGAAATGGTGGCTAAAAACATGTCATTTTGAAAACCAGAGGAATGATTAAGTCAAGTAGGATATCCAGACTGACAGAAAACTGAATAAAATGGCAATTGCTCAGAAGAAAGCAGAGAGATAGAAGAAAGGGCAAATAACAGATAAGAGGAATACCCTCACTGTGATAAAAGGTAAGAAAATTAAACAGAGTTTTAAAAATTCTTCAGTCTATCCAAGGAGGAGGGATGTCCTTTGTTTACCATTCCTTCATTTTCTTAGTCCATATTCTGTTGCTCTGTCTAAAACACTGAAATATTAAATGTGATATGTGTTAAACTTTTAATGCCTTCAATAAAAATCATTAATTTCAATAAGTCATCTTTCACCAAAATGTTAAATATCATATCAAGATTAGATCAGTTGTATTGTAATGAATACATTTTCAATATTGTGATAAAACCAGAAAAACAAATAATAATGAAAGATGAGGGCCTATTAGTAAGGGAAGGTTGCCAGAGACCAGAGAGCTTTCAACTTTGCACTCATGCGCTGTTTCTTTTTCTTTGCCCTGTTGCCTTCCTGCTGATTTGTACATATTTCTGATCCTTGACCTTCAACTTTGATCTGATGAGGTGAGTATCCCATTTATTGTAGAATAAATTCCTGTCCTTGCTAGGTTAGGCAGATATCTTAAAATATTCTTATCCAAATAGAAAATAAAACTGAAAATGTGCAATAAATAGCTTGCAAGACAGAAAATTATATGTCTGAAAGTAAAAATTTCAGTTTATGTTTTACAGAGAAAAATGGAATCAATTTGTGTAGGCGCTTGTGTTGGTTGTGACTAAAATTCTGCTTTGAAGGACTGGTAAAATAGAATTAATAACTTTTTAAAAAGAAAGCATATATGACAAATTATTAAGATTTTACACATAAGCAAATTAAAAGCATAAACAAAAGAATAAGAATTATAACAGATATTTGTTTGGAGATGACACATATATCTCATAGGATGTATAATAGTAAAAATGGTAAAGGCAGAAACAATTACATATAAAAAGAAGTTGACACTTAATGCAATATTTTTAAATCTTATGGCATGATGCAAGAAAATATCATAAAAGAAAATTAAAAAAAATATCCTGCACAATCAGAGTCAACTTTTTCATAGTTCTGGAAATTAAACCAAAGTTGTCAGCAATCATAAGAAAACAATGTTAAATTCATGAGTTAGTTGTACATAATTTTAATTTATCTTATTTTTAATGACACCTTCCAACTTTTTGTTTTGTTTCAAAATTGAAAATATCTGAAATCTTGGGAAAAATAGCGGTTTATTAACCAAGAGTGTGTGGGGTACATACTGAGATGAAAGCTCTTTTAGTACCCTAGCCCCAAGGAAAATTATTATTTTATCAGTTAATTCCCTGGAAGATCCCATATGCAAAGCTGTCTTTCAGAGCATACCAACTGTAAGTAGCTTTTGTCTAGGGGCATTTGTCAAAACAACCAATTAGAAATGTTGAACAACTCAAGTACTTTAGTGCTTGAAGTGATACGTAAGAACTGGTAAAACAAGAGGTTAACCAAAGAGCAAAACTGAGAAAACTTAAGGGTGAGATATTCACAGAGGACTTCTCATAGATCCCATGATTAACTAGACAGGACTATGACCTTTCATAATACCAGCTCTCAGGGAAAAACTATCCCATGAACTCTACATCAATCCCTTCAGAACAATGCCACAGATCAAGAACTACATCCTAGTAGCCCCTACCAGGTTATATCACCTCTCCTAAGACCACAGGAAGCACTGAGGGACAACGTTAAATTGCCTCCAAACCATATTAGATCCTCTTGGGAGACATTTTGCCAAAAGCACAAATTAAGGATGTAGAGAAACTAGTTGATCTCGTGAAGAGAAAGATGGTTTGCGCATCTCATTCCTGGGTTTTGCTCTCAAATATTGAACGGACAACTGATGGAATAATGGGGTTCAGTGACATCAGTATTAAATCTATATAGACTTTTCTTCTGGTCTTTATTTTTTAAACAATCTAGTGTAACAACCATTTATATCATATTTCTACCATGCCATTTTTACTAGTCATCAAGATAATCTGAAGGTAACATAATAAGAGTAGGTTATATTGACAATATGACACTGCCATTTCATCATGGTATCATACAAGAATCCTAGATCTATCATCAATGGAATGACTGTATTTAATGTCACTTTGCTGTAGCCTTTATCTCATAATATAAGAAAACAAATATCTGAAAAGGAAAAGAAGAGATTAAGCTGTAAAAAATAGTGCTCACTCACTCAAGATCACTAAAAGTCTACTACCTAACCACAGAAATGTGGCAGCTTTCTGCCTAAATCTTAGATAAAATAGTACAAAAAACTTTGTGATATATGAGTTATAATAATACTTCAATATGATTATTAAATTTGACATTTATTCACATTTTGTGTTTTCTCCAATTATTTGAACACTTATGTTGTTTGGAATCACATGATCAGCTTAACTTTAGTCTTTATTTCATGTAAATATAAAAAAGAAATTGTTATTTTTCCATCAGAAAAATGACCTTTCCCATATGTTAGGAAATGCAAAGACTTGAAAAAAACATTAAACAAAGTAAGCCAAAGCCAAAGAAATATAGGTTCCATGGTTTCAGTTATTTGCAATAATTAGTATATGTCTAGGATAATCTCATCAAATAAGCAGAAAGGCTCAAATGTTATGTAGATAGGACTATATAAGTTGATGCTGAGGAAAATGAACCCCAAGATATGGACACAAAATGTTTTTCTTTATTGTTATTTTTAATGCACCATGTGCTTTTTTGTTTGTTTCTTTTGTATGTTTTTCTCTCTGTTGTCACTGTATTTGATTTTGATTATCTGCATCTTGTATATACATTTATCTAATTAGGGGAGGGGAAGGTAATAACAAAATGCTGAAACAAGGACACAGAATGACCCATTGTAGCAATGATACTCACAAGACACTATGTTAGAAATGAACTTTACAAGTTAAGTGAGGGAGGTGGGAGGAATTGGGAATGGCTAGGAGTGGGGAATGGGAGAGGGAAGGGATAATAGAAGAAAAACAAAGGAGAGAGTAACAATGCTTGATAAGAAATGTATTAATTACTCATGTAACTGTAAGCCTTCTGTGCAGTATCATTACAATAAAATAAAATGTAAAAATATGCTATAAAAAAGATAAAAAGAAAATTATCTCATATACATTTGAGAATATTTGGTCAACTATTAAAATTCAATTAATTTTGATGGTGCTTTTATATATCAAAGATTAGGATAAAGATATGCAATCTTTATTAATAAAGCAAATTAATTTACAACAATTTTCATTTTGTGTTTTGCTAGTTCCCAAATGTGTCTAATCACTAAAAATTTACATCTGAAGCTGGGCACTAGTGGCTCCAGCTTGTAATCTTAGCTTCTCAGGTGGCTAAGATCTGAGAATTTCAATTCAAAACCCTTTGGAAGGAGTGTCAGATTCTTATCTCCAAGTAAGTACCAAAAATGTTGAAAATGGATCAAGTGGTAGAGTTCTAGGCATTATGAAAAATGCTCAGGGACAGTGACCAGGCTCTGTATTCAACCTCTGGGACCTTGTAATACTCCTGCCCCAACCTAAAAAAAAAAAAGCAAAGCAAAACAAAATAAACAAAAAATCTGTATGTGTCCTGAAGCGATACATGTTAAAATAAATGATTATATTGTTATGCTTTCTGATGTTAATACACAATAAAATCAAATATTTTATTCAGATAATCATTGAATTAGAACTCATTTCAACATTTGTGTTGACATATAATTTATATAAAAAATTCATTCTTCTAAAATATAAAATTAAATGACTTTAAAATATGTGACTACCACTGATTTCAGCATCATGTTATTATTTTCCCAAAGTTCCACCTCTCTTTCTGTTTTCCTTTTCCACAAACCCCAGACAATGGCATAATATGAGGAATCTACATTAGCTCTCACTGAGTCTGTCTAGATTGGACATGAAATATATACTGAATCATGACCAAACATCATGCATTTTGTTTATAATTTGTTTTTAGTAAGAATATCATTTAGTAAGTTTATTTATTTATTTTTATTGTGAAAATACCATACAGAGGAGTTACAATTACATGAGCAAGGTAATGAGTACATTTCTTATCAAGCATTGTTGCCTCCTCCTTTGTTTCCCCTTCCCATCCCTTCTCACCCCCCATTCCCCCCCTCCGCAAAGTTGTAAAGTTCATTTTTAGACATAACGTCTTGTACATTTCATTGTTGCAATGGGTCCACCTGTATCCCTATTTAAAGAATTTGTTTTTTCCATTTCCCTCCACAAATTATACCAACATCAAATACAGTGAAAACAGGGGTATACCGTGTAGGAGGGACATCCACAGCAACAAAGAAATCATCTTATAAATATGTTAGAAACAAGAGTGAGAGAGAAAAACCATTTGAGTTCTTAGGGTTCATTTCACCGAAAATCAACTTATCTGACCATTTCTGCTTGTCTCAGACCTATACTAGTTATTGCAAATAAGGAAAACCACGGGACCTATGTTTCTTTGGGCCTGGCTTACTTCACTTAATATAATTTTTCCAATACTTACATGAAGAAATGATCAACCTCCCGAGCCATAAAAGAAATGCAAATCAAAACAACAATGAGATACCACCTCACCCCAGTTAGAATGACTATAATCAAGAACTCTAATAACAATAGCTACTGGAGGGGATGTGGACAGAAGGGAACCCTACTGCATTGTTAGTGGGAGTGTAAACTTGTTCAACCACTTTGGAAAGTAGTATGGAGGTTCCTCAAAGGACTCCACATTGAGCTCCCTTATGACCCACCCAGCAATCCCACTTTCGGGCATTTACCCAAATGATCACAAACAAGACCATACTAAAGCTACCAGCACAACTATGTTTGTTGCAGCATTATTTACCATAGCTAAGCTATGGAACCAACCCAGATGCCCCTCAGTAGGTGAGGGATCAAGAAAATATGGTATATATACACAATGAAATTCTAAATTCTATGCCTCCACTAGAAAGAATGGCATTGCCCCATTTGTTAGGAAATGGAAAGACTTGGAAAAAATTATATTAAGTGAAGTAAGCCAAGCCCAAAGAAACATAGGTCCCATGCTTTTCCTTATTTGCAATAGCTATTATATGTCTGAGACAAGTAGAAAAGGTCAGATAAGTTGATATTAAACAAAATGAACCCCAAGTTAAGGACTCAAATGTTTTTTTTTCTTTCTTGCTATTGTGTCCAGTGTATTTATGGGATATTTTTTTGTTGCTTTGTATGCCCCTCCCACACGGTATAACCCCTGTATTTGATGTTGATATAATTTGTGGAGGGAAAAGGAAAAAACAAATTGTTTAAATAATGATATGGGTGGATTCATTGCAGCAATGAGATGTTCAAGACATTATGTGGAAAAACGAACTTTACAACTTTGGCTGGGGGCGGGGGTAAGAGAAGAGGGGGCAAGGTGAAGCAAAGGAGGAGGCAACAATGCTTGATAAGAAATGTACTCATTACCTTGCCCGTGTAATTGTAACCTCTCTCTACGGTATTTTCACATTAAAAAAAAAAGAAATATGTGATATATTAATGAAACAGACCAAGGAAGCTCACAAAAACTCTTGGAAGGGAATTATGAGCAAAATATAGGGGGGTGAAAATTGATCAAAATGCACTATATTAATGTTTGTAACAATCACAATATAAACCCTTTGTACAATTAATTAAAGCTAATACCATTTTTAAAAACAAATGATAGTTGAACTGCTATTTAACTTTCAAAATAAAATAACACAATTTGATTTTGCCTCCCTTAATCAAACTTTTAGAAATTGAAGATTTTGGGAGTTGTGTGTATTTTGCACAGGCATATATATAGCATATGTAAGTCACATATGTATATGTGTGTGTATATATACATATATACAGGTATGTATTTGCATATATATGAATACATATGCTTAGATGCTTATATGGACACACTAGATAAAAATGAGAATTGACAGTCTTTTGTAATACATTTCTGTTTTCAAGTTACAGTGATTAATTATTATACTGTGTTTTTAACTCACTTTTCTTTATCTATTTTTTCCTTTTTTTTGTTGTTGGTGGTGGTGGTGGTAGTGATGGTGGTGGTTATGGGGCTTGAACTCAGGGCCTGGGTGCTGCCCCTAAGCTCTTCTGTTAAAGGCTAGATAGCACTTTCCCTCTTTTTTTTTTTTTTAATTTGTTGGTCTTGGAGCTTGAACTCTGGGTCTGGGCGCTGTCTCAGCACTCTTCAGCTCAAGGTGAGTGCTCTACCACTTGAGCCACAGGGCCACTTCCAGTTTTCTAGTGGTTTATTGGAGATAAGAATCTCATGGAGTTTCCTACCTGGGCTGGCTTTGAACCATGATCCTCAGATCTCAGCCTTCTGAGCAGTTAGGATTACAGGCCCCTGGCCACTTTCCCTCTTTGAGCCATAGTAGCATTGTGAGTTTCTGGTTATTCACTGGAGATCAGAGTTTCATGGCCTTTCCTTCCCAAGCTGTCTTTGAACTGTCATCTTCAGATCTCAGTTTCCTGAATACCTAGAATTATAGGCATGAGCTACCAGCACTTGACTTTGAACTCATATTTAATATAAATATGTGTAGATCAATCACATTAATTTACTTGTATTTGTGAATGTCTACACTGTTTCCATTACTTTTCATATGTAATTGATTCTCCAAATATTATCTTGATTATTGCTTTTTTCCTATTGCTTATTATCTATCAAATATATTATCCAGATGTGTTCACATTCTTTTAGAATTTAAATATGGTTTATTAAAATATAAATTAAAATTTCCCATAGTAATGTAACTGGAAATTCAATTAATTAGATGGCTGAGGCACATGGATTATAAATTGAAGCCAATTCTAGCATAGGAAACAGAGAAAGAACTGGGAACACAATGTAAATGATAATGCACTGGTCTAACATAAACAGGTACCAGGAATCAATCTCCTGCAATACAAGAATAAAATATTAAGAATTCAATTTCTTGGTCACACTATCAAAATTTCAAATTGTCAACAATGTACATGTTATTAGATAATACCATATTACAAATATATTACACTATATTATATATATATATCTATATCTATCTATGTATCTATGTATCTGTCTGTCTAGTTTCTGTTGAAAGACCTATTGGAAAATACTGATTATACCTTTTATAGAAGGTGTTGGACAGGGGCTGGGAAGGTGGCTCAGTGGTAGAGCACTTGCCTTGCATGCCTGAGGACCTGGGTTCGATTCCTCAGCACCACATAAGCAAAAAGAAAAAAAGCCAGAAGTGGCACTGTGGCTCACGTGGTAGAGTGTTAGCCTTGAGCTGAAGACCTGAGGGACAGCGCCCAGACCCAGAGTTCAGGCCCCATGACTGGACCCAAAAAAAAAAAAAAGAGTAATTGAATCAATCAGAAAAAAATCTAATGTTGAGTTAAAAGGTGTTGGGCAAATTTAGAGAATCATGTCACAATTACCCAAATAAAAGTGACTGTGAAATTTAAATTATAATGATAATCCATATTTTTTCACATTTTATCTAATTGGGTTTTTATTTTTTTTCCTAAAATCATACAAAGGAGTTTACTTGCAAATTATATAACCCATTTGATTGTGAATGACATAATAAATTCTTATATCTTGAATTGTGTATTAATGAGGTATGCATTCTTAAATTTGCTATTTAATATTGAATATACTTTTCATAGACATAGAGTGACAGTTTAGCAAGCATATATTTATTCTCTTCATTATATTCATTCATTTGCATATTTTGTATAACCTCAGCAATAACTTAGTATGCACTTTTTTTGTTTTTCCTAACACTATTCATTTTCCTTGTTTCCCTGATTTTGTTTCCCCACATTACCTAAGCTATTGTTTTCTATCCATCCACATAGTGGGTGGAGGATATTTCACTGAGTTGAAGTCTTAATAGGCAAGATGAGGGAATTGACCTTGAATTCCACTTTCAGTCAACTGGCAGTTTCCCAGTTTCTATTTTCAAATCCTCAACAGAAGGATAGGTAGATGTGCACAGTTCCCAGTCCAATTCCCCATTGTTGGCAATTCTTCATCTTCTGGCCTGTTCTACTTTGATTAAGTGTTTTTCTGGATATTGTTTCCAGGGTTTTTGGTACTGAGCCAATACTCCTGGCCAGTGTTATACACTGAGGATTGTGCTTGTCAGCCAGCATTGCTACCAGGTTATGTTTTCTTTGCCCTTACTTGGAGCAGTTTACCCATGGGACGTACCAACCACCCTCTCCACAGTGCATTTTGCCAACACCCCCTCTTCTTAGTCTTTTCTTGTCAGTAGCTGTAATTTGAAATTTCTGTCTCAGCAAACAATTCCAAGAGAGTGGTTTAGAGAAGATTTCTCATCAGAGGCTCTGTGTTGTGCATTTAATGATGTAATAGTGGTAGAATTATGATAATAGTACCTAAAAGTGTGTAAGATGGACCCTGAGAATATGAATATCTCATTCTAGGAGTTGGAGATTGGGTCTATGTTTTTTCCTCTTTTCTTTCATTCAATTTGACCTAATTGATACTAATATTAGTATCGATGATATTGTTAGTAATATCAGTTATATTAGTGTCAATGCCTAGGTGATATCAATGTTGGATTGTCTGCCAATCCAAAGTTTTAAGACTATTTCTTTGATTTGTTGTTACTGTCCCTCAATGTAAACTGAATAGGGTGGTTCCTTGGGGACAGCAAGCCAGCTGTCACCATATATTTTCCTGAATCAGATGTTTCTGATCATGGAATTTCAAAGTTAAAATGCTTTATTATTGCCTACAGTAAATGATCACAAAGCAATAGTTGAAGCTCTCCTGTGAAGCAATGACTCTTTTCCTTTTTTATTTGCCAGTTCTGGGACTTGAACTCTGAGCCTGGGAGCTGTCTCTGAGCCTCTCTGTGCTCAAGGTTAGAGCTCTCTCACTTGAGCCACACCACCACTCTTCTGGCTTTTTTCTGAGTACTTTATTGGAAATAAGAGTCTCATGGATTTTCCTGCCCCAGCTAGGTTTGAACCATGATCTTCAGATCTCAGAATCATGAATAGCTAAAACTACAGGCCTGAGCCACCAGCACTAGCTTGCAATGACTCATTTTCAGTGAACTTGATACTTTAAAGCTCCTCTTTAATTAATAAACTGAAAGATCAAATTAAAATGTGTTACTCCAAAGTATTTTTCAAAATAAAATAATAAAGCAATTCCTTTGTAAATCTAGCAAGTTGGGAGAAAATTTCTTACAAAAATAAGCAAATGTTTGATGCATCCATATATTCTATTGATTAAAAAAACTAAATAAAAATTTAAAATAGAGTATTTTATATGCCCATAATCCTTTATTTTTTAATGTGAAAAATCAGGATTATTTGGCAAAAACCAAAAAAGTCACAACCTAGAAGATGATATTTTACATCTCAAGATATCTCCCAGTAGTTTGGCTACAGATTACAAGTCATTTTCATAGAAGATATTTTTGTAAAAATGTTACCCGTTTTCAGGAGCAAGACAAAACTCAACATCCTCTTTATTTCAACAGGAAACAAAGCAGGAGTGTGGGACAAAATATTTTTTTTGGTTGCAATTATTTGGACAACAGACATAAAGAAGACATACTAGCTTTTCATTGTCTACAATCAATGTTTCTTTAAAAATTATTTTTAAAAAATCAAAATCAACTATGGTTCTTCGAACAGTTCACTTCCTAGCTACTATTTAGTCCTGTCAGGTCTACAAAGTAGTTCACCTTTTTTTACTCAATAATTTATTTTCTAAGCCCCCCCCCTCTCTCACACACACACACGCACGCACACACACACACACACACACACACACACGTTGGACAAGATCGAACAAGGCTTGCAAATGAGACCAAGGTATCTTTTATCTGCAGACACAATTACTGCCCACAATAGGGACAGGATTTTATCTACTGAGCTGACTTATACAAAGGTGCATGTCACAGCAGACAAAGCTACAGTTTTGCAAGAGAGACTAGAACCTTATTAAATAATCTTTCCATTATTATTTATTTTCTCAAAGGAGATAAAAAACCAGAAAATAAAACAAGCTATACATTGGTCTATGTCACATTATAAATATTATAAATAAATACATCAGTATGAGATTTCAGTGGAGAAAATAACCTTGAAAACCTCGTTTCTAAGAAATCCTCATGATTTAACTGGTTTATCTATTCAACCCTGTTCCTTACCAAAGTCCATCAAATCTTTTTAATTCATGATCAACTAAACTTGTCACTTCCTCACTTTAGTTCTTGACTGTAAAAGGCCTATTGGAAATAAATTTCAAGTAATAATAGTTTTAAATTTATTTTATAATTACCTACCCAAATGCTCTGATAATAATCAATTATAGGAATTGATTAATAATATCTTAAATCATTTTAACTGTCAGATCTTAGTTTCTAGATGCCAACACATTTAATCCCTACTTTAGAAAAAAAAAGTGGTGAATTTGCCATCAATACAAGAAGCAGAGAAAAAGTTATCCTTAAAGTGCCTAATTACTTATGAGGAAATTTATCTATAGTGAATGTGAGTCAATATTCTAGAGTAATATAGATTTCAAATTTAGAATTTGAACCTGAAATTTCTTGTTTCTAAGTCTTTCCAAAGTTGTCATGTTGTTTATTTCACAATATGCCTAAGTATTAAAACTGAAAAATAAATGGAAGTTGTATACTTTATTGTATGGTAGGATACATTCTGTAATATTTCCAAGTGTATCTTGCAATTCTGTTTCTTAAAAGTTATTTTCACCAGTAAGCAAATTGAAAGAAAAAGAATATTCTTTGCATTATCTATCATGTTTTAGAGTACTTTCTTTCATAAAAATATTATCAGTTTTCTCTCATCTTCTACATATCTAAATGTCTCAGTAATTAGAAAATCAGAACATAAATCTTCTGGTAGTAAATATGCAATTTATAGCCAGACAAGATGCCATGTCTATATTCCCAGCTACTCAGGAAGCCGGGTAAGGAGATTAGGTAATGATGAGCTCCAGGTTATGAGCAAAAATTTAGGGAAATCTCATTTCAGAATCAAAATTTAAAGGCCTCTAAATACTGTACTCAAGAACCTTGTTTCAAACCCCAGTATAGCAAATTAACAAAAATCAACATCTTACCTGCAATGGGTGACAGTCATAATTGATTTTAATGACCTAGACTTGTGATATTAGCAAGCTGCAAATCTCTTTCTTTTTTGGCAATACCCAGGATTAAAATCAAGGGCTTGCAGTTTTGCTCCACTTGCAGTTCTTACCAGTTAGTAACAACTGAAGCCTAGCATTCTGCTGGTTCTTTGGGGATAGAGTTATAAAGAATTTTTCTTCCTGAGGTGTCTTTGAACCACTAACTTCTAGGTATCAGTACCCACATATTTAGGATTGTAAGTGTGAGCCACAGTGGACATCAGGAAATTAAAAAAAAGTGAATTCTTGCAGTCAAACTTTCCTTCCAGATTTTTGCAAAATATCATGTTTAAAAGCTAGCCTTTGTTCTACTTTAGAGACTGGAAGCAGTATATAAAGTTAAATTGTCATAGATAGTAATGGTCAATGTCTCCTATATTTTATCATGGTGTTTTTGCCAGAAAATGCAGTAGAAAAAATTATCTCAGACGCTTTCAAGGGAAGACATTGACAGACTGGTTTTTATTTTTCTTTTATGACTGTAGTCTGTGAGATTCAGATGACTTTTGGCTAATTTGCCAAGTTTGTAGAGTAAATGTCAGTACTCCAACAAATAAAGTTCCTTACCAACAGACACACTGACTGCTTGAAACCCAAAACTTAAGTACATTAAAAGCAGAAGAAGTAACATTCAACTACTATTAAATTACAAGGTAATTTAACTTGTATCAAGAATTCACAGTAAAAAAAAAACTTGTTAATTTTTATTTTTCTGTTTTTGAATTTGAATCTCAGCACTACCTATACATATATATATAATATATTTGTCTATACAATATATTCATATATACATAAACATATATTTATAATATATATATATATATGCATATGTATATTTGTTTTGCCAGTCCTGAGGAATGAACTCAGCCTGGACACTGTCACTAGGCTCCTTTTGCTCAAGACTAAAACTCTACTTACTACTTAAGCCACAGCACCATTTCTGACTTTTTCTGTGATTAATTGAAGATAAGAGTATCATGGACTTTCCTGCCAAAGTTAGATTCGAACCACTATCCTCAGATCTTAGCATACTAAATAGATAGGATTACAGGTATGAGCCACCATGCCCAGCTCTATATTTATATTTTGATAATTTATTTTCTATCTTTTTATATTGTAGAGTAATTTAATGGTATGAAAGGTACTTGTAATAACTGCTGAATGTGGGCTATTATTCTTTTATGTTTTGTTTTTAATAAGTTTTTATTGTGACAATACTGTACAGAGGGGTTGCAGTTACATGAGCAAGGTAATGAGTACATTTTTTATCAAGCATCATTGCCTCCTCCTTTGTTTTTCCCCTACCATCCCTTCCCTCCCATCTCCACAACTACGCGCTATCCCCGCCACTGCCCGCCTAAATTGTAGTTTGTTTTTTGACATAGCGTCTTGTGCATCTCATTGTTGCAATGGGTCAACCTGTATCAGAAGCAATTCTTGCCGGATCAATAACTAACAATTGCATTGGTAAGTTATATTGATAAACAAACCTATAATGCAAAGTTTAAATGAATAGAGCTATATGTCTGAGTACTTTCAGTGTTCCAGAAGTCACTTTGGAGAACATAGATATAATTATATAACAACTTATAAAAATTATCTCTATGGATAAGGTATAAAATTGTGGTCATTATATGGTCTACAATTAAATTATTGCTATTACATGTTTCAAAAAAAGGGAAAACAAGGTGCTTTTGGATGGTGCCTGTAATCCTAGCTACACAGGAAGCCTAGACCTGCAAAATGTAATTTGAAGAGAGTACAGGCAGAAAAGTCCATGAGACCCTTTTAAAAAAATATTGTTATTGTAAAGTTGATATAAATAAGCGTTACAGTTATGTGAATCACGTAATGAATACAAGTCTTTTTGAACCCTGTCTCCCCTTCCTTCACACTCTCCAACTTTTTTCTTCCCATCCACAAAGTGTCTAGTGAGTACCACTGTTGTATTTGTTCACTTTTTCTACCTTTTCTGTGCCCCCCTTACCCTCTCAAATACAAGCAAATTAACAAACAATTCAAAAGTAAAAGAAAACAAAAACATGAACAATGACAACTAAAATGTCCCTCGTTTCCTTTTCTTGGAGTTCATTTCATAAAACATTCTTTCATATGATCATATTCACATTGCTATTGAGCTTCTTTAAACCACTCATGCAAACTGTACCATTCATAAGGAAATGTTAAGCCTCAGAAAAAATTATATTAGGAAAAGTAAATCAGACTCAAAGAAACATAGGCAGCATGTTCCCTCATTTGTGGTCACAAGAATGTGCCTAAATTATATAATTATATAGGCATAATTTTATATATTTAATTATATATATATATGTGTGTGTGTGTGTGTGTGTGTGTATACATATATACTCCACATACACATTGGTCCATGAGTTTCTTATCTCCAATTAAACACCAAGAAGCCATGAAACTAGAGCTTTGATTCAAGTGCTAGAATGATAGCCTATCTGTCATTTCAATTTTTTAGATTTCAAACATTAACTTACCTGTCCTCATTCTCAACAGTAGGATGAGAGACTCTTATATTTCATGACTTGCAATTTTGGTTGCAAAGAGAAGGTCTATGAGATTTGGAAGTATGTAAAAGCACTCTAAATATAATTTACTTTTCTCCAACAATAATTTTAATTATCTAGGTTTGTCTACTTTGGAATCTCTTGAAATTTTTAGAATGGTAGAAAATATTATTTAACTAATAAAACAATTCCAGTTCCATATAAAGTATTCACTATGAACACTAAATTTTCTAAAGTAGCCATAAGGACTCTAATATGCATAAAAATAAGCACTAAGTACCTAATAAAACATTATTTGAGAGAAAGGCAGAGAGAGAGAGAGAAAATCAAAGAGGGACAGAGACAGTAGAAAGGTTATTTTCTGCAATTTGATTAACTCTCTTCATGTTCACATAATTTCCACACTCAGGATTGTATGACTGGATTCTATTATATGGAGAACACTATTAATCAGCAATTTTCTTTTATTAGAAATAACTCGGTTTGTGGGGATTTATTTATGGTAGAGGATACATCATATTGCATAAAGTGATTCAATTATATAGAGAATAGCATTTATGGTTATTATTGATTTTATTATGGATAATTCTACTGATAGAGATGCACTTATGATCATTTAACATGAAAAATTCTGTTTGTAGGTATTTGATGCTTTTAAATTTTAATGGAACATACAACAATCCAATTGGAGAGCTACTCAGCAAGAGTTGAATGCAGTCTTGTGAATAAATGTATTATCCAAAGCAGACCACAACAATCAAATCCAGCATATTTTTCTCATTAGAAACTGCTTTACAAGCAGGAAGCTTTATTTTAAGCAATAAAACCAGTGTGGCTGAACAATATGTCTAATTTACTAACCAATACTTAGTGGTACAACGTGCTTAAAAATTTATATATTTGAAATATTTTTATGTGTCTTTTCATTTTTGTAAGAGAAGCACGACTGCCCTCATATGGAAAAGTCATTATTCTAATTGGAAAAATCCTGAAGGCCTAGAGTTCATTTAACAAATCAATAATTAATTAGCAATGTGTCAAACTGCAGATACCTGTTAGTATAGTATTTTCTACTAAAATGAGGTCTGTTTATCATTGATGTCGCTGTGGATGGTAGGTCACAAAGATCTAAATAAAAATGAAACTAAGTATCCATATGACACTGGACGATGGCCAAAATCACTCTTTTGGTATGACCTCAGTCAGGAAAACATGTCACCAAGGTTCTAAACAAAGCATAGCAACTTTTGTCATTTTTATAATTGGCTTGTCGGTGTGATTCAAAGGGCTTTTACTAATATGAGATCACCCATTCAACATTGGCTGACACATTTTAATTCAGATTTCTTTTAGATAAAGGAAGACATTCATAAAACATTTAATATTGTATTTTTGTGACTTTATTTATTTACATGAGTTCTGTAGCTAATGAAAGCTATTTCCTCCCAAAGCTTTAGAAACAAATCAAATTTAGTACTAGTAAATTTCTAAGTGTAAAACAAATTAATTGTAAAAAGTAAACATTTTAAAGAAAAAGAAGAAAGGTTCTTCTTCACTTGTGAACTACATAGAGCTAATAATTATCTAAACATAGTTTAGTCTCATTTTATATTTAAGGCACCTGTTCACAAATACTGTAATGTACTCATATAGTTATGGAGATGTATGTAACTGGTGAAAGGAGCAGTAATGTATTTGAGGTTGAATTAATTGGGTTTAATATTTGAAAGATAAAAGAAAACTGCAAGTAAGGTAAGTAGATGTGTACTGTTCTACAAAGAACACCATATTTGATACAGTTCTCTAGGAGTGAAAAACATTTTTGTTTACCAAGGGCTATTTAAGCATCAGTTCTGAACCACAGAAATTAGCCATATAGACAGAGACAGTGCATTCCCATTGAAAGAAAAACATATATTTCTGTTCCATCATGCTCTAAATGATTTCTACATCCAGTTAGGAAGATTCTTCAGAGATATCTCATCACTGAAAGGAAACTTGAATTTAGAAATACAGAGTATTGCCAAGTGCCAGTAGCTCACACCTGTAATCTTACCTACTCAGGAAGCTGAGCCCTGAGGATCTGGTTCAAAGCCAGCCGAGGAAGGAAAATCTTTAAGATTCTACCTCCAATTAACCACTAGAAAGCTGGATTAGAGCTGTGGCTCAAGCGTTAGAGTACGAGCCTAGAGCAAAAAAGCTCAAGGACATCATTCAGGCTCTGAGTTCTACCAAACTGACTCTCTCCTCTCTTGTCTTCCCTCCCTCTCTCTCCTTCCCTCTCTCTTTCTTTTTCCTCCCCTTTTCCCCCCTCTCTCTCTCTCACATACACACACAGACTTACACAATAATGTTTCAAATGCAATAATGTTGCTGACACATAAACAAGATGAAATCAATTACCATACACACTAGCAAGAATTCAAGACACATAACTGTGTTCACTGGATGTGACTGACAACTTTGCCATGTGGTTTATTTTCAGATGACTAGTGCAGTGATACTGAAGGAAGAGTTCTTTTTGTTTCCTATTCCAATATTGCTTTTCTCCTGGCTTTAGAAGCAGACATTGCTTATGTTGTTCATTCAATCAGTGATTATAACAAATACATCTAAGATTGTTGCGATATTTTGCTACAGGTATTATTTTAGAGTGATCTCACATTTACTCTTGTTCTAATTCATAATTGAGAATGAAATTATCCTGAGAGTAATGAAATTTAAGAACAATGTTTGTAGCATAAACATTAAAAAATAAATTAAGTGAAGTACCGAATAGTGACATTTCCTAAGATTCTCCTTGTGTTCCTTTAAGAAATTCATCAGACCTCTACTTTATTGAGATAAGTTAACATGCATAAAGTGTGAATGAAATGTATTTGATAACAGCACAAAAGTCAAAGCTAATATTTCACTTTAGAGACACAGCTGTCAAAAGTGATTTTTAATCTTGTCATTACCTTCAAGTTCTGTTTCTCAATGAGTAACTCTTATTAGCTTCTTGACAATTAATGATGTATTTAATTAATTCATTTAGATAAAATCTGACTTTTTTTGAGACAATGAAGTTGCTTTACAAAGCGACCTGTAGTTCAGCTGTGTCTGCAACTCATAAGTGATGGCAGCGATTACAGGTGTGCTCCTGCACACTGAGTTATAGTCTCTTCTAGGATAGCTACACTAAAAATTAACCAAATTCGTTAGTTCACAAGGAATGACCCATTTATTAATTCATGCACTATCTTTTAATGAAACATTCATTTTTTCCTTATAGAAAATGTATAGTATAGCAGAATTCTATTTTGAATGTTCAAAATCAGTATCACAGTTTTGTAATCTGTAAGACTGTAGTCTTCATAATGGCTTGTATTTAGGTCTCTTTCTTTATAAAATATTTGCTTGCCAGCTGATAATATTTAAATATTAACAATTTCATGGATAAACTATATATTTTTCTAGGAAAATTGTAAAAACTAAAAAAAAATCCCAAATTTCAACTTTATTGGCTAATGTGAACAGTCCTGAAATGCTGTATTTAAGATTTTTATTTAAGTTATATTAAATTTAGAAACTTGGAATTTATTTTAAGCAGCCTTCAATAAGTCCACTAACACTGTTTGGGGGTGAGTAAAAGCTATTTGCAGTAGTATTGGTGCTACAATGCATTATAGTGGATGCATATTTAAGCAGAACTCTTCAGCCAGCTGTCACAGATTTCACCCAATATCTCCTTACTGACCTCATCCTTCCTCATGTTACCTTAAAAATAATTCTAGCATTTACTACACAAAAATAAAGAATGCTAAATCATACCCCACTCTTTGACCCCTGAATGATGAGTTACCAATAATTTCCTTAAGAGATATCTGGTATGCAATGTAAATTTTTTGCAATACTCCAGCTTCTTGAGAACCAAAGAACTTTTTATAGTGTTGAAGAAATTCAATATGAAACATAAATTTCACAAATGTCTCAGTAGGATTTTATTTATAACTTGCCTTTTCTTTTTTAGCAACACTCCAGCTTTCTGAGAACCAATGACTTTTGTTTAATGTAGTACATTGAGTTTTTTAAAATGTTTTGTTGAACTAATTCAATAAGAAATATAAATTTTATTTATAATTTGTCTAGGAATAGTTTTGCTTCTAAAGTTTGTCTAAGTTTAGCTTACATATTAAAATATTTTTATAAACTTTCCAAGTAATATATCCTATCCTATCCATACATGTATGCATATATGAATATATATATATATATATATATATATATATAGTGGATAAAGAACAAGACTATGCTATCATGCTGTTATTGTATAATACAATTAATTTTAGGAATGACAGTACTCTGAAAGTGGTAGATAATACCTGTAATCCCGTCTACTTGGTAGTTGGAGATGGAAGAATCTTAGTTCAGCACCAACCCCAGTGGGACAAAAATTTACCAAGACTATATGCTAAGGAAGAAGCCAAGCAAGCTGGGCACCAGTGGCTCATGCCTGTAATCTCATGCCTCTAATCTTAGCTACCAGGAGGCTGAGCTCTGAGGATCATAGTTCAAAGCCAGCCAGTGCAGCAAAGTCTCTGACTCCTATCTCCAATAAACCACACCCAAACCAGAAGTGGTGTTGTGGCTGAAGTGGTAGAGTGTTAACCTTGAGCTGAAGAGCTGAGGGACAGCGGCCCAGGCCTAGAGTTCAAGCCCCATGCCTAACCAAAAAAAAAAAGAAAGAAAGAAAGAAAAATCCATAAGTGAGTAGTTATTTCACATTGGAATGAGGTGGGGTGGAAGTTGGCACAAGGCAAAACAAAGAAAAATTTGCAGAATGCCATTTTATATAGAATAGGAAAAGGAAAAAAAAGAAGCTACAGGAAATGAAAAAAAAATCCACTAGATTGGCATGAGAGAAAACAATGATAGAAGAGAATCATAAAGAAGCCAAATAGCTAATACTGCTGGGGGCCTGACTTCAGTTTTTTCATTGGACAAATGAAGTAAAGTTTGTTAGTTTAATATGTTGGAGCAAATACAAAGACAGAAGCTGGAAAAGTTTAAATGAATGAATCATTTCATATTATTGCTCTCATTTTAATAGCAGAATTGTATGTTGAAGGAAAAATTTGTGATTTTTCAATTTCACAAAATAACTTTATAAATGCTTTATACATTTCAGTAGAGGTTAATAAAGAAGAAAGAGATTATTTGGCACCAATGAACTGAAGTCAATGAAAGTGAGGAGGTAATGGAAGCCAGATCTCAAATTTCCAGTATGGAAACAGCTATACTTTTATGTATTTCTATATATTTATTTGTTTATAGAAGGTGACATTTAAAATGTGTCCATATCCTGAGATTTTTATAAAAGCTTAATTTTTATAAAAGCTCACACCTGTAATCCTAGCTACTCAGGAGGCTGAGACCTGAGGATTGCGGTTCAAAGCCAGCCCAGGCATGAATGTCCATGAGATTTTTTTATTATCCACCAGAAAACAAGAAGTGGCACTGTGGCTCAAGTGGTAGAGCTAGCCTTTAGCTGAAGAGCCCAGAGACAGTGCCCTGGCCCAGAGCTCAAGCACTGCAGCGCCAAAAAAAAATAAGTTAATAGTGGGTCTTCTCATCATGTCAATATTAATGCAATATTGTATATTTTTACTTCCAGTTCTGAGTAGCCTGTGTGTATAGTAAAGGTTGAGGGAAAAAAATAAAACCTGCATTTTGGCAGACTTGAGAAATAACTATGTATTGGAGTAGAAATGTATGTGAAAGTTCACATAGTAATAACTGTGTGATAGATAAGAAGAGTAAAGGCATACAGGAAATAGCCATAGAAAATGGGACAGTGCTAATATTTCACACTTTGGATTTCTTCCACTTTATGTATCATCCAGTTATATTGTTTTCTTTCCTTTCTTATAAAGGTGATATACAGAGGTGTTAAAGTTACATAAGTCAGGTAACAAATGCATTTTTTTCTTGAACAGTGTCACTCCTCCCTCGTTATCCCCTAATTCTTCCCCCCTGCTCCCATCCCCTCCAAGTTGTGTAGTTCATGTCCAGCAGTGTCTAATGAATATTACTGCCAAATTAGTTGATGGTTTGTCTCACAGTTTCTGTGCTTTCCCTTCTGTTCCCCCTCCCAAAATCAGATAAACTTACATATAAGACAAAGCGTACAGAAATGGAAAAAAGGTGACGAATTTGGGACAAAAAACAGAAGAACAAAAAAGAATGGCAAACCGTACAATCAAAAATCTCATTTTCACTTCTTGGGATTCATTTTGAGATGCATCATTTTGTATGATCATACGCACATAGCTTTTAAGCCCTTGTGACATTTCCTAAGAATATTTTCCTTTAGTCCCACTGTGTAAATTTATAGAGTTCTTTTTAATTTATAATGTCCTAGTGTAATTTTTTGTCTATTACTATGCATTGGGTTTGCTTGAAAATGTATAGGCACATTCTACAAATGAGGGAAACCATGAGACCTATGTTTCTTTGGTTCTGGTTTACTTCACTTGATATAATTTTTTTCCTTATAAATGGGCAATGTATTTCTTTCTGATGGAAGCATAGAACTGCATTGTGTGTGTGTGTGTGTGTGTGTGTATAATATTTTCTTGATACATTCCTCCCCTGCTGAGCATCTGGGTTGTTTCTCTATCTTAGCTATGGTAAATAATGCTGCAATGCACATTATTCATGGTTGTGCTAGTGGCTTTCATGTGGCCTGGTTTGTTGTCAATTGGATAAAATTCCCAGAGCAGGATTCCTAGAATACAGGAAAGCTCTATGTTCAGTCTTTTGAAGACCCTCCATGCTGTTTTCTAGAGTTATTGAATAAGTTTACATTCATATCAGCAGTGTAGTAGAGTTCCTTTTGGCCACAGCCCTACCAGTATCTGTTACCATTATCCCATTCTAATTGGGGTGATGGGTATTTTCAGTGTTGTCTTGATTTGCATTTTGTTTATGGCAAGAAATGTTGAAGGTCATTTTTTAAATGCAATGTATTTTCCTTTTTTCAAAGCATATTAATTTTCCATGTTTATGTAGAATATTGTTTTTTTTTCAATTTCTCTTCACTCATCACAGTTATCTGGTCAGGATTTCAGAAATATTTGGTGATTCAGGCTTGTGGTTTCTTTTTATTAACATATTTTTATTGTAAAGATACTGTGGAAAGGGGTTTAGTTAAATGGACAAGGTAATAAATCCATTTCCTATGAGCATTGTCACCCCCTCTTTTGTTTTCTCCTTACCATCCCTTTTCTCCCCACCTCCCCAACTCCTCCTTCCCCCTGCCAAAGTTGTAAAGTTTGTTATCCACATAGTATCTTGTCCATCTCATTGTTACAATGGTTCATCCTGTATCCTTATTTCAGCATTTTGTTATTTCCCTCCCCTCTCCAAATTAGAAAAATGTATATATGAGATGCAGGGCACTGGGATCAAATACAGTGAAAACAGGGGTTATAGCATGGGGGAAGAGCATACGAAACAATCAAAACAATCACCTAGTATATTAGAAGTATGTTAAAAAACAACAGCAACAAAGGTAAAACCTCTTGTGTCCCTATCTTGGGGTTCATTTCCCTTAGCATTATTGTATAGGGTCATATATACATAGATTTGCATCTTTTCTGCTTGTCCTAGACCTATACTAGTTATTGCAGATAAGAGAAATAATGGGATCTATGTTTCTTTGGGCCTGGCTTACTTCACTTAATTTTTCCAAGTCTTTCCATTTCCTAACAAATGGGGGTGATGCCATTCTTTCTGATGGAGGCATAGAATTCATATATATATATATATATATATATATATATATATATATATATATGTAAAATCACGTTTTCTTGATCCATTCATCTACTGAGGAGTATCTAGGTTGGTTCCATATCTAGCCTATGGTGAATATTGCTGTGATAAACACTAAAGCTGGTAGCTTTAGTGTAGCCTTGTTTGTGATTGTTTGTGTAAATGCCTAAAAGTGGAATTGCTGGGTCATAATAGGGGAGCTCTATGTGGAGTGTTTTGAGGAACCTCTATTCTGCTTTCCAAAGTGGCTGAACAAGTTTACATTCCCACCAGCAATGCAGTAGGGTTCCCTTTTGCAGGTTTGTACTTTCCACATAATTGTTTAGAGTTGATGACAAACTGCTTTTATGTATGTATTACAGGACCCCTGGATGAAGTTTTTTTTTTATTAAACACCAAGTAATACTGTATACTTATTTTCTCTTAACCTTATTAAATTTCTTATTAAAATATCTCTATGTAAAGACTGGCCAGTATTACCAGATAGGTACATACATGTATCCTGTATTTTATTACAGGTATTTCATCTACCAACCTCCCTCATTGTGAAAGCCATAACAGTTGAGCACCTCAGCAGAAATTCAGTATACTTTCGGGCAATTTTGAATGCAGTATCTAATAAACATCACTTTCAGAAATACTTGGTTTCTTTTGCATTTGTGTTTCTATCTAAAAATAACAGTCTACATTTGGGATATATATATATATATATATACATATGCATATATATATACATATATATCCAACCTCTTATTTTATACGCACACACACACATATACATATTCAAACTTTATTTTTGCAATTTATTCTGTTTTCTTGAACTGTCTCTGAGGCCTGTGAGGGTTTTGTTTTTGTGACCATTTTTCTATCTGAAACAAGAGCAAGTCCATTTACTGTTAGGTTTTAAATGCTCTATTATTGTGCTAAAATATATACAGATAACATAAGGTCAATCATGAAATCTGACATGTTAATCATTTATTAGCATGTTCATTCCCTTTTGTTAGCATTGATTCCTGCTTTATATATGTAAATTACTTATATGAAGTTATGTAACAAATATATATTAGTTTTTGCATATTACAATTAAAATTGTACTTTTCATACAATATGTTTAAGATCTATTTAAGATCTGAAAGGTTAACAAATTTTTGTTTAGAATAAGTCTTTTGAATATTATTCATAAACCATATACATGGCCTTGAAGTATTTTAAGTGAATTCACTACATATCTATAGTTAGAATTTCCTATATTTCCACTAATTGTATGTTCTTAAGGGAAAATAGGTGTGAAATTTTGTGAACACCCAGGTCATTTGAGAAGCATGTATATAAAACCTACTATTGCATCATTTGTTTCACAATCACAGAGTAATCTATATGATTACAGCATGAGATTTGTGCATATGACTTACCTACAATTCCACCATTTTTCAATGTACTGTAATTAACATATCATTTGTGCTGAACAGCCCTGTAGAAGAGGATTTTACCATACCAAATCTTCATATTCTTGGACACAGTGTTTTTCTTCTGTAAACCTAGGAATCTTTTTGTTTCAGTTTCTGTTTATACTTTTTATTATATCCCTTCTGAAAAAGGAAATGAATCCAGAGGGATAAATTTGCTGTATGTAAATAAGCTACATAATAATCTATGACTTGTATTCTTAGTTCTCAATTTGTTTTTGTTTTTTCAATTTGTCTCTGATACTTCCTCTGTGTGGTGTCAAAACACTATAAAGCTTGAATTTTGAAATCTATATCTTTGGCACCATTTTTCCTGAATGACTGTACAAACTTATATCTGCTTCTATTTATGTGACACTATTTGCAGTTATTGCTAAGGATCCATTAATTAGCTCCATTAATTATGAAAATATATATTTAAGAACAAACAACAGGATGACAAGGTTGCAGGACATCTATATGTATGAATGAGACATGTTTAATTACACATAAAATAACATCTGTTAATTGTTTTGTTGTATTACAATAACATATTTTCTGCAATTTTCAATGTCCTTTTCTTAGACTTTTTGGGTAAGAGCACTCTTCTATTTTGTTAATGAACTCACCATAAACACAACTGCAGGAATAACTCTCCTAACCCACTTGCTGACTATAGTGTAAAATCTTACATTGCAAATGATAGAAAAATACAGTAGGAATAACTATGTTGAGTACAATGTAGGTAGAAATCCTGTATTAATATGAAACTTTATTAAATCAAACTCTTGATATGAGCAATTTTTTTTCTATTAAGCTGACTAGTAATTGGAAGTTCTGACACAATTTTTTGTGGATCAATTCTGCAAGCATTATTAGTATAAGAACAATGGACCAGCCTGGTGCTGGTGGCTCCAGCCTGTAATCCTAGCTACTCAGGAAGCTGAGATCTGAAGATCATGGTTCAAAGCCAACCTATGCAGGAAAGGCTGTGAAGCTCTCATCTCCATAAACCACCAGAAAACTGGAAGTGGCACCAGAAAACTGGAAGTGGCACTGTGGCTCAAGTGATAGAGTGCTCGCCTTGAGCTGAAGAGTTGAGGGACAGAGCTCAGGTCCTGAGTTCTAGCCCCACAACCAACCAAAAAACAAACAAACAAACAAAAAAAACTGTCCAAAGTAGTTTCCTGATTAGTGACAATTTAAGTATATTTAAAAAATAGTTTCTCTTTACTGTTTGTACTTTTTTGTTATTATTAAGTAGGTATACAAAGGGGTTGCAGTTTCATAGATCAAGTTACAAGTACAGTGTTATTGCACAAAGTCACTCATTCCTCCATTCTTCCACCTTTATTCCTCTTGTCCTTACCAACAAGTTTTGCAGTCCATTTTTCGCACAGCATACATTGAATGCAATGAGTATGTTTGTTCATCCTTCCTCTCTTCATTCCTGTGTCCACCCTTTTACCCTCCCAGCTAAAACATTTTTACATTTCCCAGTATTTTTTGATTATTTTAATAAATAATTTCATACTGTATTAATATACATAAATGTAATATACTTGGAGCATATCCCCCCTTCTGTTATTCAATTTTATGCTATTGTATTTTTTAAAAATATTAATGGGAAATTAATTTTAGGGTTGTTTATGACAATAGTGAATACATTTCTTGGCATAAAGGTACAGTTTTGAAGTTTAGAAAATCTTCAATAAATAAAATCTTCAATAAATATGACTCCAATTGTTTATGTTGTAATAAATTATATTAAAAGATATATGACCTAGGAGAAAAAATGGAAGAAAAAATATGCTCTCTAAATTTAATGGGAATAATAAGTTTCATATTATTTATGAAACTTATGAGTGGTGATCCTCAGATCTAAGCTTCCTGAGTAGCTAGGATTATAGGCATGAGACCCCAGCTCTCAGCTAAATTTCATATTTAAATCATCAATTTGCAAACTACTATCCCTAGAATTATATTCCCATTAAAACTTCAATTTGAGGAAATGTATGATCATTTAACTAACAACAGATGTTTAAACTGACAATGAGATCAAGCCAAAATTACATGGAGAATAGATTATAAAGAAATTGTCAAGTCTCTCATTCGCAACCAAGTTCAGTAGCATCTGATATGAAGGAGGACAACCCCAAAGAGAATTCTAGTTTGAGTATCAAAAATTGAAAATGTGAAGATGTGGCAGGACAATTCTTCCTTGGGGGAAATGACTGATGAAAATCCATCAGTGAACCCGGTGCCAGTGGCTCACACATATAATCCAAGCTACTCAAGAGTCTGAGATCTGAGAATCACAGTTCAAAACCAGCCCAAGCAGAAAGGTCCTTGAGACTCTTATTTCCAATAAACCACCAGAAAACTAGAAGGGGAGCTGGGGCTCAAATGGAAGAGCACTCACCTTGAGCTGAAGAGCTCAGGGACAGTGCCCAGGCCCAGAGTTTAAGCCCCATGACCAAAATACATACATACATACATACATACACACATACATAAATCCATCAGTGAAATCAGTGAATAGCTATTTCACACTGGAAGGAGGTGGGGTGGGGGTATCAGTACCCCAGGGCAATATTCTGGAGACGTTCTTTGATGAGATGAGGGGTCAAGTAGGCCCCTTTATTATCAAATTTCTACTTGGATCTATTGAGAAGTCTGGATCTGTGAATCCAGCTCTTGGCAGAACAGTATGAAAAAAATCCATTGGTAAAAAGCTATATTTAATTGGAAATGGAGAATGTGACCCTCATAGAAGTCTTTGGGAAAATGTTCAATAGAATGCTCACATACGTTCCTTTGAGGAGGTAGAAGACAAGGAGCCTCTCACCCCATGCATTTGCTCCTTTAGGACTTTGGGAACCATCCCTGGCTTCTGATAGGAGGATCAAAGTCAGAACCTGTTGCTTTGATTTGAAGGGGTAACTAGAAATCTGGGCCATTAGAATTAACAAGGTTACCTTTAGTATCTTTTTTTTCTTGAATCTGGTTCTAATAACACTGACACATTCATTGTTCCAAAGAAGGCATATAAAAACTTTTAAATTCTTCTGGTTATTGCAAATAAGGGAAACCATGGGACTATGTTTCTTTGGACCTGGCTTACTTCACTTAATATAATTTTTTCCAAGTCTTTCCATTTTGTTACAAAAGTGGCAATGTCATTCTTTCTGATGGAGGCATACAATTCCATTGTGTATATATACCACATTTGCTTGATCCATTAATCTACTGAGGGGCATATGGGTTGGTTCCATATCTTAGCTATGGTAAATAATGCTGCAATAAACATAGTCATGCTGGTAGCTTTAGTATGGTCTTGTTTGTGAACATTGGGTAAATGCCCAAAAGTGGGATTGCTGGGTCATAGGGGAGCTCTATGTGGAGTCTTTTGAGGAACCTCCATACTACTTTCCAAAGTGGTTGAACAAG
>NW_012267273.1:5133241-5148286 GCF_000151885.1 Dipodomys ordii | reverse complement strand
GGTATATTTTAGATATGAGACCCTTGTCCGTTGTTTGGCTAGTGAAGATCTTCTCTCAATCCGTGGGCATTCTGCTGAGACAAGCAGAAAAGGTCAGATAAGATGATATTAGGTGAAATGAACCCCAAGATAAGTATTCAAAATTCTTGCGATTTTTTCTAACATATTTATGAGTTTTTGTTGCTTTGTATGTCCCTCCCCCACGGTATACCCCTGCTTTCATTGTATTTGATGTTGGTATAATTTGTGGAGGGGAAGGAAAACGAACTTAACAACTTTGGCGGGGTGAGGGGGGTATGGGAAAGGGAAACAAAGGAGGAGGCAACAATGCTTGATAAGAAATATATTTGTTTCTAACACATTCATAAGATTATTTCTTTGTTGCTTTGTATGTCCCTCCCCCATGGTACAACCCCTGCTTTCATTGTATTTGATGTTGGTATAATTTGTGGAGGGGAAGGGAAAAAACAAACCGTTTAAATAGGGATACAGGTGGACCCATTGCAACAATGACATGTACAAGTCATTGTGTCGAAAAGGAACTTAACAACTTTGGTAGAGGGGTGGGGAGGAGGTTGAATGGGGTGGGAGGAAGGGGAAACAAAGGAGGAGGCTACAATGCTTGATAAGAAATGTACTCATTATCTTGCCCATGCAATTGTAACCCCTCTGTACAGTATTTTCACAATAAAAAAATTTAAAAAATTAAATAAAATAAAAAAAAACTCCATGAGACTTTTATCTCCAATAAACCAGAAAATCAGATGTTGTGCTGTGACTCAAATGGTGGAGTGCTCACCTTGAGCAAATCAGTTCACCAATGGTCTCATTTCTGTGTAGCCACTAACTCACCCCAAATCAGATAAATTAAATTACAAGACAAAATGTACAGAAATCAAAAGCAGTGACTAATTGGAAAAAGCAAAACCAACCAAACAGGAAAGTCTGTGAGACTGTTATCTCCAATAAACCACTAGAAAACCGGAAGTGGCACTATGGCTCAGGCAGTAGAAGAGCTGAAGAGCACAGGGACAGCGCCCAGGCCTTGAGTTCAAGCTCCACCACCACCAAAACAAAAAACAAAAAAAAAAACCCACTTGTTTCCATTTTTTTTTTTTTTTGTTATTTGATCGTGGAGCTTGAACTCTAGGATTGGGCACTGTCCCTCAGCTCTTCAGCTCAAGTTGAGCCCTCTATTACTTGAGCCACAGCACCACTTCTGGATTTCTGGGTTTAATTGGAGATAAGAATTTCACGGACTTTCCTTCCTGGGCTGTCTTTGTACAGAGATTCTCAGATCTCAGCCTCCTGAGTAGCTAGAATTACAATTGTGAGCCACCTGCACCTTGCTTGTTTCCATTTCTTTTTTTTTCTTTTTTTTTTGTGAAAATACAGTACAGAGGGTTTACAATTACGTGGGCAAGGTAATGAGTACATTTCTTATCAAGATTTGTTGCGCTCCTTTGTTTCCCCTCCCCATCCCTTCCCATCTTCCTCCCCTGAAGCACGACCTCCCCCAAGTTGTAAAGTTTGCTTTCTGACATAAGGTCTTGTACATCTCATTGTTACAATGGGTCCACCTGTATCCCTATTTAAACAATTTGTTTTTTCCCTTCCTCTCCACAAATTATACCAACATCAAATACAGTGAAAACAGGGGGTTATACCATGGGGGAGAGACATACAAAGCAACAAAGAAATCATCTTATAAATATGTTTAAAAAAACAATCGCAAGAAAGAAAAAACAATTGAATCCTTAACTTGGGGTTCATTTCACCTAACATCAACTTATCTGACCGTTTCTGCAGGTTTCAGATACATACTAGTAATTGCAAATAAGGGAAACCATGGGACCTATTTTTCTTTGGGCCTGGCTTACTTCACTTAATATAATTTTTTCCAAGTCTTTCCATTTCCTAACAAATGGGGCAATGTCATTCTTTCTGATGGAGGCATACAATTCCATTGTGTATATATACCACATTTGCTTGATCCATTAATCTACTGAGGGGCATATGGGTTGGTTCCATATCTTAGCTATGGTAAATAATGCTGCAATAAACATAGTCATGCTGGTAGCTTTAGTATGGTCTTGTTTGTGAACATTGGGTAAATGCCCAAAAGTGGGATTGCTGGGTCATAGGGGAGCTCTATGTGGAGTCTTTTGAGGAACCTCCATACTACTTTCCAAAGTGGTTGAACAAGTTTACACTCCCACCAACAGTGCAGTAGGGTTCCCTTCTGTCCACATCCCCTCCAGCATCTGTTGTTATTAGCATTCTTGATTATAGCCATTCTAACTGGCATGAGGTCTATCTCAATGTTGTTTTGATCTGCATATCTTTTATGGCTAAGGAGTGTCTGAGTCAAGCAGAAAAGTTCAGATAAGTTGATGTTAGGGAAATGAACCCTAAGATATGTATTCAAATGTTTTTTCTCTCATGCGATTGTTTCTAACACATTTATAAGATTATTTCTTTGTTGCTTTGTATGTCCCTCCCCCATGGTATAACCCCTGCTTTCATTGTATTTGATGTCAGTATGATTTGTGGAGGGGAAGGGAAAAAATTGTTTAAATAGGGATACAGGTGGACCCATTGCAACAATGAGATGTACAAGTCGTTAGGTCGAAAACGAACTTTACAACTTTGATGGGGGGGCGGGGAGGAGAATTGTGGGGAGTGGGGGGAGCATGGGAAGGGATGGGAAGGGGAAACAAAGGAGGAGGCCACAATGCTTGATAAGAAATGTACTCATTACCTTGCCCATGTAATTGTAACTCCTCTGTACAGTATTTTCACAATAAAAATAAATAAATAAATGCATTCTTCTGGTCCAGACTGTTTTGCAGAATTTGAATAAAGTCTATTTTGACTAGATTGACTGATGAATCTGCAACCATTAAGGAAATAATGTGTTAAATGTTGTGTGTGGAACATCAAATATATAAGGATCTTTATTCAAAAGTTCATATTGAAGCTTTGTTTTAGCTAATTTTTTGCCTCTTATAGGCATTTGCTTTTCTAAAATATCTGAGGATTTTTTTCAACAGTCTCACCTGCCAAGAACAAAGGACAGACAATGTTTTCTTAGGAAATAATTTGCCTTTTATAATACTTAATGGCTTTCTTCATTTCATTTTCAGTTCAAGCTAGCTTATGTTATGCTAGGTGTTCAGGTCTTCAGATGTATAGCTGATCTTTCTTTCTGCTTTGGAAACTTTCTCTTCTATCTCTACCCGATAATTTTCCTCACCGATTAATCTCTTGTAGAGGTTTGTTCCTTTCTCTTGATACACTTCAACCACTGTTTTAAATCTCTACTGAAGCTTTGGGTTTTCCTGTTTAAAGTGTTCAGTTGCAGACCAGAAAGATACTTTTTCAATCTGGAGATATTTAATATGTTCAGTAAGATTTGCTTTTATTTTATCTACCTTAGACAACTGAGTGTACATTTCCTTTCTTTCCCTTTCTAAGGTATGTAAGGAAACACTTAAATTAACAGAATACACCAGTTTCTTCAAGGCTCCTTTGCACAGTTTATCTAAGTAACCAGCATTTTCTGCTTCACTCTTCAATTACCTGATATATCTTCTAGCAGAACTCCCTGATCTTTCATCTTTAGCAAGCTTTCAGTAAGAGAGCTGATAGCATTTCCTTTATCATTTAGAACTTGCTCTGCATGGAAGTTGGGGTTTTCAGCTTCTATTTTCTCTTTATTAAGCTCACTCATTGGTTTCCATACTTCAGTTTCTTGAAAAAGCTCTTTCAAGCTTTCTGTAAATTGGGAGTTTTCAAAGTATCAATGACTGTAAGGTTTGGGTGTTGGATTTTTGAAGGTACTTTGTACCTCATCTACTTGTGGGTTGAGAAATTTTAATACATCTTCCATGCACTGTTCTCTTTCTGAAATCTCTGTCAGTAACATATCCTGTTCAGAAAGTGTAGATTTCTCTTCTTCTGGAGTCTTTTCTAGAAACAGAATTTCTTCTTGAGGCTAGATTTGGATGTGGCCAGAAATTCATGGGTTACTGCCAAACTCTGCCTCTGTTGAGTCTTTATCAAAACTGGCATCCTTTAAACAAGACACTTAAGCCTTCCTGTCCTTCTTGAACAAGGATATCTTTTTCTGGTAGTTTACATTTTTCTTCAGGCAGTCAGAAGACTTCAGGGCAGGGTTTGCCTCTTTTCAGATAAATCTAACCTTTGACTGGTTGAAAGCTTCCCCACATAGTTAACAGAATGAACAAAAGTCCAATGATAACAGCACATATCAAGAGTTCCCATAAATAATGATAACGATTTGGGCTTAATCTCAGCTGTGCAGGTCTTGCTTTCCCATTCCTGAAGATTTCTTTCAAGATCAGCTCAAGGCAATGCAGAGAAACAGCCTTAGGCTCTGCTGTGGTGCCAAGACTGCCCCAGCTGTTGCCACAGCCAGGCTGAGCCTCAAAAAACAAGACAAAGCATTCAAAGTTCTGGAACCCTAACATGCATCTATGACTAGGGTAAACCACGACAGAGATGGGCAGGGAGAGAGTGAGCTGGACTGCACTAGACTATGGAATTGCATGGGGGGAGGCTGAAGGATGGGTGGGAGCAGGAAGTTGAGTGACATTATGGAGCTGAGTGGAAGGGATAGGCATATGACACTTGGGGTGGGGGTCTGAAGTAATACTATGCCCATGAGGCTAAAATAGATCCTTTTGCCATCAAGTGATAGTTGTTCATGCCTGCAACCTACCTACTCAGGAGGCTGAGATCTGAGGATCTCCAGTGGAAGCCTACCTCAGGCAAAATTGTCCCCAAGACACTAATCTGCAATAGAATTCTCAGAGAAAGCCAAAAGTGGTACTATAGTTCAAGTGGTAGAGTGCCAGTTTGGGGCAAGAGACGATCAGGAACTGTGCCAAGGGCATGAGTTCAAATCCCCAGACAGATTTATTCGTTGTTGTTTTTTGTTTGTTTAAAGATCATGTTGCTTATAGGGGCAAAGTCCTGGTGCCTTCCCTAAGCTTGAATTCTTGGGCCATAATTTCCACATGATCTTGTCAAACTCCCTCTCAGTGGTACGTGACATCTAAGTTAGTTTTGTTCTAGGCTAATGGAATTTATTTTACATCAAATTTCCTAGACTTCCCCTATGTCCTGTACTTATCTAGGTACCTTCATAAATAGAGCTTAAAAAGTCTTTATCAAGAAATTAAAAAGCCCATTAGAAATCATATTTGGATAACATTAATTTAGTTTCAGTAATTACTCTTTATGAGTAGAGTATTTTTAATGAAGAAAGTAAGAGAAAGAAACAGGTTTTTGGTAGCATCAAGAAAAGAATAGGGGCCGGGCGCTTGTGGCTCACACCTGTAATCCTAGCTACTCAGGAGGCTGAGATCTGAGGATCGCGGTTCAAAGCCAGCCCGGGCAGGAGAGACCATGAGACTCCTATCTCCAATAAACCACCAGGAAACCGGAAGTGGCGCTGTAGCTCAAGTGGTAGAGTGCTCGCCTTCAGCTGAAGAGCTGAGGGACAGCGCCCAGGCCCAGAGTTCAAGCCCCACGACCGACAAAAAAAAAAAGAAAAGAAAAGAATAGGTCCCATTGTTTCCCTTATTTGCAATAACTAGTATATGTCTGAGACAAGCAGAGAAGGTCAGATAAGATGATGTTAAGCAAAATGAACCCCAAGATAAGGACACAAGTGTTTTTTTTTTCTTTCTTGCTATTGCTTCTAACATATTTATAAGGTACCATGTAATTTTTTGTTGCTTTGTATGTCCCTCCCTCATGGCATGACCCCTGTTTTCACTGTGTTTGGTGTTGGTATAATTTGTGGAGGGGAAGGGAAAAAACAAATTGTTTAAACAGGGATACAGGTGGACTCATTGCAACAATGAGATGTACAAGATGCTATGTTGAAAAACGAACTTTACAATGGGGATGGGGGGAAGGAAATCATTACCTTGCTCATGTAAATGTAACCCCTCCTCTGTACAGTATTGTCACAAACAAAAAAACATTAAAAAGAAAAGAAAAGAATGGAAGAATGGTCAATGAGCTGGGTGCCAGTGGCTCACACCTGTAATACTAGCTACTAAGGAGGCAGAGATCTGAGGACCACGGTTCAAAGCCATCCCGGGCAGGAAATTCCATGAGACTCTTCTCCAATAAACCACTAGAAAACTGAAAGTGACACTATGGCTCAAGCAGTAGAGCCTCGCCTTGATCTGAAGAGTGCACGGACAGTGCCCAAGCCCAGAGTACAAGCCCCACTACCGACAAAATTAATTAATTAATTTTAAAACTTTAAAAAATTAAAAAGTCAATGATATATACTCAAAGCAGTATTTTAAGTTGTTTGGTAAATAGTTCTATATATCTATATCTATCTATCTATATATATATATATATGGCTTAGGATAATTAAATTAAGAAAATCTGTTTTCAAACCTAAGTGTTGTCAAATATTAACCTTTACAAATAATCTTACTTCAGTGCAATTAAATAATATTTATACTTCATATATTCATGGTATGTTGTATATAGTCAAGGACACTGAGCAAAATAATTTTCTTCACATCAAAGAGTTGTAACAATCCATGTGCCAGTGGCTCAAGCCTGTAATCCTAGCTATTTATAAGGCAGCAAATTGAGGATTACTGTTCAAAGCTAGTGCAGGAAGTAAAGTCTATGTCCACTTAACTAACAAACAAGCCAGGAATAGAAATTCTGGCTCAGAGTTGCAAAATTCTATCCTTGAGAACAAAAGCTCAGTCAGTGACAGGCCCAGGGGCTAAGTCATGTATATAATATAATATATAATTCACTTATAGGTGCATCTAATTTTACATTGACTTTCACCTTTTTTATGTAGGAGTATTGTTTATCTATGGATTGAATTTGTTTCCTAAGAATAAAATGTATTTTATCTGAAAGATATTTCCAGATGTTCTATTTCTATTACTATTAGATTAATTATCAGTTATTGTATTGCTATGATGATGATCAATTATAATGATCAATGATTTATATTTATATACATGCATTTTATATTAATTTTATCATTTCTTTTAGGCATGATTTAAATTGTGTTTTTTAATTTTAAAATTTCTTTAGGTCTAGATTTTCTGAACATTTTTCATTTTAAATTATATAGTCATAGATAAGGCCAATTACAAGCTAAAAATTGTTTAATTCATGTATCATATTATTATATTTATGTAAATTATGATGCATTTATTTTTATGTTTTTTATTTATCGTTCTCTTCTTTGATCTAATAAGGCAGTTAGGACAGTTTGCCTTTTTAACTCCTTTATTTTATTTTATTCTTATTATTGATTTAAATAGTTGTACAAAGAAGTTTTCACTTAACAAAACAGTTCATGAATAGTATGTATCTTGATCAATGTCACCACATTCAACATTCTTACCCATAACACACCTACCCTCACTACTGTGTCTCTTCTTAATTTTGTAGAACTTTATTCTCCTTTTCTTGCCTTCTTCATTGGGTTGTCCCTTTCCCTATAAACCTATCATATACATTTTAAGTACCTGCTTGCTGTTTCATTTTGCATAACTTTGATTTTGCCATTCTAAAGAATTATGCTGTCTAGGATCTCCTTTGCATGTGTCATATAAGGGAAGGAATATACCCAGTAAGTCTTGTCATCCAATTTTCCTCTATTTATAACACATTTAAATCTCATAATCATCTTGATTAATGAATTTGGAGTTGATCCTGTAGCAAAGAGTAATTGAATAACATTTTTCATCTAATAAATAATATTTTTCATAATATGTATGATAAAATTTCCCAGAATTTCCATTTTTTTAATATATCATCAGAGGGGGGACCAAGATGGCAATGGGGCAGTAAGAAAACACCACACAGCTCTCCCCAACCAAAAAGTGAGCTTGAGTTCCAATGCTTAATCTCCCCAAGAGACTGACAACAACAAAAAGACGAACACCCAGAGAAAAACAGGAGGTGGGAAGAGAAAAAGAAGAATCCCAGAACAGAGAAGAGCGAAGACCCCTCCTCCGTCCTTTACTGGCCTTGCAGCAGCACATCAAGCCATGGCCAGGCCAGCCCGGCAGGGGTTGCTGGAGTCCCAAAGACACTGGGGGCTGCCTGCAGATCACCCACGCAGACCCACTGATTGTGAGAAACAGAGAAACCTCTGAGCAGGGAGCTTGCACAAAGATCCCACCCCCACCCTTCACTCTCCATCTGATCAGAGAGGCACCATCCTGCCAAAGACACTCAACCCCACAGCGGGAACCCCAGAGATACACAGGATGCCCACAGAACACCAAAGTAGAAGACCTGCAAGGAACTGGTGCTGATCCAGAGAGTGCAAACAGAGACAAACCCCAGAGCTAAAAACCTGCACGGAGGCCCCTCCCCCACTCCTCTTGCAGAGGCCCGAGGCCCACCCCTCAGCCCGACACTGACAGCATCAACTGAGGCAGACACAGAGGAGAAACATGCAGAGCCACCACTGCCCAACCCAGCCCACAACCACCTCAACTGAACTCTGATTGTAATAGCAAGCAATGACCTACATCACACAGAAACAACAACTAGCTCCAGGGTGAGTATCCTGCAGGGGACAGTGTATCCTTCAAGGGAGACCAGAGCTGGTGGGAATCCCCAGACCCTGACCCAGACCCCCTACCCCAACACCTGGACTACAGGACCCACTAAAACTGGCAACTGTTCAAGAGCCTCACCAGCCCATGGACACACCCAACAGGCCAGGCTAGAGCAAGATTGCCCCTGGAAGGGTGCTTAAATGACCGAGCCAGAAACAGAACCCCTGGGTCAGAACACCCAACAGTGGAAGAAATTTGAACTGTGTACTCCAGGCTTCATAAACTAGGCAGGATACACAGCAGCACAGGTCCAACTGGCATGCCCCAGGCTGGGGGCTGGGGCCAGGCCTGGGGACCCAGTGCCTGAGCAACACAACCAACTCTTCCCAACTGAAGTCAGAAGCTGAGCATATGCCACAACAGAGGGGGGGAAACAGGGAACTGCACCCTCTGGGAATCACACCAGTGACAGCAAAAGACCCGGGGGTTCAGCACAAGAGAAGCCCAAAATATACCAGAACCCAACCCATATATTCTAGGCTGGGAATTGGACAACACAGGCCACCAACACCTGATAATAGTCAGGAGCTCAGGCTGGTAAGGTGGCTCATCAGTAGAGTGCTTGTCTTGGGGCATGAGGCCCTGGATCTGATTCCTCAGCACCACATAAACAGAAAGGACAAGAAGTGGTGCTGTGGATCAAGTGGTAGGGTGCTGGTCTTGAGCTGAAGAGCTAAGGGACAGCACCCAAACCCAGAGTTCAAGCCCACAACTGCCTCCCCCCACCAAAAAAAAAAAAAAACATCAGGAGCCCATAACAGACTCCAGCATCTGGGAGAGTGCATCCAACACATCCAGTCTTCCCAAGAGCACCTGTAGGAGCAAATAGGAGCAGTCTAGGCTCCTCAACCCTTCTAAAGGCAGGAAATACCAGAGAGAGCCGAGAACCCCATGTGGGTCAGACCAGCTGGAGGTCAGCCCCCAAAAGAACTGAGATCAGGTACAGACTCTCTCTACTAGCACAGAAAGAGCAACCAAGCAAAGACAGACATCTATTAACCAAAACAAAATTTCAGATTAGTCTCCAATAATCCTTGAATCCCCATGCGAAAATCAGAGAAAAATTACAGGGTTTATCAACACACAGGATAGCAAGCTATCCACAAAAGCCAGCAGCCACCTAGGGGAGAACCCCAGTGGGAGCAAAGCGGGAATGGAAGACAAAAGCTACATCCAAGAGATGCTGGAGGCAATGACTCAAGAAATAAAGTGAGAAATTAACCAGAAATTGAAAGAACACAGGGTCAAAATATCGAAAGAAATGCAGGATATCAAACAAGAGATGCATGCAAAAATAGAGGCAGCACACACCTCACTAAGAGGTGAGATTAGTGCAAAAATAGACACAGTACACAACTCACTAAGAGGTGAGATTAGTGCAAAAATAGAAGCAGTACACAACTCAATAAAAGGTGAGATTAGTACTTTGAGAACCAACATTCAATCCATAAATGAGTCCATTTCCTCCATGCAAACCACAATGGAAGCCATAGTTAACAGAGTGAACAAAATGGAATGTAGAGTGTCAGATACAGAAGACAGAATATACCAACTGGACCAAAAAATAACAGATATGGAAAAATCATTTAAATTATGCCAAAGGGAAATTCAAGAGCAAGCAGATAGTGCCAGGAAATTTAAGCTTCGTATAATTGGAGTGGAGAAATGTGAGCAATATCAAAGTAAGGGAACACAATGCTTATTCAACAAGATAATCAGTGAAAAATTTCCCCATCTCAAAAAAGAACATCTTACCTACATAACAGAAGCATATAACAAGCAAGATCCCAGGAGAAACATTTCTAGACACATTATAGTGAAAATGATAGATCTGAATAATAAGGAAACAATCTTGCATGCAGCAAAAATGAAGAAGGAGCTATACTACAATGGGTAAAAAAATTAGAATCACTGCAGATCTCTCCACACAAACACTGAATGCAAGAAAGACCTGGAAAAGTACCATATGAGCCCTGAGAGCCAATAACTGCCAACCCAGACTGATATACCGGGCAAAACTAGCATTCACATTCGATGGATAACTGAAAATATTTAATAACAAAGAAAAACTCAATGAATACATAAACATTAGGCCAGCATTACAAAGAATCTTAGAGGGGAACAAAACCTGAAGAAAGCAACCAGGAACAGGGACCTGCACCCAGACAGGCATTAATAGAAGTCTAATGTAATAAGCTCAGGAGGAAAGGAAAGAAGAAAAACTGAGGAAAACAGGAAATGACAGGGACCACAATACATCTTTCTATACTATCTCTTATTAATAATGGGCTTAATTTGCCAATCAAAAGAAGAAGAACTGCAGATTGGATCAGAAAACATGACCCATCCATCTGTTGCTTTCAGGAGATTCACCTCTCAGCCAAACATACAAACAAATTCAGAGTGAAGGGCTGGAAAGGATCTACCAATCAAATGCCCCAAGAAAGAAAGCAGGTGTAGCAAACTTGATATCTGACAAAATAAAATTTCATTAAAATAAATACAAAAAGGCAAGGACAGACACTACATATTAATACAGGGAACAATCCAAGAGGAGGATATTACCCTCATCAACTTATATTCCTCAAACATTGGTGCACCCAGATATGTTAAGTAAATACTCTCAAACTTACAGAATAAAATAGATCACAATACAATAATGCTAGGAGACTTTAACACCCCACTCTCACCAAAGGACAGGTCCACCAACCGGATGATTGCAAAGACGCTACCAAATTAAGTGAGGCCTTACTTCAAGCATAACTAATTGACATCTACTGAGTATTTCACTCTAAACAACACAGTACACATTCTTCTCAGCAGCTCATGGAACTTTTTCCAAAATAGACCATATCATAGTTCAAGCAAGGAACTTATGCAAATACAAAGGGATTGACATAATCCCCTGTATCCTATCTGACCTCAGTGGAATCAAGCTAGTTTTCAATAACAAAGCATACCACAGAAATTACTCAAGTACATGGAAATTGAACAGCACTCTTCTAAGCAAGACCTGGGAAATGGAAGAGATTAAAGAAGAAATTAAAAAAATTCCTATAACTCAATGATAATGAAAACACATCACAAAGAAACTTGTGGGACACAGCAAAAGCAATCCTGAGAGGCAAATTTATGGCCCTCAGTGCCCACATCAAGAAAATAGAGACAGACAATTATATAATCTCATGTTGCAATTAAAACAGGTAGAAAACCATGAAAAAATGGAACCTAAAGTTATTAGACAGAGCCAGATAACTAAACTAAGAGTGGAGCTTAATTAAATAGAGAATAGGACAATCATAGCCAAAATTAACAAAACAAAAGGCTACTTCATTGAAAAAATAAATAAAATTGATGGACCACTGTCAAGATTATTTAAAAAAAGAAGACTGGAAACCCATATTAACAAGATTAGGGATACCACGGGAAAAATCACAACACGTACCCAAGATATCCAAACAATGTTAACAGACTACTTTCAAAAGGTATACTTCTAAAGGAAGAAAACCTGGCAGAAATGGATGCATTTTTAGAGAAATACAAGTTGCCCAAACTGAGCAAAGAAGAAGTAAATCAATTAAATAAGCCAATATTCTACAACGAGATATAGGAAGCAATCAGAAGTCTTCCAACAAAGAAAATCCCAGGACCAGATGGATTCACAGCAGAATTTTATAAGACCTTTAAAGAAGAACTAATGCCCATACTCCTCAAGCTCTTCAGAGAAACAGAGGAGGGAGCTCTCCCAAACTCATTCTACGATGCCAATATCACACTCATCCCCAAAACAGGCAAAGACCCAACCAAAAAAGAGAATTACAGGCCAATTTCTTAATGAACAAAAGAGAATTACAGGCCAATTTCCTTCATAAACACAGATGCAAAGATCCTTAACAAAATTCTAGCTAACAGAATCCAGAAACACATACAAAAATCATACACTATGACCAGGTAGGCTTCATCCCAGAAATGCAGGGATGGTTTAACATACGTAAGTCAATAAATGTAATCCAACACATCAACTGAGCCAAGGTCAAGAATCACATGATTATCTCCACAGATGCAGAAAAGGCCTTTGATAAAATTCAACATTCATTCATGCTAAAAGCTCTGGAGAAAATAGGAATAGAAGGAACATTTCTTAAAACAGTAAAAGCCATTGACGACAGACCAATAGCCAATATTATATGGAAACAACCCATATGTCCCACCACAGATGAATGGATCCAAAAATTGAGGTATCTATACACAATGGGATATTATGCAGCCATTAGAAATGACAAAATAATGGCATTTTCAGGGAAATGGATGGAGCCAGAAGAAATCATGTTGAGTGAGGTAAGCCAAGCAAAAATTGAGGTATCTATACACAATGGGATATTATGCAGCCATTAGAAATGACAAAATAATGGCATTTTCAGGGAAATGGATGGAGCTAGAAGAAATCATGTTGAGCGAGGTAAGCCAAGAGCAAAGAGACAAATGGTACATGGTCTTCCTGATATGTGGATGTTAAATCCAAAATGTTAGGTGATACAACAATAACAGCAGTGAAGAAACAAAGGACTTCCACTCATCTGGTCGAATCACTACTAAATAACCCCATGCTGCTGATCACATGTATGGTATATATGTGTACACCGGAGGGGAACCAGGAAGATGACACAGAACTAGAGGGAATTAGGGAAAAACACATAACAGTGAGACCCATCAGCTGCACTGGACATTGACCAAAATGAACTAAGCAATTCAATGGCAGCAATGGGAGGGAGGGAACAAGTGGGAAAGAGGGAACAGCTGATGCTATGCAAAACAAAAGAAATGTATATATCACCTAATGTGGAAGAAATAACTGTATCACAAAGCTCATAGAACTCATAAATGTTCTTTTTTTTTTTTTTTTGACTCTGGTCGTGGGGCCTGATCTCTGGGCCTGGGCACTGTCCCTCAGCTCTTCAGCTCAAGGCCAACGCTCTGCCACTTGAGCCACAGCTGCATTTCGGCTTTATTCTTTTTTCTTACGTGGTGCTGAGGAATCGAACCCAGGGCCGCAATCATGCAAGGCAAGTGCTCTACCACTGAGCCACCTTCCCAGCCAGAACTCATAAATGTTATAGCCCATGATAGACAATTTGCTCCAGGAAAGTTAGAATGTGTTTGTGACTTTAACTGAGTATCACTATCCCACAATACTGTGAAATTTGGGAAATTATGTTACCACTTAATCACAATAAAAATTTGAAAAAAATATATCATGAATCTTCAACAAGAATCTTAAGAACACAAAATGTGGAAGAGATGTTCTTCTTGATAAATAATGTTGAAGAGTAAATTTATATACAGTTAAATAAAACTGGAATCTTAACTATCACGATGTACAAAATCTGGCCCCATATGAACTAATGATTTAAGTGTAAGACCTGAAATGTAAAACAATTAAAAAAAAACGAAAATATTTTAGGGTTCTTAATGACAGGCCACAGCAAGAAAAAACAGGCAAACTTCTACAATATTAAACAAACAAACAAAAAACAAACAGTACAGTGAAGAGACAATTTGTGAAATGTGGAAAAAGTTTTGTAAGTCATCTGCCTGAAAATCTGGCAATGTCTAATATCTAAATATGTAATATGTAAGAAGATTCTTACATATTTTCTATTGTGAATTACTTAATCAAAAATAATCAAAATACACAAATGACATTTTTTCCAAAGAGGACATGAAAATGGACAGCATAGGTATGAAAACATAATCAAAACATTTAATCTATAACTAAATGGGAAATGACACTGAAATGAAATGTTTGCATTGTACATCCTCGACAATGACCATTACCAAATGGATTACAAGTTTGGCAAAAAAGAAAAAAGAAAGAAAAGAAAAGAAAGCATATATATCCTGGTGCTGAGAATATATGAGAATGTGAATTTGTATTACCAAAATGTCACAATTCTGAGTATAATAAAAATATTAATATCAATGATATGTTGATATTAATGTGTGAGCCAGGTGCCAGTAGTTCACACCTGTAATCCTAGCTACTCAGGAGGCTGAGATCTGAAGATTGCAGTTCAAAGCTAGCCCATGCATTAAACTCCATGAGAGCTTTAGTATGGTGGTGTTTGTGATCATTTGGGTAAATGCCCCAAAACAGGATTCCTGGGTCATAGAGGAGCTCTATGTAAAGTCTTTTGAGGAACCTCCATACTACTTTCCAAAGTGGTTGAACAATTTACACTCCCACCAAAAATGCAGTAAAGTTCCCTTCTGGCCACATCCTCTCCAGCATCAGTTGTGATTAGAGTACTTGATTATAGCCATTCTAACTGGGGTGAGGTGGAATATCAATGTTGTTTTGATTTGCATTTCTTTTATGGCTAGGGAGGTT
>NW_012267273.1:5086581-5131201 GCF_000151885.1 Dipodomys ordii | reverse complement strand
TTTTCTTTGGGCCTGGCTTACTTCACTTAATATAATTTTTTCCAAGTCTTTCCATTTCCTAACAAATGGGGCAATGTCATTCTTTCTGATGGAGGCATATAATTCCATTGTGTATATATACCACATATTCTTGATCCATTCAAATCAACTCCAAATGGATCAAAGACCTTGGAGTCAAAGCAGACACTCTGAAAACATTACAGGATGAAATAGAAGAAACCCTAGGTCTCCTTGGCACAGGCCAAAATTTTCTTAATAAAGACCCAGAAACACAACAAATCAAAGAAAGGTTGGACAAATGGGCCTGCATGAAATTGCAGAGCTTCTGCATGGCAAAGGACATAGTTAGCAAGATCAATAGAAAGCCTACAGATTGGGAGAAAATCTTCACTAGCCATACAATGGACAAGGGTCTCATATCTAAAAAATACCTGGAACTCAAAAAATTAAATTCCCCAACAACAAATCCTCAAAGGAACAACTGCCAAGTAAATAAGTGGGGAAAGACTTAAAGAGAAACTTCTCTGAAGAGGAAAGAAGGATGGCCAATAGCACATGAAGAAATGCTCAACCTCTCTTGCCATAAAAGAAATGCAAATCAAAACAACATTGAGATACCACCTCACCCCAGTTAGAATGCTATAATCAAGAACGCTAATGACAACAGATGCTGGGAGGGATGTGGCCAGAAGGGAACCTTACTGCATTGTTGGTGGGAATGTAAACTTGTGCAACCACTTTGGAAAACAGTATGGAAGTTCCTGAAAATACTTCACATAGAGCTCATCTATGACCCAGGAATCCTGTTTTTGGGCATTTACCCAAATGCTTACAAACAAGACCAGACTAAAGCTACCACCACAACTATGTTTATTGCAGCATTATTTGCTATAGCTAAGATACAGAAACATTTATTAAAGATCATTTTGATGAATATCATATGCACATAAATAATGAGCCATTGTGATCTTCCCCTAAGAATATCCTCCTTTGGCGTCATTGTGTGAATGTGAAGAGACCTGAAAAAAATATTACGTCCATGTATTGCTTTTTAAAAGCTAAACAATGCCACAACGTGGTGGCTCATGCATGTAATGTTAGCTACTCAGTAAGTTGAGATCTGAGGAAAGTGGTTCATTGCCAGCCTGGGCACTGAGTCACCCCATGAGACTCTTATCTCCAATTAACCTGTAAAAAAAAAAGTAAGTGTGGTCCTAAGGAAGATTGTGAAGAAGCTGGAATAAAATTTACCAAGCAAATAGCCCTCATAAACTGGTGGGCGTTGCAATCCTAATATTAAATAAAATAGTCTTCAAAATAAAATTAGTGAGACTAGATAAAGAAGATCACTACATACTAATTAAGGGATCTCTCCTTCAGGAGAGATCTATTCACCAAACAATGGAGCACCGAAATTTGTCCAAGAAACTCTACTTTCCTTCAAATCTAACATATATCAACAACTGCACAAATCAGCTAGACTGAACAGACATCTACCAAATATTTCACCCAGCAGCATCAGAATACATGTTCTTCTCAGCAGCACATTCTCTAGAATAAACCACATTTTAGGTCACAAAGCAAATTTGTCCAAATTCAGAAATATTGAAACTATGCCTTGCATTCTCTCAGACCACAGGGAATAAAATTAGAACTCAACAGCAAAGTCACCAAAGAAAGTCCTGAAACATCAAGGCTGGGCAACAAACTGTTGAACCACCAGTGGTCATGGAAGAAATTATGAAGGAAATCCAAATGTTCATGATATTCAACAAAAATGAACACACAAATTACCAGCTCCTCTGGGACACAGCAAAGGCAGTACTCAGAGGCAAGTTTATAGCTCTGAGTTCCTACATCAACAAATTGGAGAGATCTGAAACCAACAATTTAATGAGACATCTGAAGCTCCTTGAAAAAGACCAGCAAAATGAACCCCAATCCAGTAGATGGAAGCAAATAATTAAAATTAAATAAAAAATAAATGAATTAGAATAAAAAAAACTTAGCATCAAAAAAATAAAGAGCTGGTTCTTTGAAAAAATTAACAAAATTGACAGACCCTTAGCAAATCTTATCAGGAAAAGAAGAGAACACACCCAAATAAACAAACTGAGAGACGAAAATAGAAACAACACCACAGAGACAACCAGGATTCAGAACATTGTAAGTGACTACTTCTCAAACTTTCATGCTAATAAGTTTGAGAATCTGGAAGAAATGGATGAATTTCTAGCAAATATTGATATGCCCAAACTAAACTGAGATGAGTTAAGCATTGAGATATCACCTCACCCCAGATAAAATGGCTATAATCAATAAATCTAATAACAACAGATGCTGGAGGGGATGTGGCCAAAAGGGAACCCTACTGCATTGTTGGTGGGAGTGTAAACTTGTTTAACCACTTTGGAAAAGAGTATGGAGGTTCCTCAAAAGACTACGTAAAGAGCTCCCCTATGACCCATCAATCCCACTTTTGGGAATTTACCCAAGTGATCACAAACAAGGCTATATAAAGCTACCAGCACAACACACAGAGAGAGAGAGAGAGAGAGAGAGAGAGAGACAGAGACAGAGACAGAGAGAGAGAGAGAAATTCTATGCCTCCATCAGAAAGACCTGGAAAAAAATTATATTAAGTGAAATAAGCCAGGCACAAAGAAACATAGATCCTATGCTTTCCCTTATTTGCAATAACTAGTATATATCTAGGGAAAGCAGAAAAGGTCAAATGCTATGTACATATGACCATATAAGATGATGTTGAGTGAAATGAACCCCAAGATAGGGATACAAGTGGATTTTTTCTTGCTTGCTATTTTTAACATGTGCGCATGCGTGCACACACACATACACACACATATATATATATATATATTATTTTTATTTTTTATTTTTTGCTGGTCATGGGGACTGAGCTCTGGGCCCTGGCTCTGTCCTTCAGCTCTTCATCTCAGGACTAGTGTTCTACCACTTGAGCCATAGTGCCACATCTCGTTTTTTCTGCTTATGTGGTGTTGAGGAATAGAACCCAGGGCCTCATGCATGCAATGTACTATGTGCTTTTTTCCCTTTAGTATGTTCTTCCCCCACTGTATAACCCCTGTTTTCACTGCATTTGATTCATGTGCCCTGTATCTCGTATATCCATTTTTCTAATCTGGCGAGGGGAAGGGAAATAATAAAATGCTTAAATAAGGATACAGATTGACCCATTGTAACAATGAAATGTACAAGACACTATGTTGAAGACAAACTTTACAATTGCGGCAGTCGGGGTGGGGGGGGACACAGGAAGAGTTGGGGAGGTGGGGAGCGAAAGGATGGTAGGGGAAAAACAAAGGAGAAGGTAACAATGCTCGATAGGAAATGTATTCATTACCTTACTCATGTAACTGTAACCCTTCTGTACAGTATTTTTACAATAATAAAAACAAAAAAATCATAAATGAAACTATGACTCAAAGTTGTAGATCACTAGCCTTGACTAAAAGAGTTCTGGGACAGCATCCAGGCCCTGAGTTCAAGGCCCACAACTGGCTAAATAATAAATAAATAAAATAAAATAAACTAATAATTAAAACTGCATAGTGATAAAAGATTACATGGAAAACAATTGGGTAAATTTCTAACTTGTTACCTAGTGTATTAGTTGTTAATATCCTACTATATTTTACTGAAAAAGTGCCTTATTTATAATAATTTATTTATAATAATATATAAATATATATTATTTATTATGATTTCTTTCCATATGAAAACAAATCCAAATATTAAAATTGTGTAAATTCTAAAACTATGCTATTCACTATGTTTTGCATTTCAGTGATCATTAGGCAAAAATTACTGTTTCAATTGAATAAATTTTTAATTTGTACATTAAAATGACATTCATATAAGTGTCTATTCAGTTTCTGAGGTCATAGGATCCCACAAAAATATAAAATTCCAATCAGTACAGAAATTTCTATTAAAATTACTTGTAAATAATAGTTTTAAATGTATATTTTCCTATATTTACATTTTTCACATACTCTAGTTATGATAAATTATGGGTATTGATAATTGATACCTAAGTCATCTTCACTTAACTGACATTAGTTGCCCCTATACGCTTTACACTTCCATGTATCAAGGCTGTATTTTAGGAGAAACTATGAAATTGGTGTTATTAAAAAGAATAAAAGGATTTATTGTACTTAATCAGAGATAAAAAAATTGATGTGTGGTGTATGTGAGTTAATATCCAAATATAACATAGATTTCAAAGCTTGAAACGGAACCTGGATTTTCCAGATTTTAAAGTTTCCATTTCAAAAATTCTATGATACCACATATTTAGATTAAAATAAAAGATCCTGTCCTTAGAGTAGAGGAGCAGGTCTTGTCACCTGCCACTCTGCTTACTCTGGGGAGCAGGAATTTGAAGTTTATGAGACCATAAATCCTAGGACTTAGAAAACACTGAGAAAGATTTCCATACAGCTGGAACTGAGATTGCATTTAGTTACAAGTGACTTACTTCCAAAAGCAACATAGGTGTTTTTTGTTATGTTTTGTTTTGTTTTATTTATTTATTTACTTACTTAGGTGTGCAAGAGTCAGTGTAGAATGTACTGTGTACAAAATGTGAGAAGTGTTTGCCTACAAGCTACCTAGTGAACCTGCCACACTTGTTTCTACAGGAGCCACTAGATGTTTTCTGGTTTCTTCTACAGTGAGAACATTGTGTATGTATCATTTCTTGTTGTAGTCAAGGTTTTATGGAGAGCAAGACTAGAGGCCACGGGTCCGTGTTGGGTCCGTGTAAATAGAGAGGAATCTTGAGTTTAGAAATGTCTACTTTCACATAGATTATGCAGGCCATTTAACCTTTATTTCAAAGAAAAAAAATATCCTCATCAAGACTTAAAAATGTCCTCTTCTCTTGAGGGAGATATTCCATATCTTGTACCGATTTTCCTTGTTGGTGGTACCAGGGTTTGAGCTTTGTTCCTTGTGCTTGCTTGGGAAACACTCTACCAATTGAATCATGGCTCCATCCTTTTTGCCAAGTTAAATCTGAGATAGTTCCTCATGTTTTACTGAGCTCTTCCTACATCAGTATTTGACTGTATTATATTTCTGACATTAGCTGTGATGACAGGTGCATGACACCATGCCCAACTTCATTGGAGATGGAGTCTTGGAACATTTTTGTTTTTGTTTTTTGCCTATCTGGCTTGGAACCAATATTCTCCTGCTATTCCTTTCCAAGTACTTATGGTTCCACTGAGTCATCAATGTCTGATTTCCATAAATATTTTTGCAAAGACAGTAAAGGAACAATGAGGTTATGTGGAATTATTCACCAAAAATTTCAAATAGTAAATTTAAGAACTTCAGAATTAAAAAAAAAATCAGGAGTTCATTTTAAGCATTTAGTACTAGGTAAAGGGAACATCAGATACCACTAGAAAGAAAGACAAAAAAATCCTTGACCATGAGATATTAAAGAATTTTCTTTTGAGGATTCTGTAATTGGAAATGAGGCAATGAATGTAATTAAGTTTGTAATTTATGTTAACAAATTTAAATGATATTCCACACATACGGATTTTCTGTGTTTGTAGTCAATAAATCCAAATGTCTCATAGCAAAGAACAGCTCCATAAAATAAACATGCTGAAAATTACAAAACTAGGAAATGATTTATTGCCAGTTGACAAGTGAATTGATGGAGCAGTGTAAATTTTTACACCTATAGAAAAATGAACTTTCCATATTGCCATATATCTAAAATAGCACATCTCCATAGCAGATAGTCTTCAAAATACTTAAGATTAATCATGCCTCATGTTAGGTCTCAAAATTAAATCCATTTTCAAAGTACACATTTGTCTAGTTTTAAACTAATTTTATGTATTTCACTTAATTATTCATCCTGTTAAATAATGAAATCATGCTTCAGTTTGGCCTCAAATTTAGTTTATGACTGGAACAAAAATATTTTCATAAAGACTTCCATAGAGCATGCTATTTCTAGGGCATGTTTTTAGTTTTGTTTGTTTCATTTTTTAATGAACATTTTTAGAATTTTCAATATTACAATTTAAAATGTTAGTAAATTTACATGTGACATGTATGTATGTATGTATGGACTGTGTGTTAGTCCTGTCTAGAACTCTAGCTCTTGCTTCACAGCTCCACTTCTGGCTTTTTTTACATATTACTTTTTATTTTTTTAATTTATTTTCATTGTAAAGGTAATATACAAAGAGGTTACAGTCACATAACTCAGGTATCGATCACATTCCTTTTTCAACAGTGTCACCTCTTCTCTCATTTTCTTCCAGTTTTCCCTCCTGACCACCAACCTCTCATTTTCAGGATAGGTTCTAGTGAGTTATCAAGGCTGAATTATTTTACCCTTTGTCCCACCATTTCTGTGCTTCCCCTTCTCCAGCTCAAACCAGATAAACTTACATGCAACAAAAATTGTACAGAAGTAAAAAAGAGTTACAACAATGAGAAGTACAAGTTGTCATGTCGAAAACGAACTTTACAACTTTGGTGGGGGAGGGGAGGAGTGGGTAGGGGGGTGGGGAGAGGCTGGGAAGGGATGTGAAGGGTAAACAAAGGAGGAAGCTGCAATGCTTGATAAGAAATGTACTCATTATCTTGCCCATGTAATTGTAACCCCGCTGTACAGTATGTTCACAATGAAAAATAAAAATTTTAAAAAACGAAGAAAAAAAACAGTGGATAAAAGGGGGATACAACAAAAGATAAAATAAACACCTCTTGTTTTCATTTTTTGGAGTTCATTTTAATAAGCATCAATTTATATGATCACATAGCTATTGAGCCCTTGTGATCCTCTCCTAAGAATATCCTCCTTTGCTCTCACTGTTTGAATATGTATAAAGTCCTGTTTAATTTATCATCTCCAAGTGTAACTTTTTTGACTTTTTATGTCTAATTGAAATAAGTCTCATATATTTTCCTGGCTTTGAACTGCATCATCAGCCTGGTACATAGTTAGGATTATTAGAGGCACAAGTCACAAGCACCTGAATGTATTTAAGGTTTCATGAGATACAAAGGTTTCTAAGACACTAGTGTTTAAATTCAGGGTAATGTGCTTGTAAGTCGGGTGTTCTACTACTTGACCGCAACTCAGGCACTACCAGGTCTTCTGGCTTTTGTTTATTTATTTTTTGGCAATTTTATATTGTGATTAAGTGATTACATAAATTCCACAAATTTCACAGTATTGTGGGATAGTTATACTTAGTTAAAGTCACAAATACGTTCTACCCTTCATGGTAGGAATTGTCTTTATCCTGGTCTATAAAGTTTATGAATTCTATAATCTTGGCAATACAGCTATTTCTTCCACAATGGGTATTTAGTATATTTCTTTGCTTTTGCTTAGTGTCAGCTGTTCCCTCTTTCCCTCTCATTTCCTCCCTCCCATTGCTGCCATTGAGTTACTTAGTTCATTTTCATCAGTGATCAGTGCAGCTGATGGGTCCTGCTGTTCTATGTTTTCCCCTGTTTCCCACTGTTTCTGTGTCCTCCTCCTAGTTTCCCTCCAATGTGCACATGTATACCATATATCTGGTCAACAGCATCATGTCATTTAGTAATGATTCGACCAGATGAGTGGAGGTGCTTTGTTTCTCGAGTCTTATTAACTTTGTTGTTCTCTTTGCATTTTGGATTTAACATCCACTTATCAGGGAAACCATGTGCCATTTCTCTCTCTCTCTCTCTCTCTGTACATTTTTATTGTAAAAATGCTGCGCAGAGGGGTTACAGTTACATGAGCAAGGTAATGAGTACATTTCCTATTGAGCATTGTTGCCTCCTCCTTTGTTTTCCCCCTACCATCCCTTCCCTCCCACCTCCACAAATACACCCCACCCGAAGTTGTACAGTTCATTTTCAACATAGTGTTTTGTACATTTCATTGTTACAATGGGTCAACCTGTATCCATATTTAAACTTTGTTCTTGGCTTACTTCACTCAACACGATTTCTTCTAGGTCCATCCATTTCCCTGTGAATGTAATTATTTTGTCTTTTCTAAAGGCTGCATAATATTCCATTGTATATAGGTACCATGATATTTGGAGCTATTCATATGTAGAGGGGCATCTGGGTTGTTTCCATATCCTGGCTATTGTAAACAATGCTTCAATAAACATGGAGGTGCATGTGTCCTTGTATCCTGGTTCCTGTTGTTCGGGATAGATGCCTAGGAGTGGTATGGCTGGGTCATTGGGGAGGTCTATATTTAGCTTTCTAAGGACCCTCCAGACTGCTTTCCAAAGATGTTGTATAAGTGTACATTCCCACCAGCAGTGTAATAGGTTCCTCTTTCTCTGCATCCCTCCAGCATTTGTCCTTGGCTGAATTTAGGATGTGGGCCATTCTGTCTTGGGTGAGGTGGTATCTCAGGGTTGTCTTTGTTTGCATTTCTTTTACAGCCAGGTATGGAGAACATTTCCTCAAGTGTTTCTTTTTTTTTTCTTGTAGATTTTTTTATTGTGAAAATACTGTACAGAGGGATTACAATTACATGGGCAAGATAATGAGTACATTTCTTATCAAGCATTGTAGCCTCCTCCTTTGTTTCCCCTTCCCATCTCTTCCCAGTCTCCCCCAGCCCCTCTCCCAATCCTCTCCCCCCACTAAAGTTGTAAAGTTCGTTTTCGACGTGACAACTTGTACTTCTCATTGTTGCAATGGGTCAACCTGTATCCTTATTTAAACGACTTGTTTTTCCCCTTCCCCTCCACAAATTATACCGACATCAAATACAGTGAAAGCAGGGGTTATACTGTAAGGGAGGGACATACAAAGTTTTCAATGCCATTTTTATCTCTTCTTCTGAGAAGTTTTTCTTTAGTTCCCTTGCCCATTTAGTAATTGGTTTGTTAGGTTTGGAAGGGATAGTTTCTTGAGTTCCCTGTATATGCTGGATATTGGCCCTTGCCTGATATATTGCTGGTATTTTTCCCCCAGTTAATTGGCTGTCTTTCTAGTTTGGTTGCTATGTCTTTAGCTGTACAGAAACTTTTTATTTTAAGGCAGTCCCATTGGTCAAGTCTCTCTCCAATTTGTTCTTGCCTGTGCCTATGAGTTCAAGTGTCTCTCTTACTCTGTCCTGCAGTAGTTTCAGAGTATCAGGTTTGATGTTCAGGTCTTTAATCCATTTTGAGTTGATATTAGTGCATTGTGACAGGCTGGGGTCCACTTTAAGTTTTCTGCGTGTGGCCACCCAGTTTTCTTAGCACCAGTAGTTGAAGAGGCTGTGCTTCTTCCAACTGTATGGTTTTGTCTCCTTTGTCAATATCACCTGACTGTAAATGTGTGGTTTTATTTCTGGATCTTCTGTTCTATTCCATTGGTCTTCATTTCTGTTTTTGTGCCAGTAACAAGCTGCCTTTATTAGTATGGCTCTATAGTACAGTTTGGTCTGGCATTGAGATCCCTCCCGTGGTTTTTTTTTTTCCCTAGAATTGTTTTGGATATTCTACATCTTTTGTTGTTCCATATGAACTTTTGGACTATTTTCTGTATTTTAGTAATGAACATTATTAAGATTTTAATAGGAATTGCATTGAATTCTTATATCCATCACATCAACAGATCCAAGTCAAGAACTACATGATTATTTCCATTGATGCAGAAAAGGCTTTTGATAAGATACAACATTCATTCCTGTTAAAAGCTCTGAAGAAAATAGGAATAGAAGAAATAAAACAATAAAAGTAATATACGACAAACCAATAGCCAATATTATACTTAATGAGGAAAAACTGCAACCATTTCTCATAAAATCTGAAACAAGGCAAGGATGCCCATTCTCACCTCTCCTCTTCAATATAGTTCTTAGCCAGAGCAATAAAGCAAGAAAAAGACATTAAAGGGATCTGCATGGGGAAGGAAGAAGTTAAACTATCCCTTTTTGCAGATAATATGATACTACACCTTCATGATACTAAAAAATCCACCGTTGAAACTTAGAACTTACAAATCACTGTGACAAAGTACCAGGATACAAAATTAACCCACAAAAATCAGTTGCCTTTCTGTACACAACAATGTAAAAGCAGACATGGAAATCAAGGAAACAACCCCATTCTCAATAAGCTCAAAAAATGGGAATTAACCTAACCAAATATGTAAAAGAACTATTTAATGAAAACTTTAAAAAATTAAACAAAGAAATTATAGAGGACACCAGGAAATGGAAATACCTCCCATGTTCTTGGATAGGCAGATTTAATATAGTGAAAATAGCCATACTGCCAAAATTGATATACAAATTCAATGCTTTTGTTTTATTTTTCAGATAAGGTTTTCCCTTTTGTCTATGACCAGTTGCAAACTACGATCCTCTGACCTCTCCCTCCTCAAAGCTCAAAATGCTTGCACCACCATGCCCAATTTATATCTTGAGATGAGGTCTTACTATTTTTTTAAACTCAGACTTGAACAATGATCCTACTGATCTCTTTGCCAAGTAGCTAGGATTAAACATTTTTTACTGACACACTAGATTGGTATTTTGAGATATCAAAATTCTTGCACTTTGATATGGAGCAATAACATAAAACAATATGGGAAACAGGAAAAATAGCACATTGGCTCTAAAATTAAAAATTTCTATATCTTTAGAAGATCCTTGAAATCAGAAGAAAAAATAATAGTCTCATATGTTACTATAATTACTTGTTTTGTTTTTGTGCATTACAAACATTATCAGAATTTTGGATTAATTGAACTGTCTAAAGTAGAAATTTACACTGAAGACCCATATTAGTTTGAATTCTTCATTGTCTTACAGCACAGTGAACATGATTTTATTCATTCATAAGCCAATTCAGTATTTACAAATATAACACCATTTTAAGATTCAGCAATACAGAAAAGAATTGTGTATCCAAAACCAATTAATCAAAGTTTCTATTCTTAGATTCATGTAGGATATTTTTTATTGTCTCAAAGTTTTTCTAGCAAGAAAAATGGTTAATTTAAAATTCAGTGTCTGACAAGGCATATTAATTACACACTGAAATATCAATTCAGAAATCTGATCCAGAGGTGATACACTTTTGTAGATATTTTATAGATGTATATGCATACATAGTGTACAGATAAGTGTTAGAGAAGAGTTCATTAATGTCATCCTTGCTACAAGGGAAGTGTAGGTTTAGAGAACTGAGTTGGAGGAAAACTTGCTCAAAAGAGTAACATAAACTCTCTTTACAACAATATACTGGGGTAGTGCTACACACCTGTCTTCCTGTCTATGCAGGATTTGTAGACAGGAGGATCAAAATTAGAGACTGATCCAAGGCAAAATATGTGATCCTATCTGAAAAATAAGTCCAGCAAAAAAGTTGTGGATATTTATCATGTTGTAGAGTATTTTCTTAGCAAGCACAAAGGGCTGAATTGAAACACTAGTATTTTCTAATCCCAACAAAACTACGAAGACATTTTTCTACAAGCACATTTAATGAATGTGGAAAGTATGTTTTGGAAAGTAGCTATACACTCAAGCCATACACAGACACATATTGGTCATTATGGTATGATGATTAATACAAATTGCAAACAAGTAATTCACGTACAAAGTAAAGTTCTTGAATGGGTGACAGGAAGGACTGAAGAGAGAGACTATAATAAATAAATAAATACCTAGGAAGAGATACCACAGATAAACATGATAAAAAAAAACCCTTCGGTCCTCAGCCCTGGGGGAGAAGGGGGGGAAGCTGGGAGAAAATGAGGGAGGAGGTGACATTGCTCAAAAAGAAAAGTACTATACCAACATCAAATAAAATGAAAGCAGAAGTTATGCTGTGGGGCAGGGACATACAAAACAACAAAGAACTCATAAATATGTTAGAAACAATAGCATGAAGGAAAAAAAAAAAACATTTGAATCCTTATCTTGGGGTTTATTTCACCTAACATCAACTTATCTGACCTTTTCTTTTTGTCTCAGACATACACTAGTTATTGTAAATAAGGGAAACCATTGTATAATTTGTGTTGGGGAAGGAAAAAAAAACAAATCTTTTAAATAGGGATACAGGTGGATCCATTGCAACAATGAGATGTACAAGTCATTATGTCCAAAAACAAACTTTACAACTTTGGCGGGGGGAGCGGGGGGGGGGTCTGAGGGGGAGGGGACAAGGGATGCAGGGTGGGGGAGAGGGGAAGGATAGGAAGGGGAAACAAAGGAGGAAGCAACAGTGCTTGATAAGAAATGTACTCATTATCTTGACCATGTAATTGTAACTCCTCTGTATGGTATTTTCACAAAAAAAAGTACTGATTACCTGACTTGGGTAATTATAACCCCCAGTAAATCACTTTTACAATAAGAAGGATGATATTACTATAGGTAAGATGTAGACGTAGACTTGTGGGAGAGGATGACTACTGGAGTTTGAATTTAGGGATTTAAGCTTTTGTTCATATTTTTCTTTCCCAAAAGCTGGTATTCTAGTAGTTTAGTTGGCTTTCCAATTTGGCTTTTTTCTTGTTAATTGGAAGTAATAGTCTTATAATTTGTCTGATTCAGCTGACTTCAAACCATAATCCTCAGATCTCAGACTGCTGTATAACTAGTATTTACACGCATGAGGATCCAATGCCAAGGTAAGATAGGAAGAAAAAAAAAGAAAACTAAACTTAAACCAAATCTAGAACACATCATTTGTGGTAAATGTAGATCCCTATTTTAATCCCCAATTCCTTATAAATCTTCTTGTAATTATATCACCATATTCCATGAGAGGAAATGGAGACAACAGTGTGGGAGCATACGACCACATTCACCTTCCCGCCCCCCCCCCCAAACCAAAGAGACTGTCACAATTGATAAGGCAGCTTCTGTGTCCGCTTGTATTTTCAATTCTAAATAGAGATGATTAACAAACTCATATAAGTAATTCAGTTTGCTAGAAGTTTTTAGGCTTTTATTCTTATTTGTTTAAATTTTTTATTACATTGATTTTTTTTGGTAGATTCTCACTCTACATCATGAACTCATGAGCCCTCTTGGCTTATACTTTTGAATTCTTGGATTACAGGTATGGTCCAACACATTTGGATCCTGTGGAGGTTTTAGTGTTTTAAAATGTTACAAATATGCTAAACAAGTTACATCCTTTAACAAAAATGAAAACAACTTGCCCAAATGGGTTAGTTCTTAAATTTAGATTACATGTACTTTACTTGATACACAAAGCCTTTATAGTTGTGCATCCTAATGTAGTAAGATGAAGTGTTTCATTATCTATCTGCAGCCTGAAATAGTTAAATCAAGGTAAACATATGTATAGACATATTTATCATTTTATGGTGAAAATGTTTAAAAAAAGTTTTCTTCCAGCTGGGTGAAATATGCTAGAAATTACTTTTTTTCATCTCTAGTCACCTAGATTTATAGCCCCTCAAGATTCTTATTTCTAACTATAACGTATGCCCTATTGCACCACTTCCCCCATTTTCTCTACCTCCACTCGGTATAGGCCCCAGAAACCACCATTTTCTCATTCACTTCTATGGGCCAACTTTTTGGTTCCATATGTGAGTGAGATAATGAGGTATTTCTGTATTTCTGTGGTGGGCTATTGCATTGCAGATAATATTCCCAGTTTCGATCACATTAGAGAAAATGACAGATTTCATTGTTTTTTAAGGCAGAATAATATTCCATGGTGCCTATGCACCACATTTATCCATTTATTAGATGATACATATCTTAGTTCTTCCCATTTCTTGGCCTAGGGAATTGTGCTATAGTGAACATGATCATGAAAAAAAAGTCTAATATTATGATGTCATTTATTTTACACATGCACGCAGTTGTGAGAGAGTTAGTTTCTGGGTTATAATAAATCCTTACTATGGGTCTGATTTGTATTTCCTTAATGATTAGCAAATTGGAACGTTTTTACATGTCTGCTGTCACCTGTATATCTTTGGAAAAACAAAACAAAACAAAATAACCTACTACTTTTTCTTCCTGGTACCAGGGTTAAAATGAAGTACTCATATTCTTACTAGACTTGCTTGCTCACAATTGATCTTTGCCATTAGAGCAAAATCACCTGCTAAGAGTATTTCCAGCATTTCTCTTCTATGCTGGCTTTGCTCATGATCCTCTCTCTGTTCAAAGTTTCCTGAGTTGCAATACTCAGAAATAAAGACAGGAACCAATCAGATTATTTACTTGGACTTTCTTAGTTGAGTTTTCAGTTTGTTTTATATTCTAGATCTTAACTTTGTCACATGTATTGTCTAATGTATTTTCTCCCATGATTCTTCATTGATAATTGCTTTCTCTACTATGTAGGAACATTTTAGTTGGATGTAAAATGTGTCAGTTTGGTTTTATTATCTATACTTTTGTGCTCCTTTCCCCAGATCCTTGCCAAATTCATCATCATAAAACTCGTTCCTATGATTTTCTTTATAGGTTTTATCTATTAAGGGATTACATTTAAGCCTTTAATCCATTAAGGTTCATATTTGTGGGTATCCAACTTCCCTTGTAGGATTTATTGAAAAAGGTGAATATTCTCCAATTCTCCAGTGTTTTTTTTTTAGCAACTTTGCCAGAAACTACTAATGGAGCAGCATAGACATCTCAATTAAGTTTTTGAGTATAATATCTCTATTGCTGTCTTGGAGAAACTGAATTTCCCAACATAGGAAAGACAGGATAGCAACCACATTAAAAAATAATCAAAACCACGTATAGCTGTTTAAATCTTGTCATCTAAAGGCACTCCTGCCCATTCTCTCCCCTCTTAGACTTGTCTCTTTTTGTTCATAAAAAATAGGTGGAACTATTTGTTATCCTTATTTCCCTGCTAGCAGCATCCCCTACTGTATACTGTTATTGTTTAAATTGATGAACCTATATTAACACATCAACATTGTTTAGTTTACAGAGTTGACTGTATTTTCACTTTGCATCGTGTGTACTATGGACAAGTACAAGTGTATAGTGATATGTAATTACAATTATAGTAGCAAATTTGAGTAGTTTTACTCACTAAAAACACTGTATACTTTGTCTATTAATCTGTTCCTCTCTTTAGACTTTGGAAACCATGGAACATTGCATGGTGTCTATAGTTTTGCTGAGTGTCACTTATCAAGAATGATACAGCCTTTTCAAATTGTCTCCTATCTCTAGTATAGGTATTTAAGTTTCCTCCACATATTTTGCTACCGTGATAGTGGAATGCTTTCTAGTGTTGAATGGTAGTATGTGCGTGCACCATCATTGGCTTATACATTCACTTACTGAATGACACAATTCATTTCACCTGTGTTTTGCAAATTGTGAGAAATATGGCTATAAATGTCCATGCACTGATAATTTTGCAGACATTAATTTTCAATGTCTGGGTAAAAAACACAGCATGTAATTGTTGAGCAGCTTGGTAATTATATGACAAGCTTTGTTAGAGGCAGCCTGTCTTCTCATTGGCAGCATCATGCAGTTGTGGATGGGAGATCCTTCCCCTCTCTTTCCCTGCCAGGGTCACACAGATGTCAGCATGCTTGGCTTTGGCCATTGCACAAGGTGTGTGAGGAAAGTTCAGGATTGTTTGCAGCTTTATTTCCCTGCTGTCATTTTATGTGGAAACAAATTTTCTTATCCTAATTGCCACCTGCTCATTCTCATTTATGAGATATCCGTCAGATATTGTTTCCCGCTCCTCAGTACTGAGAATTACAAACAGGTTTTCACACACTTGCTCTACCTCTTGAGCTCTGCCCCAACCTTATTAGAGATAGCATCTCCCTACCTTGTCCAGAGCCTGCCTCCATCTTGTGATTGCCCTGTTTTTTTTCCCAAGTAACTGCTACTGTAGAGGTTCACGGAATATAACTGACTACACCCTTAGTGTAGCTGGCATTACTGATGTATACCACCAGGTGTGATGGATGAGATGGAGTCTTGTTCAAATTTTTTCCAATCTGGAAGCCATTTATGATCTTCTCAATCTCTAGCTGTCATGTATATAGTTGATATTATTATTGAGAGGACACATGGTTTTTGGAGGAATTTCAATGCTATTTCTTCTTCAATGATATTTTATTATATGTTCCCATGCATATCAGTGTCAATTTTTCCAAATAATGTCATATTTTAAAAATTTGCATGTGACAATTATCTGTTATATTTATATACATGTAAATTGCTACAATTAATAATGTACGGTATTTATATATAGTCAAAATCTAACAATGTTTTCCGTTAAATAACACTGCATATTACTGGTATGATAAATACTTAGTATAATGATAAAACTACAGTAATTGTCACAATTATAATTATTATTATTTTTGGAGAAAATTTACTATGAAAACGTGCATAACTAAATATGTATTATAATAAAAGATAATTTAAATATGTATTTCTATGTAAATTGTTTTTTCTTTCCTTTTAGATTTTCTGTTCAAATACTTCTTTTACCTTGTTGAGCACAGCAGAGCTGGTGTACAGAAGATATTGGTTTGCTATGCCCAGTGCACAGTCTTCATTTTAATTGCATATGGAAATTAATTTAGATGTTCAAAAGTGATTATTAACCTACCTTGAAAAGTACCACGTCTATAAAAAGCTCTGGAAAATATCCACAGGAAGTTTGAAGAATAGAATTAGAATGTCTAAGTGTTCCTTCCTTGAATTCTTCTCATTATCAGAATAAAATCCAACATAAAAATAATTATGTAACCTCACTATGGAACCAGGGGAAAGAGTGTGGTATAACTCAGCTATATAATTATCTATTCAAAAATTTAATTAGGTAGTTTAAAATATTCTCTTCATGTTTTCCTTTTGTAGATCAATTATAAGTTTAATAGTATTCCTCATTCTCCTAAGGAAAGAGATTTAATATAACATTATATGTAAAATTCCTACTATGTTTATTTATATCTTGTGTATGTATATATTATATTAAGATTTAATATTACATTTTTCCACATAAAATTACTTGATACTAAAATTACATATATAGGTATGTGTGTATGATTTACTTTTTTAAAAATGACACTCGATTGTTTTTTGTTATCACAGTTGTATGAAGTCAAAATTTCCTTTTTAAAAAATAATGGTATTATCTTCAAATAGCTGTAAAAAGGAGTTGCCATTCACCAAAGTAGTTTGTGTATAGAGTAGATCTTAATTAATGTACGTAACTAACATTTAAACTTTTGAAACTTAAATTGTGGATTTGCAAAATACTTGCTAAATAAGTAGCAAAATAAGCAAACATGAGAAATGCTAGTGAAAAAAAAAGAAATGCTAGTGAACATTTCTTGCTTTGCTATTGGAATAGTGCAAATTTGATCTGGGGTATATAGTAGGTATTTACGATATATACAACATGAAAAAGAAGACATAAAGACCTACATGTCTGGGTAAAGGCCCAACAGATTAGGTAATGAAGATCAGTGAAGAAACCACAGATTCTAGAAAATAGCACTGAGGTAAATATTTCTTCAAAAGAAGAATAATTGAACCTCAATTACAATGTATAAGAAAATTGGATTCTAGAGATAATTTCATCTAGAAAAATTCTGTAAGAGATCTATAATAGGTTATATATGATTATTATACAAGTTATATAAAAAAAGAAATATTAAAAAAAGTCCCAAGGAGAAAGCCAATAAATTTAACTCTGGATTGATTGAAGGACTCCTGAGAAAGATGCAAAAGGAAGATATAATCTAAAGCAGAGCTGCCTATGAAGCCTTTAACAGAGATTTAGCAATCATCTAGAATGAATTGTTACCTCTTAATTCAGGTGAGTGTGTGAAGAAGTAGGAGCCAGAAAAACCAAAGTAACGTGTTTTGAAGACGTAATCTGTGCTATCAATACATATTTGTTTTAATGTTAAGTGAAAATGATTTAACTGGAAGGAAAGTTTGAGTAAAGAAAGTCGATGAGACATACAATTGTCTGTGAAGATATATGTTGAGGTTGAAAGCATAAAAATATGGACATGAAAAATCTATATCTGCTAATCAATAGGCAACATTACTAGGGAAGATTGTAATTTATAAGGCTCGCAGTTGGAATATCATTGTTTTTCCTAGTCACATATATTTTTTATTCTGAATACACCATACAGAGGGGTTACAATTACATGAGCAAGGTGATGAGTACATTTCTTATCAGGCATTGTTGCCTTCTCCTTTGTTTCCCCTTACCATCCCTTCCCACCTAGTCACATATTTTTGAAAGTTAGTACTCAAGGCATAGATCTTAACCTAATTGTAGTATATTTATTTAGTATATTATCATTCATGGGAGAGTTCAAAATTTATTTTGAAACATTAAATATCCTTGAACAGAATTTAATTATTACAGGGAAAACTAAGCATTTGTTCCTTTTTTTGCTTTTCTAAGATCTTATTCATTTATACAAATACAAATAAAATTTATTTTTCTATGTTTTTTCTGCATTATAATTTTGTTATTCTTTTAGACAATTGACATGTGGCATATTCTCGAAGTAATAACCCACCTTGTCTTTCGTATATTGCTTCCTAACCTGTGCAAACTATTCTTGGAAATAGTCTGTTAGATTAGTCTCAGTATGTGGTTTCATTAACCCTTCTTATTTATGCTTCATGTTTTATTTATTTTTCTAATTAAAAACCCAGCCAGGTTTAAATGCTGAAATCAGCAAGCAGTCTGAAGGGACCCACATTTTGTCTTCTGGAGGCTGAGGTGTTCATGATCTGTGCCCTTTATACAAATTCGCAACATGAGCTAATTTTTTGAAAACTGGAACAAGCCTCTCATATAATTTTTATAATACCATAAAACCTAATGTTATGTTAAATTATTTTTTTATCTTCAACAAGGACATTAGGAGGAGACACAGCAGTGAAAGGTATAGCCATTTTAAGGTTTTTGCATTTCATTTTATAATAAATACGCTCTAACTTATTTAATTTTATTACTTGATAATTAAATATTCAAATTACTTAAACAAGTAATATCATTAACACTTTAACATGTGTAGTTTACAATATTTTAAAATTATATCAAACCAATTAGGCATTAGGATTGATCTATTTCCTGTACTAATGACAGTGCATTAGTAACCACGTTTCTAGTTTTCATGAACAAATAAAAGCGTCCTTTATTCCTCTCCATTATTACACTTTTCAAGATCATTCTGCCTTGTTCTTTTGTTTGTTATTTTTTTTCTATTTATCCTGGAGTTTGAACACAAGACTTTGCACTTGCCCAGCTTGTTTGATCAACTTTTGCTCTCCCATTGGTACTAGGTTTCCAATCTGTAATTTTGCTGGCTAATTTGAGATAAAGACTTGGACTTTTCTACCAGGGTTCATTTTGAACAACAGTCCTCAGGATTGCAGCTTCCAGAGTGGGTAGAATTACGGTATAATCTTATCCATGGGCTCTCTTATTATATTACAGAGCCATTTTCATTATTAAGTATTAACCAGTACTTTGTAAAATTGTTAGGGGCTCACAAGGAATGTACAATTTCACTTTCTTAGTAGTTTTAGTTCTTTTCAAAGTATTGTTTTTAATTTGTAATACTGATTCAAATTGAACAAGTGAAAAGTTCACAGAGATTTCATGCAATATTAAATTTCTTTTCCTACATGAAAAAGGAATTTATAAACCACAGTAAGCTACTATCTCAGTTGGAATTTTTGAGTAGCTATGTGTGTTTTCTACAAAATCATAACTTTAAACAGCATATTTATGACTCTAAATCAAATATCTTCAGCTAGTTTGTACTCTTTCATACCTCACTCAAATATTCTGGACAAAGATCTATTCTAATTTTCTCCCCAGTTTTAATTACTTACACTTTTGACAATTGTTATCATATATATACATATGTATGTATATATAAATGATATACACATGTGATATATGATATATGTACACATATATGCACATTACATATATACATATATAATCACTTTTTGTCATTCAGATCAGCTATCTTTTGTACTTTCGTTATTTTGGTTTTAGTCTTTCTTCTTTTTGCATTTAAGTTGTATGGAACTATATTTCAAATCACCTTACTGATTTTATATCTTTTCTCATTATTACTGTCATCCTTATCCATGTCCCCTGTCAGCTAATTCAATGAATAATTGAGGATATTTTCTTTGTGAATCTTGGGTACAACCATGATCTGTCATGAGTTTAAATTCTATGAACATATTACTAATATGACTGTGTAGTTTTCTCCTGTCGTTCCACTTAGAATAGTGTATCCTCTTTCAAGTTATGAAATCAATAAAAGTCCCAATTGTTAAAGAATCTAGCTGGCAATAACATTCTCTTTTCAAAGAACTGAACCTCCATACGGACAGGATCATTCTCATTGGAACAACCTGCAATTGAGGATAAAAAGATATAAAATTGCAGTCTCTGAAGGCATTGTGTTACTTCTGAAAATATAGACTTCCTTTAGTCCAGAATATTACATATATACTTCCATGCTCATATAATGTACATGGGTATTACATTCATATAATAATGATGTACTACTGTAAGAACACAACCACTTCCAGCTTTTTACTAGTTAATTGGAGATTTGTCTGCGTGGGCTGGCTATAAACCTCAAATCTTAGCCTCCCTGTAGCTGAGCTTATAAGCATGAGCCAACACGGCTCTTCACGACAGGAAGTTTTAAATCTTCTCCTGAAACTAAATATAATCTGAATAGGAAAATAACAAAATTATTTGAACAAATGATATCATCAGCATAAATGATAATGTGAGAATAGTTGGTGTAGAAGAGGTTTGGAAAACTTTGCCTAGGAAATTACATTTATACCAATAACTGAAGAATACCTAGACATTGAGTAGTAGAATGCAAAGAGAAGAAGGGTGGAAGGAGCATTCGATTGTATTAGCAAAGTTTGGCATAACTTTTTAAGAAAGGGAGGATGGAAAGAAAATGGAAGCAGCATTTAGAAAAACATACAATTGAAAGGTGTATTAAAGCACAATAAGAAGTTAGCAAAGAACTTTAAGCTAAAACGATGGCATTGATTACAATTAGAAAACTGCTATAATGTCAGAGAGTTATAGTGTTTATTTTTTTAAATCTATTCAAATAAAAGCTTGGAGAGGAATAGTGGGTATAGGCAACTGAGGCCAGGCATGTGAATCTCAACTGACTACCAAAACATAGTTTTGGGCAAAAAAAAATGGAATATAATTAAATTTCTGTGTAACTAGTGAAATATGTAACAAAAATCACTGGAAAATGTACTTATTCAAAAAATTGTTTAATGTGTATGAAAAGCTGAGACATTTGGGATGCAACAAAATAGTTGGAAAAAATTCCATCTGCTAACAGATCTGAAGTTTTGCAGAGAATGGGAAGAATCATGTACTAAGTTATGTGAGGTAAAGTATGAGTCTGAATATAGGGAATCGATTGAAATTTCTATTTGAAATTGTTTATACAATGACAAATACTAATTTCCAACAATAAAAAATAATTTTACAATATCTTTGTGAATTAAACAGTTTGGCAATATAATAATAAAAGTGAAGTATATGCACATATCCAAAGACACATACATTTCATGTCACAATAGATTTTAGCTTCTGAAAACTGTGCAAGATTATAGATGATGACAATGAACCAGGTGTCAAATCTTTTCAAAACAGATTTAACCTATTAGAATAGGAATTGATTGCAGTGAATTCCTCCCTTGGGTTTTATGACAAATGCACTTCACCAATTTATTCTAATAACATTTTATATCAGCAAATTTGCTCTTTTCATATACAAGAAACTATAGTTATGTGTCATAAACAATTGTCATCTGATTGTGTGTTAAGCTTCTTTTGGTCATTTATAAAGTCCCTCCCCACCTCCCCTCCTTCCTCTCCACCCCCCCCTGCCCCGGTCGTGGGGCAAGAATTCTAGGCCTGGGCACTGTCCTTGAGCTCTACAGCTCAAGGCTAGCACTCTACCACTTAAGCCACAACGCCACTTCCTTCTTTATCTGCTTATGTAGTGCTGAGGAATCGAACCCAGGGCCTCATGCATGCAAGGCAAGCACTATAACACTGAGCCAATTTCCCAGCCCTCATTTATAATCTTTTAAATCTTTAGAGTAAGTGCATTATGAAATTGACAGCATTCATCCAAAACATTAATTTATAAATATGTAAAAGCTATTTTCTTTATTATTTTCAGTCTTAAGCCATGTTGAAACCCTGGAAAAAAATAGTATCTAGATATTTAAAAGACACATGAGATAACCTGAAGGTTAAATGAAAAAATAAAACTGTCTCTAAATTTTAAAAATGCATATAAATAATGTAATATTTTCTCTAAGACATATATAAAAATTGATTTCTGTTTCTGGATTGCAAGAGATCAATTTTGGCTTTGATTTCTTGTCTTTGCAAGGTTGTTCTTTATGTGACTACTTTTAATGACATTTTATAATCCCTCAAGTAATAGTTGATTTTTATAGCTCTCAGAGGTAGTGATTTAATGTGTTGCTTTTGAAATTAAACACATCTTATCTTTTTCTTTCTAGTAGTGACTGTCTTTACCCAAATTGATTTAATGTGTAATATTATAATTAGTAACAAAGGTTAAAGAAGCAAAGCAGTTATAAACTTTTTCTATTCTTTCTTTTGAGAAGACAGTGAAAAACATAGTAATATACAATCTGGTAACTATTACTAGGAAGGCAAGTCATTATGAAATGACTGGTTAAAAATTGTAAGCACAGATATCTAATGAAATATCCTGAATGATTATTTTACATATCGATAGCTACCTTTTGTCTAAATTACTACTGTACATTGTTATCTAAGTGTTGAGTTGCAATAATATTTTAAATAAAATCTGACACCACCTAGTGCATCTATGATGTACTATGATGAATGGTTTTGAATTCAGAAGCCAGTGGTTGAGACATTAAGTGACTACGACACTATTATCTCTACCAAGATGTTTTTGTTCGTTTCCTGTTTGTTGTTATTTTTTTTTGCCAGCCCTGGGGCTTGAACTGCTAGCACTGTACGACTTGCGCCACAATACCAATTATGGATTCTCTGGGGTAGTTTATTGGAAATAAGAGTCTCAAAGACTTTTCTGCTCCAGCTGGCTTAAAACTGAGATCCTCAGATCTCAGCCTCCTGAGTAGCTAGGATTATAGGTGTAAACTACCAGCAAGCCAGCTTCTAGAAAACTTTTTGACTTTGTGTAATAATTTAGTGATCTGCCCATGATTGAATAGGTTTATCAGGATTTAAACCAATGAAGCAAGATGAAACTTAATGTTTAGAAACAAGGAGGAAATATTGTGAATATTTAGTTAGGTACAAATCTATATTTGAGTTTGATTGTCCATATTATACTGGTGTCCATTTGAGTGAAAATCTACTTTAGATTGTGATGTTTTCAGCAAAGTTGGATTCAGTAGTAAAACAGTGTATAATGTGAAAGAAACTCATCAACTAAATATTGGCCAATATTTTAATTAATTTTTTTTTAACCTACACGTAGTATTACAAAGAAAAGTGTAAAAAGGAAAAGGCTTCAGAGGCTCATGCTTATAATCTCAGTGCTCAAAACACTGAGATCACAGAATTATCATTAGAGGCTAGTAAGCACAGAAAATTCCACATACCAATGTACCAGCAAAGAGCTGCACTGAATATGTGACTTAAGCTGTAAACGACCAGCTATGAGAAAAAAAAAAAACTAATCAACTATTTCATGCCCTGAGTTTCAAGCCCAAAAACATTCCAATAAATTTTTTAAAATGTAAAATAATTTCATGGTTACTTTTATTCAAAATTAAAATAAGCACAAAATATGTAAACAATATAAAATAAAATGCAGAAATATTACATAGAAATGAAATTCTCAAAATGTACAGAATGTTTATTGACTTAAAACCCATTGCTAAAAAATACTTCAAGAAATTCACTGACACAAAATTAAATAGGATCAGGAAATATTTATGTTCACATAATGAATTAATACCGATATCTTAAATATTTTTACAATGGCCAAAAATTAAATGCAATTCAGGTGATGAAAAGATAAACAAAACCAAGGGTTACAATGTAATGTAAAGGAACAACTGCTGAGTTATGGAATAACATTAAAAATACCTGTGGTAGGTTAAAACTAGCCAGTTGCTAGTGGCTTCTTCCAAGAACACTACCTACTTAGGAAGCTGAGTTCCAAGGATGACAGTTGACATTCAATCCAGGAAATCTAGAACTTTAACACCAATTAACCAGCAAAATATCAGGCTGGAGGTTAGCCTCAAGTGGCAGAGCATCAGTTGTGAGCAAAATAGGCAAGAAAAAAATATACAAAGCTCAAGACCCAATGCCCAATACTGGGATATATATATATATATACATATATATATGTATATGTATAAATACATATATACACATATATATATACATTATTATTATAGTTCTGATACAAAATTTGGCATACTCAAATTATGTTTACATAGCATTCTTTACAATAAAATCTTATATATAATATATGTATATGTATATATAGTATCCCAAACAAGAAATATTACATATATGCTGATTCAAATGTTGCATAATGAAATTCTATTTATATCACATTCTAGGCAAAAATATTATAAAAATAGAGCAGAATTCTCTGGTTATAGAAAGCTGTGCAGTCCAGAGTCATTAACTCTAATAGGAAATCTGTTGATTTGGGGTCTGAAGGGTCCACCTCTGCCAAGGCTCCTACAATTGAATAATAAATAGTGAATTTTTAAAACCTGCATTAAATTTATATAAAAATTAAAAGCAACAATTTATATATGCAGATTTATGCATTTGAGTACATACATATAAATATATACATAAACAAATACATATTTCTATATTTCTAAGTATGTCTCTCCTTTGCAAGAGCAATATAGTTTATATTCCATTTAATTTTGGATCTAGTAAAACTGTTCTTTACTATGTTTACAGTATTAAGGATACTGTCAATTTGTCAATATTTTGGATTCCTACATATTTGCATATTTTAATATGCAAATTCTGAAAAACTATCTGAAAAACAAGATTTAAATGACATTAAATACATTAAATTGTAGCAAGATAGCCCACATACTCTGATTCTATTTGACAAAGTTAATTAGTTAATTACTTGTAATAATATTACCATTAAAATATTATTTCCTGTTGTACAGGATTCTCAACAATGACTATCGTGAATTTACTTGAATCCTAAAATTAATTGGTGCTACAAAATACCCACATATAATATGTATAATACATTATAGTGAGTTGTAAGTGAACAAGATCTCATCCTGCTATTTATTCCAATAGATATATGTATGAATATTTAAATATATTTTATTGTTATTGTAGAGGTGATGTACAGAAGGACTATAGTTATCTAAGTCAGGTAATTAGTACATTTTTGTTTAGGCATATCAATCATCCCCTCCCTGTCACACCTTTCCCCTCCTGTTCCCACATTGTATATTCATTTTCCACATAATGTACCACTTTTGTACTTGTTGAACTACTCGGGAAAACAGTATGGAGATTTCTCAAGAACTAAGAATAGATGTCCCAGCCTCTCCACTCCTTAGCATTTATCCAATAGAACTCAAACAGAGTCACACTAAATCTCCCAGCACAACCATGAACATTGGAGTGTTGTTTACCTTAGCCAAAGATCAACGGAGATATCCCTCAGTGGAGGGATGGATCAAGAAAAATTTGGTGTATATACACAAATGAATTCTATGCTTCCATTAAATACAATTATATTATCCCATTTGTAAGGAAATGGAGAAACTTAGAAAATTATATTAAGTGAAGTAGCCAGATGAAAAGAAACATAAGTTTCTCTCATTTATGGTTAACTAAAATGTGTCTATAAATCTACAAGTAAGCTACTGGATTATATATCTATATCTATATATATATATACACATATATATTTATATACACACATTATATGTATATATATATATATATGGACATGATAAATCATGCAGGTTTAGTAGTTATATTTTTATAGTATTTCATAACACCTGACTTTGTTTTAGTAGAGTATATTGATCTTACTCATGTGTTTTCACAGCAGAATGACACAAACATTCTATTTATAATTGCTCTAGCCAGTATAACAAAAGGTTTGACATTACACACAGCCTGGAGTATATACTATTGTGATAATCAACCTGTAGTATGAATTTGATAAGGTTTAAATGTAATTATATGTTTCACACTAGACTTATGTATTTAATTAGAGATCCTCAAAAGGAAAGTAATTATATGACACAAAATCAGTATTATGGGAAAGAAAAATAAAATGTTTTTAGTAAAGTGCAAAAATGCACAGGTATCAGTGGCTCATGTCTATAATTTTAATTACTCAAGAGACTAATAATATCTAAGAATCACAGTTTGAAGCCAGTCTGGAAAAAAAAATTGGTGGGGCTCTTATCCTCAATAATCACAAAAAAGTGCCATGTCTCAATTGGTAGAGTGCCCGCCTTGAGCAAAAAAGCCCAGGGACAGTGCTCAGAAGGGCCCCAAAAAACAAATATAAAAGACAAAAATAAATAAAAATATATTTATTTGTATATGCATTTAAATAAAAATGTTGAATGCAACTAATATTCTTCAAAAACATGATCATTTATTTCTGTGAAAGTGCACACACTCTTTTGGAAACTGTTTTCTCTCTCTCCTTTCTAAATTGTCCATTTTGTGGGAGTTCAAACATCACAAGCCACTATGATGTTAAGCCAGTCATCTTATTATTTTTCTACCAGTTAATCTGTTTGTACGAAATACTAGAACACAAATCAGTAGTCCCATTCATCCTCTCAAATTACCTGCTTCCATTTTCACATATGAATGTTGTATATTATAATACGCCATTTAATACTGTATATGTTCCTGACTCTGTTTGTCTGTCTCTGTTTACTTGATCCTTTCCACTCAACAATATCCAGCAAGACAGGTTTTGTTTTTCTGGTGTTCATTTGGTTAAATAGTAAGTTAGTTGTTCAAAGGAGTTAAACCTTGGAATCCCCCCTTGGCTATGTCATACTAGTCAACTATTTTATATATACATATATATGCTTGCTACTTGAAAAATAATTACATATGGATTTTAGAGTCTGTTGATATCCATGTCCTCATTCCTATATTGCAAAGAAATAACAATGAAAATAGAAAGGAAAGGAAAAGAGGGCATAAAAGAGACAGTAGCAGATTTGAGTAATGCTAAAGTCCATCACAATCAACACATAAAACTGAATGTTCTGTAACTAGGCTTTTTACCACTTGAAATTTACTTACCTTAATTTCTAACTTCCACTAATTAATACATTTGTTGCATCTAAGTTGTATACTATCAGCGATATTATCATCATCTATTCTATAAATAGTGATGTTTCACATATCAGTTAAGTATAGTTTACTAATTAATAACAATTTGTTATTTTTTTCTAAAACTAGATCATTTTTTATAAAACTACTAATCTCTTCCAATAATACTGTTCCAGCAATGTTGTTTGTTCTGATAGTTACTTGTGATCATCTTGTTTTCAACTTGTTTTTTATTTATATTATTTAAAAGTAGCAGGCCTACACAAATATATATAAGTTTTAGAATACTTTGAAGTATCTATAGATTTAGCTTATGAAAATGTCTGTATATTTTATGTGTAAACATTTATGAAAATGCAAACAATTACTGTTATTTACCTTAAAAGTTTGTCAGAAGATGAGAAAACAAGCAAGAAATTGAGAAAGATATGTGCAACATTTTACATTAGACTATATATGGTCTCATACCAAGTAACTGTGTAAATAATTTACTTAAACATATAAGAAAAGATATTGCATTAGAAAAATATATAAAAGACTCACATAGTAAAATAAAATACCCAAATTGATATAGTGATCATAGAACTTTCTAATGTAAATGTGTTTATATTATGAATACTCAGATTAAGAAATGAAATGTTATCATATCAAGTCTGTTTGTGTGCTTTGCAATTTCTACCACCTGATAGGAACACATCCATTTCAACTACAGCCACTGATTTATCCCATTTTATGAAATTGGCACTAAACAACATGTACTTTTCAACAGCTACTTTCCTGTGCTATCATCATATTTCTGATGTCCATTGGTGATACTTGTATCTCTACAGTGTGTTTTCTCATTGTTGGATGCAATTTCATTATACTGACAGCCTCCGACGTATTCATCTATTTAATTTAATGGTTTCTGGCATTTCAGTTGCTGTCTGGTTTTGATGTGTATGGGGAATATTGCTCTGAGCACTCTAGGGCACACTTCTCATGAGCAACAAGGAGATACAAGTGTCTCTTTGGTTCTTTTCAAAGAGAGCCATTGTTGAGTCAGCATGTCTAGGTTTTGACAGAAAAATGTCTGCCTAAAGTGGCTGAAGCAGTTACATTTCTATCTGAAGTGCATGAAAATTCCATTTGTATTCAATCACCATCAAAATTCATTTTTGCCTTGCTTTTTCTTCTGGATGTTTTGCAAGGAAGACACAATAATTTCATCTTCATTTCACCTTACATTTCCATAATGTTAAATGATGATGAATATTTTCCTATATTTATTAATCAGCTGGATATCTGTTGTTTATTGCATATTTAGTCTCATGTCCATTTTTCCTCTATGTTGCCTGCCTGCTATTTACAAAAGTACTATGTGAAATGTTTGCAAATTTCTAGTTAGAAAATATTAGATTTCTTAGTTGCCTTTACATGCACTTATGTTTTAAAACTAGTGCTTATAATAGTTGAGTGCATATTAATGGGCCCACATAAGCCAAAATCTTAAGGAATACATTCAAAATAGCCATTTATGAAGATTTAGCTCATTTAAAATTCTATTGAAAATAATTTTAGTATGAGTAAAACAGTCTTTAAAGATTATTAAAATGATGAATGAAAATTTCACTAATCCTCTAATTATTGTACTAATATTCTATTCTTCTTTTTTTTCATTTTGTGAGCTTTATTCTCTCTCAAGTAATATTCTGTGGATTAGAACAGAGGCCCTTCTTATACTTTACCCCATGGGTGCCTTTTATACCTAGCATATTAAGAACTATTATATGGATTAGAAGTCCCTTTTATGATACACATGAGGGAAGAAAAGTCTTCTGACCGAGGCAGAATATTTTTGCTTAAGCACTACAGCCTTAGGAAAGCCATTATAAGCAACGTAAGTTACAATTATTTTGTGACTTTAAGTTGTTTAGTAACTACTATACCTATTTATTCACATAAAAGAAGAGAAAATGTATTTCATCCTTAAATATAATTTTCTACTTGGAAATCATGAGCAGTCTACCATTATCTAGACAATCAGGTAATAAATCATGTCTCCGAAGCAAGTTTATTAAAAAGTTTTAGTATGTAAATACCAGTGGCTTTAACTCCTACTAGAGTACCTTAAATTCTCTGCCACTTATGATTAGTAGGGGTGCTTAGGTTACAGGATCTAATTTTTGCTACAAAATTTTATGGCAGATTCTTAATATCTTTATCATTGATTTTTTTTTTACTGTTAGGTACTCACAAAAAGAACAATGAAATGTGATTTCAAATGGCAAAACTATAAGCAGAACTTTGGCAAAAAAGAATATGTAGTGTTACTGTACAAACTACATATCCTGTTTAAAATATCATTTTACTGTGGAGAGCTGGTGGGTCATACCTATAATCATAGCTACTCAGGAGGCAGAGATCTGAGGATCATGGTTCAAAGCCAGCCCTGGCAGGAAAGTCTGTGAGACTCATCTCCAATAAACCACTCAGAAAACCAGATGTGGTGGTGAAGCTTACCTGGTAGACTGCTAGCCTTGAGCTGAAGAGTTGAGGGACAGAACCCAGGCCCAGAACTCAAGCCCCACAACCAACAAAAACAAAAATTATATACATATCATTCTACTACATATTACATATGATTTGTACATTTAATCATTAAGCATTCTAACAGAGAATTAGCCCTTGTTTCATTATCTTCCAAGTAAAAATTGAAACTTATTTTATAAAAACTAGCCTGGCGCCAGTGGCACAAGCCTGTAATTCTAGCTACTCAGGAGGATGAGATCTGAGGATCACGATTCAAAGCCAGCCAGGGCAGGAAAGTTGTGAGACTCTAATATCCAATAAACCATCAGAAAAAAACGGGGTGGGTGGGGAGGAACGATTTTATTATTAGATCACAGAGTATTTTATCATTGATCAAGTAGGTCTGACTCTTTCCCAAGCAACTTTCAACCACCTACAGTAGATAGACTTAAGGCTAGAAATCCCATAGCTGGGCACCAGCAATTCATGCCTATAATACTATTAATTCTGGCTTTTTATTGGTTAATTTGAAATCAGTGTCTCATGGGATGGCTTTGAATAGAGATCCCGAGTCTCATCCTCCTGAATAGCTAGAATTACAGGAGTGAGCCACTTGTGCCTGAATGCTAGTCTGATTTTCATTATTTTTCCTTTTCCCTCTTATTCCTGAAGAACAGAAACAGTATGGGGGACAAGTTTAAGCACTCAGGGAAGGACATTTTAAGTTGGAGTCAGTCACTTCAGCCCTGCTTCCCATCCTAGATACCTGAGTCATCTCAGAGCAAGGATGAGAGTTGATATGCATTGGGGTTGCCAGCAGAGGCCTGACCCTTTTGGCTCTAATATAGTTGGTTCTCGGGGACCCATGGAGTTTTAAGTTTGGCAGAAGCACATTTAAGCATACAGAGTGGCCTAACATTTCTACCACAGATGGGAAACACTCATCTGATCTATTAATCAGAATGTATTCATTCATACTCTAAAATCAGATATTTATTAATTCAAACTATTTATGATGTCTAGAGACATAATATTCCAGGAACTGCTCCAGAGCTTGTGTCATTCCAGGGAGCTCAGTTCATTGATTGTGTTGGTTCCAGGCTAAAAATGAAGAAACACAATCATTTTCTAAAATGACCCACAATACAGGCAATCTGTTTAATTCCTAGTGCAGCTGGTGTCCCATCAAGTTGCTCACTATGTTTTCCCCACACATGGAACTGCGTTTTGGAGAAGGCCTCAAGTATGGGCATGGGCCATTCTGCATGTGCACTTCCAGTCTTGTAATTCCATATGGGTTCTGGTACAGTTAGAAATAACCATTTGATAAGTATGATTTAGAGCATGCTTTCTCTGATGAGTAATTCATCTGTGGTTACCAGATGAAGAAATATTAACAACAAAATTCTATGTATATTAAAAATCTCTTAGTCTAATATTTCTTTAATATTTTGATCTGATTGTTATATTTGTTCTTGGTAAGCAGATTGTATATATATATATATATTCATTTACAAACTTTAATTATGTAAAAGTAATAGCATGAGATCTTCTTGTTGTGTGATTTAACTAAAATAACATGTATTGTTTTGAAATATAGTGAGTTTACAGATCTTACCACTACCCTAGCTACTCAGGGGGCTGAGATCTGAGGATCACTGTTCAAATTCAACCCAGACAGGAAAGTCCATGAGACTCTTATCTCCAGTAAACACCAGAAAACTGGAAGTGGTTTTGCTGTTCAAGTTCAAATGGTAGAGCACTCACCTTGAGCCGAAGGGCTCAGAGATAGTACCCAGTCCCAGAGTTGGAACCCCATGACCGACACCAGGGGGAAAAAAAGAAAAGGAAAAAAGTTCAACTATTTAATTCCTAAAATAATGGAAATTCTCTAAAAACTTTTAGATGTGCATAATTTATATCAGGTATTAATACTATCCTTATATCCTTAAAGTAATTATAAAACAAAGAATTATAAAATGTTAGTGTCACAATGTTAAAAATTGAACCATAAAGTACAAAGCGTAGCATGTATTACAACTACAAAATTTTTTTAATGCAAGAATTAAAATTTGAGAGGAAAAATGAATAAATTGTTCAGTGAAGGTGAGTTGGAACAACTAATTAAAATGCACCAATTATGAGATCTAAGTAAATTTTGAAAGTAGAAATTTAGAAAGTCAGTCAGTATAGGTATATTTACTTGAGCAATGTGAAAACTCCCCCAAACAAAATCTGTGCTAAATAGCTGGACTGGAGAATTATGCCAAGCATTAAAGAGAAAATGCATAATCATTCAACCTAGTTGTTAGGAATAAAAGGTTAAGATACACTGTGTAGCAAATGTAATCTTGTAATATAGAGGTCCTGCTTTGTCCTGTATGGGGGACAAAAGGAACTGTAACCAATTAGAATGGCATGTCTATATTTTCCTGGGTCTTTGAGCCATATGATTTAAGGTAGGGCTCTAGAAGGAGATGGTAGCAATGTGATTTTGAGAATATATTTAGCAATGCAAAGATTGTGCTGAGGCTTTGGGTTATCTGGAGCCAATCTTTTGTAAATACTGGGGACCTCATTAACCCACATAGTATTCAGTAGCAAAAAAAAATATCCATTATAAAGAATTGGACATGCAGTCTTGGTTGAGTTTCCCTGATCTGATATATTCTGTCATGTATCAATACCAGGAAACCAATATGCCGTGACTCATAGTAAGAAGGCAATAGAATACTTGTACTTCCTATTTCTTGCTTTTTTATAAAAACTCAGCTGATATGTATAAGTTAATCATCTAATTTCCATAAGAATTGTATGAGAATATTCTACATAGGTTTATGTTATAATTTAATTGAATTGTATTCTGAAATATACTCTATAACATTTGTATTTAAAAAATGTTAGGGTGTATTTATTGTTCAGAATGTCACCTATCATTTTATTTTATTTTATTTTTTTGAAATCTTTTTGCTTTTTGTTTTTATTTCTTTATTGTGAAAATACTGTACAGAGGGGTTACAATTACCTATCATTTTAAATGTTTTGCGATTTTTGAGTCTGTGTACTGCCTGGTTGCAAACAGAGTATCAGACAAATTTTAATTACAGCCAATGTGTGAGTAGTGCTCTAAGGTTTAGCTATAGTATTACTGATTTGTTATTGTCCACTCCTATAAATTACTTGAAAGGGAAAGCTATTTATTGAAGTCTCCCAGAGAGAAAATTGAATTTGCTCATTTATATTGGGGTTAAATTGCTTATTGCCATAAGATTTTTTACTTTTTTTTATGGCCCTTGATTACTGGAAACAGAGAGCTCTTAATTATTAAACCAATCTTCTGTCTTTGGTCATTTAACTAATTTAGAGTGTTTTTTCCCATAATTTTTTAATAAAACAACACAATTAGATTTTTGTATTTTTTATTTTTATTTTATTTATTTATTTATTATTTTATTTTATTTATTTGTTTATTTTTGTCAGTTGCGGAGCTTGAACTCTGGGCTTGGGCACTGTCCCTCAGCTCTTCAGCTCAAGGAGAGCACTCTACCACATAAGCCACAGCACCACTTCCAGTTTTCTAGTGGTTTGTTGGAGATAAGAGTCTCATGGACTTTTTGCCAGGGCTGGCTTTGAATCGTGATCCTCATATCACAGCCTCCTGATAGCTAGGATTACAGGCATGAGCCACCGGCTCCCGATTCCATTAGATTTTTTTAGTGTATAGCAAGTCTTCTTCTTTATCTTTAACTTGTAAGAAATGCAATCCAAAATCACTTTCTTTTTTTTGTTGGACTGACAGCAAAGTGTCAGATCCTAAAATGACTACTATCATAATTAGAGTTTGCCTTGGACTCTTTCAATTTATGAGAAATTTACTTTGTAATTTCAACAATAGCCTCAAGTGAGTTTTTAGCACAAGAATTGCATAATCTGAGCAATAAGATACTATTTTGCCTTGAGATAATGATAAAATCATCAAATTCATGACCTACAGATGCAAAATGATATGGCAATGTGCTGTAAAGAGACAATTCCATACAAGGTCTAATTTGAAAGCAAAGGAATAAAACAATGCAGAACATGAAGGGTAATGAAAACTAATTAAAAATCTATTGCTAACCATATACCTATATATCCAATGTGAGAGGGAATAGAGCTTCACTATAAAAATATGTAAAATATGTTGTAAATATCAATACAATATTTTTGCAGTCTTTTTAAGTTGAGCGTGTTTGGGGTCATAAAGTTATATTTGATCATAAAATGTGTATGTTGATCTTTATAATAAATAAAAAATAATCTATGCCATAATTAGGACCATCTAAATGTTATATAACTACTAACAAATATTACAAATGTCCTTTGACATATACTGATAAACATTATGGGATGTCTGCTGAATTGCCACTGATCTGCTGATCCAAAAATCATAAAGTATCTCTTTCTTTTATTATTTTTACTGAATAGTTGAAAATTCTATGTATCTATTTATATCATTTTCCTTAGTTTATTAATATTGTAGGTTACATCAATCCATTCCCTAGTATTTATTTCATGTTTTATCCTTCAAAAAAATCTATGACACACGATTATTTTAATACAACCTGTTTAAATTTGTTGATACTGTGTTAGGAAAATTTTATACTACATCAATCTATCATAGAGTTAGAAGAAAAAAATTGTCAGTATGTTGTTATTGATTCACTTTTACTAATTCTTGATGATACCTTCTATTTTACTATCATTCCAATAGACTTTATAATTAATTTTGAACATTAAAAAATGGGTACAGAAGTTCTTATGAGATAATTACAATAGCTGCCTTGCATCTGAGTCCACACATATTGATTGTAATTTCTCATTCAAGTTTTGTTTCATTTTATTTCAAGTAATTTCACTATTTACTTTTCACATTTTACTTATGACATTGAGCAATTAATATATTTCCAAATAATTTATTTCAGCATGGTGTTTTAATGGTGAAATTTGGCTAAGAACTGGCAAACCTTTTGCGGATTTTGATTTCAAAATCAGCTAAATATTGAGATTATTTGAGGCCACTGGGATACCTGCTCTTCTTACTACTATTGTCAAAATAAGGGATAAAACCAGTAACTTCTAAAACTGTTTTTCTACCTGTAATTCCCAAGCATTTTTTGCTAAGTCAGAGCAAGAGACAGAGCTGCCTAGTAATGGTTTTCTTGGGGATTCACCAGATGAACCTTTCCTTGGGAAACAAGTTTGGTAAGCCCTTCCTGTCTCTGAAGTTTGGGTGCAGAAAAAGATTCATGAGGCCTAGGGGAAAAGAAAATACTTCTGGCAGAATGTGACTAGCACAGTGGATAACTTTTTTCGTAATCAGGACCAAAATTTTGGAGTGATACCTGTTGGAATGAGAGTTAGAATGTAACAGTTCTGCGTTGTCCATTTTTGGGGTGATGTTTTGTGTATAATATTATTATCTCCTCAGGGAGAGGATACAGTTACCTTCTTCTGTGTTTTTCCTCCTTCCCTGGCATTCCTGAACTGCTTCTTCCAATCACGTCATAGCTTTCTCTTTCAGTTGCATCTTGCAATAGTTTGTGGGTTTAAACACACACTTAATTTGAAGAAAAGAGCTAGAAATCTCTAGCAACATAGGAGTACTTAATTAACATAATTAACATAATTTTTAAATCATTATAATTTTTATGATTCACTTTTTCCCCATCTGAACTGTGTCTCTACACCCCACTTAAAAATGACTTGTTTAAATAAGTTTGAAGAAGAAGTCATTTAAATTCTAATTCAAACAATCCTCCTCTGATTGTCTCTTTAGTTATATGATTAGTTTGACATATGCTTGTCATTTTGGTTGACTTTGGCTTTTTTTAAAAAATGATTTTACATTTTATTTTTTATCTTATTTTTTAATTTTACATTTTAAACGTGTTCTTCTTTATGCTTAAAAGACTCTATTGAATTGTGTTCTTCCTTAAGTCCCCCTGTAAGTTTTCTATACCATGGAAACTTGTCCCTACATTCTCATTTCAACATTCTTTTCTATTTAAACCTCAGACATACATTTTGTGTGTGTGTGTGTGTGTGTATGTGTCACAAATTGTAACATGATGCATTATTATTATGTTTATTATTTCACACATCCATGCCCTGAAGAATCTCTATGTAGCATATTCAAAGTAGAAATTAATCAAAAAAAAACAACTAAGTGCATAAAAATTGTTAAGTGTGGTTTTTCCAATATTTCTTTCCTATTGGAAAGTTAGCTGCTAAACTTTGATCATATCTTAACTATAATACAAAATAAAAGCTTTCATCACAGTTTATTTAACAAAACAAAAGTACATCATATAATAAGTGAGTTATAACGTATTATATACTATTTTTGTTATAGCATATTATAGTAAATTATATTTACATTGTCGTGAACTATGTAAATCTTCCACATTTTTCAGAACAGTCTTTAAAGTTAGTAAAAAAAATTACATGGTTGGGCTTTGCTAAAATATGTGGACAACATGATTACAAATTTAACTATAGTAAGTCATTGCTCCTAAGATTACAAAATGATTACATCATTAGTGAAATTAATGGCATGAACAACAGACAATTATTTTCCTATTTTTGAATTTTCTGGGTGGACTAATCATGCAAGAGTGACAGCTCTCCATTAGTAGAGAAATATGACTCCGGTACTCTTCTTTTACATTATTAACATGTGCTTTCTATCTTCTTTCTTTCTTTCTTTCTTTCTTTCTTTCTTCCTTCCTTCCTTCCTTCCTTCCTTCCTTTCTTTCCTTCTTTTGTTCTTTCTTTCTTCCTTTCTTTCTTCCTTTCTTTCTTCCTTTATTTATTTAACGTTTGCCTCAACAGGCTACTTCAACTTCTGTCAATATATATTGGTTATTTTTGCCGTTTATTACATATAAATAGCAATTTGATCCTGTTACAGAAAAATCATGAACATTTAATTTGAGTCTAATTATATCCATCTCTAAAAAGTCATTTGAGAAAATAAAGCTCAAATTGCTTGGAAAACAGTTTCACATTCTTTCTTTTGAAAGATATAGTCAAGAACAATATACAGCTAAATCATCACAGTATTGTATTCTCTACTCTGTTCTCCATATAATGATCCTTCATGACCTTAGCTGTAAAAAAAAAATAACCAAGAGATTATTTTAAAATGTCTGCATTTTTATTTGACAGATTAACCCAATTTATTTGGTGTCTGTATATTTTCACTTCAAATTTTGAATAAAGTGATTAATGAGATCATTTTCAAAACCTGATATATTCTAGATTTTTAAAATGTATCTACTTACTTTCTGGTACCAGGATTCAAACTCAATGTCTCCAGCTTGTTTTATCGTTTGTTTGTTTTTTTCATTAAGCTGGTATTCTACTGCTTCAGTCACATGTCCATATCAGCTCTTTTCCTTGTTAAAGATAAAATTTCTTAGATTTTTTTCCTTGTCAGGACAACTTTGTAATATTTATCCAGATATTTATTTAATGTAATATTTATCTAGATACTCAGATTCTTGATTATCTAGGATTACTTGTCTCAGCTATGACTTGGAAGGATTGTTTTTTACATAGTATTATTTTGCTTACATGAAATACACTTTAAATTAAAAGTTTGATTAGCCCTAAAACTCTTAGATATATACTTAAAATTAGAATTCATAATGTAAACATGGATTATGTAGTTGGAATCATTATTCAATTTTGTAGATTTTCCTGTCCACATTTTAATTCTACTATCAATGTGTGAAATAAGTTTTCTCTGAAGATCTTGGCATAATCAATTATTGTTGCAATATGCATTTTACTGTAGAATTAATAAATTTACTTGTGTGGTGAACATTAGAGCTCTTTTTAAACCTTAACTTTTACAACCTTTGTTTTGCATGCTATCTATCATTGTATTTTTAAAATAAGCAAGTTTTTCCGATTTTATTAGGTTTATTGGCAGATTGAGAATGTTCACAGAACTTCCACATACCCAGGTGCCCAAAGGACTCTCTTTATTATCAATATGCTGCACCACATGGTATTATTACAATCAGTGAACCTGTCCTTAATCACCACTGAAAGTTCATCATGGACAATTTACAATAGTGTCTCTCTCAGTGTGCATAATGATGGAAATGTGATTACAAGATTTCCTCATAATATTTTATATTACTATAGAATGCTTCCACTGCCATAAAATTAGATACAGTAAATCACAAGAATTTTAGGAATTAACAGTGAAGTTTACGTTATTAAATTGAAGAGGGAGCACTTGGCTAAGTGTCACCTTAAATCTAGACTTTGTAAAGGAGAAAGAAAATTGAAAGTGTAAAACACAAACAGCAGTACTAAATCCCAACTTGACTGAGGTAGTAGGGCCATACTAAAGGACCTGTCTCAAATGAAAAGTTAATATGAAGACAGAAAGCAAACAAGACTGGAGTGAGAAAGGTTGAACAAGTTCACTAAACATTGATAAAAATTCAACTACACAACTTGTGGATGGGGACAGGAAGGAGGGACTAGGAGAGAATGATGGAACAGAAGATACTCTACTCATTACCTGACTCATGTAATTGTAATCCCTCTGTACATCACCTTTAAAATAGCAATAAAATAAATTTATTTTCAAAAGCAAACAGAAAACACACTTCCAATACTTTTACAAAGGTTGTCAGAGATTGAAAGAAAATACTGAAAGAAAATTATTGAGAAAAATGTACTTTATATTGAATCTACAGAAAAAGTAGATTAAAAGGCAATACTATTCAAAATAGCCACAAAAAATTCCACCCAAAACTTAGACATAAGCTTAGCCAAGGAAAATGAATACCTTTGTACTAAAAGAAAGTATAATAGTGTAAAAATAGTACAGATGTGTTTTGAATTTGTAGACTCCATAAACTCATAGATTGGCAGAAAAATTATTGTTAATATATTGCCAAAGTGATATACAAGTTTAAGTGAAACTCCATAAAATTACAATGAATGCCATTGTTGACAAAAATAGAAAATATCCTAAGATTCATAAGGAAACACAGAGTCCAAATATCCAAAACAATCATGAGCTAAAATAATAATGTTGTAAATGTCACAATACCTGACTTCAATCTGTACTACAGAAGAGTGCATTTTAATGCTAATTGGATATAAGACATAAAGATAATTTCAAATGAAATTCCATTAGAGAATCTATCTATGTATTATATCTAAGTTGATAAAGCTTCCAACATGGAAAAAATCTTTTTAAATTATATAAAGTAAAATAAACAGTGATTTGAATATGTGGGATAACATGACAAAATAGAGTTGAATACATTAACAATCCTAGATAGGAGAAACTTTCAAAGGGAATGAGTGCATTTCCCAATTTGAATATATATCTGAGATCCTATCAGCTTCCAGCACAGGATTGTTAAAAGAAAGTAGTAACTTAAAATCTTCTTATGAATCATAAATATATATTAATGGAGGTTGTTTATGCCTTCCTTGTTTTTATCCTCATTTCAGAAAAATCTCCAAATGAACTTGAAATATAAAATATAAAATTCACTTTTAAACCTTGCTTGACATTGTTGTTGATACCTAAAGTATGACAGTTTTGTCAGAATGAAAACTCATTCAGCTGCTCTATTTTGAATAATTATCATTCTGACTCAAGTTTATAATCCCAAGATTATTTTAAAGATATCCCTGGATTTCTTAATGTGGAAACTATGGAGGATGGGTCTATTAAAGTAATCAGGTACCAGAACTAAATAGATGTGCTCACCATTTTCTAATAATTTTGATTTCTCTTATACTAAAGATCTCATAATTGTACAGCTTACACAATCCTTGAAGTAATTATATTGTTAACTTCTTAGCTAACAACACATGCCTGAAATTAGTTGTAGCTATTTCAGTAGTGATTTTCACTAAATAGGCATCAAAGAACTTTCCCGCTTTGTTTATTATTAAGTCATATTTCTTATCACTATGACGTTATTTTCAAAGTAGTCTTAGTGTTGTGAACAGGTTAAGATAAATAAACATTAACCACCAAGAATGATAACCCTATTGATACTCTTAGCATCCTTGAGTTTTCTAGTTTATGATATGATCAATTAAGTAGCTATAATATTATTTACTGAAGAAAGTACGTTTGTTTAGCTTGAACAAGTTGGAATATTTATACATCTCTCCTCTTTTATAGTATCTCTCAAACACATCTGAGTTGATTTTTGTTCTCTTTTTAGCACACACATTAACCAAAGCCCCCACACATCATCTAGGATTGATGATGCCTAACTTACCTGAACGCAGTTAGGAATGACATTTCTTTCCATTGGAATGATAAAAACATCTATTACTAATAATAGAGACCATAAAGGAATTTTCACAAAGCTCTACCTTTGTTCACCTCTTGGGGATAATTCAAGTTAAGCCTGTCAAAACCTATTTTGAGTCTCTAAATATATTTTAAACATGACCGACAGAAATACCACAGTGCTTAGAAAAAGGGAGATTCTGAGGTTCCTGTTCATAGCTACCTTGCTGTATGGGGTATACCTGTAGGAGATAAAAACTCTGTTTCCGTAAGGGAGGCTTAGTTAGCTTTGTCTTCTGTTCAATAATAATCTGTTTTCTCAAAAACTTAACAAATTGCAGTGTGTGTGTGTGTGTGTATTGGTCCTAGGGCTTAAACTCAGTGCATGCACGTTGTGTCTGAGCAATTTTGCTCAAGGCGTGCAGTGCCTGAGCTGTTTTGCTCAAATCTACTTCTGGCTTTTTTTGAGTGGTTGATTGAAGATAAGAGTCTCACGGTCTTCTCTTCTCTTTGAACTGTGATCCTTAGATCTCAACCTCCTTAGTAGCTGGTATTACAGCATGACACACCGGGGTCCAGCAGCCATTCATATTTTGTATACTATCTCACATCTCTCTGGTGCTGCTCTATTGGTCAGTTGGTTCCAGTTCCACTCGTGTTAGGCATCATGTCCACTAGGATTCTAGTCATTACTATGTGACAGGATTGCACAGATCCTGACAAGATGCTTTCCTTTCCCCAACACACTGGAGTAAAACCTGCTAAACTTAATGTACTAATGCATTTTTCCCCATCCTACTTGATCTTTATTTTCTCAATGTTTTACTCACAATGATGGTGCATAATAATCATACGAACCAAATTTTCTGATAAAAATAATTGAAGGAAGCTGCTGTCTAATTAGTTCTGATGCTAGGCATGGCTATCCTGGGACTGGTCAAGAGTGTAGCTCCAATTATTTCTTCCTCCTTGAAGTCATGAAGTCAGAAGATTGTCACCCTTGATTTGCCTTGCTAATCACCTTGTCTGCTCGTCTCATATTGTAGTATGTCTTTATTACTTAGGTGATCTCTCTTTAAAATTTATTTTATTATTTATTTATTTTTTGTCGGTCCTGGGGCTTGAACTCTGGGCCTGAGCGCTATCCCTCAGCTCTTCAGCTCAAGGCTAGTGCTCTACCATGTAAGCTACAGCGCCACTTCCTAACATTATTTTTTTATTAGGAAGAAGGATTTTACCTTGATAGTAGACAATTCTACCAGTCAAAATATATAATCTTCCCTTTACTTCAAAATGCATAGCATTTCTTTGTTGTTATTTTTGTTGTTGTTGTTTTGGGTTTGGTTTTAGATTTTTGGTTTTTTATATACACACAATTTTTCACTTGTAAAAGTCAATACATAACATATTTTAGCTGTGACTGTTCTAACTTCTGATCTGTTTCGAACATCTTCACATGTGAGTCTAAATTATCCATTAATTTTTTTGGATATCTGTTTTTCTATAGTTACTTTCATTTTCAAACACGTATGTTTTTCTCAAATGTACATATGCACTCTCAAGTGTATCACATGTTCAAATGTTAAGGAGAAATTTCATAGAACATAATTATATTGTTTTGTTATATGATTTTACAATTATATTTATATTTAATTTCATTGAGAACCACACTGTGAGATGTATTGTACTTCCCAAATTTACAATTACATAGAACTAAAGAAATTCTATTTTCTTTAAGTTCTAGTAGTTTAATAAAGATTTCTAAAGCTGAGTCTGGTGTATCAGGGCTGTAATCCTCGCTACTAAAGAGGCTGAGATTTGAGGATTGAGGTTCAAGACCAACATGAACACAAAAGTCTCCATTGGACTCTTACCTCCAATTAACCACTCAAAAACTGGAAGTGACACTGTTGCTCAAGTGGTAGAGTGCTAGGCTTGAGCATAAAGAGGCTGCACTCAGGCCCTGAGTACAAGCCCCACAACTAAGAACAACAAAAACAGCAAAAGGTTTCTAAATCATTTTTATAAATTTTCTAAGATTATTGCATAACACTCTAACTAGACTCTACCAGAAGTCAAGTTTAGCTACTGAAAAAAAATTACCATTAGTATTTAGACTATTTTAACACTCTTATGCTTAATGTATACCATGGTATATGTGACATCTTCAAATTTTCCAGGGAGGGTATCTTGTCTTCTGTTTATAGCCACTAGTTCTGCTCTCAGTTGATGATGTAAAAATAATTTGTTTTATTTTAATTTTTCATATCACCCAAGATATATTGATGGTTATATTCATCAACAGATTTATTTTGTCCTTGTAATTTTAGAATGACTAGCTGTTAAGTCATACGAGGCAACTCAAATATATCACATAACTCTACAAAAATGATTCATTTTTGTGTAATGCTTCTTCATGGACCTGTCACTGATTTGTGAGTGTTTTGGGGACAGGAGTGCAAATGTGTGGTGTTCAAACAGATCACTATGAAATGAAGTGACCCTGAAATCCAATACCCAGGGAGAAAATGTTACTTGGTCACCTTTATTCCTCTAAGAATTATGGGTAGTTTGGGTTATTTTTTTCTCAAACTTTTTGTGTATATTTGTATAATTTTGTTTTTACCCCATATGTAATGCTATTCACAGGTAATGGCATGAAAGCAAATACGGGCAATGGCCAGTAATGGTGAGTGTCACATATTTCATTGAGTAATTAGATTATCAAGTAGGTAGAACCTGTTATAATTTCTTCTGCACATATGTCTTGTATACATTTATTTGACTTTTATAACTTTACTTAAGCTCAATTTTATAATTTCTGCAATCCATTCATATATTATTTTTGTTATATCAGTAGTAACATGGATTTCCATTTAATGAAGCTCATGTTAAACATGACATAATTTATATTCTTGTTGCTAATGGGGACAAAAATCTGTATAGTGCCTTTGGGCTTTTGCATCTCTTTCTTTCTTTCTTTATTTTTTATCTTTTGTGAACATACTGTACAGAGGGGTTACAATTACATGGGCAAGATAATGAGTACATTTCTTATCAAGCATTGCAGCCTCCTCCTTTGTTTACCCTTCACATCCCTTCCCAGCTTCCCCGCCCCCACAACCAATCCTCCCCCACTTCTTCCACCCCACACCCCCACAACCAATCCTCCCCCTCTTCCCCCACCCCACAGAAGTTGTAAAGTTCATTTTCGACATGACAACTTGTACTTCTCATTGTTGCAACGGGTCCACCTGTATCCTTAACCGACTTGTTTTTTCCCATCTCCTCCACAAATTATACCTACAGCAAATACAGTGAAAGCAGGGCTTATACTGTGGGCGAGGGACATACAAAGCAACAAAGAAATAATCTAATAAATGCGTTAGAAACACATGCATGAAAGAAAAAAAACATTTAAATACATATCTAAGGGTTCATTTTCCTAACATCATATTATCTGACCTTTTCTGCTTAACTCTTACATATACTAGATATTGCAAATAAGGGAAACCATGGGACCTATGTTTCTTTGGGCTTGGCTTACTTCACTTTTGCATCTCTTTCTTTCTACTCACACAATGTGATTTTCACAGTCCATCTCCATGAAAACAATGTGATGATAATGTCAACTTCCCCCCCTGTCTTTGAAGTAATATATGCAAACCTTTTGAATATTATTAAAGGTAAATTAAGAATCTAAAGTTTTTAAAATTTCAAACATTCATAATCAGTATTTATTACTATTTCATCATGTTTGACCAAAAGCATTCATAAAAGAACATGAGGCTCATTGTCCAAGAAAAGCTCCGATGCAAGATTCTCAACATGGGTTGGAAAACAATTTTGGTTTCTTTCTTTTATGTGAGTTTTAGTCCTAACCACACTTTATGAAATAAATGAGACTTAAAGGAGTTCTTGAAAACTTCACAGGTGGTCATTCCCTTAGTAATGCTTTCCTCAACCTGTGGAGTCTTGACATGGTATCCTGGTTAATTTTTAATTTGGATAATTAAATTCAGCCTGCATATCTGACTTCTTACAGTTTCCAACGGTCTTTGCAATCTTCTGCTATTTCCTGTTTTGAATTGATGACTGCTGTGCCCTGTGAAACTGAGGCTGCATAATGGACCAGGAAATTATTCACTCTGCTCTGTTATGGTTATGATAGCATAACAGGCTCCAGCTCCATTTTTTTTAATTTTATTTTATTTTATTTGTGAACATACTGTACAGAGGGGCTACAATTGCATGGGCAGGATAATGCGTACATTTCTTATCAAGCATTGCAGCCTCCTCCTTTGTTTACTCTTCCCATCCCTTCCCAGCTTCCCCCATCCCCCCCATCCCA
>NW_012267273.1:5058928-5079300 GCF_000151885.1 Dipodomys ordii | reverse complement strand
AGTGAGGATGTCGGGCTTCTACTCACGCCGAGTCTTGCATCCTGGGTCGTCTCTGGTCTGCAAACTGCAGGATGAAGCTGTCTGCTCCTTGTCCGTTCTTGCTGGTGTTGATTAGAATCAGCTCGCCCGCTGCATCTGGCTCCTTCGTCCTGGACTCTCTGTATGAGCGCTCAGGTATGCAGTCTTCACTGGACCCTGCTGCTGCTGCCGCAGGCGGCGGCTGCTGGCGAGCGATCAGATGTGTATTCTTGCCTTGGCTCTCCCTCTCCTGTCTAACTCTCTGTCCTGTGATGGCACACTTGGTGTGTTTCTCTGGCTTGGACTGTTCACTGGAGCTCTAAAACTGCTTTCTATGCGAGAGCTTGTTCAGATTCCAGCTTCTCCTCCGCCATCTTGTCTCGATCGCTCCAGCTCCATTTTTTATTTGATTGTAACAGTTGTGAACCAGAAACATGCTTGCCTGTATCCAGCCTGCTAAGAAAATAACCCTTAATGAAAATCTGTTCTCACTTTCTGTTAATATATCTATTTATGTATAAATGAAATATATAACTTACCTTTACAATTTAGCTAAATAGAAAATATACTGTATTAAAAAACTTTTCAAGAATATCTTGCAAATTTAATATTTATTAAATTATATCTGAATCACAAACTTTAATTTGACTCCTATTCTTCTATTGAATGTGAAGACACCCAACACAAAGGTACTCCTATGATATACACATAGTAAATAATGATATTTTGTGTCTTAATGCAAACTCAGAATGTTCAATTAACTGATGCTGAAGATATTATAATTAGTCCCAGATAAATGTGAGCCTTTCTAAAACCAAGTAATTTTTTCAAAGATCATCCTCACCAAAGGCAGGATTTCAATCATGCTGAGGATACTATATCCCACCTCTGTCTTTATTCTGAGTCACCAAAATATGTTAGCTTCCACTTTCATGAGGTCTACAGTAACTTTGAGAGTAGGAATAATATATGGACTCTGCCTTTTTCCTACACATGAGTAAGCCATAAAACAAAAGAAACACCTTCAGTACTAAATCTATAAATAATTTTTAAATTCCAGTTGTTAGAAAAGTAACTGTGGTATTGGTCAATATTTCATCACAAATATCACAAGTGTATTCTTTGAAATGAGTAATTTCCAGTGAAATCTTAACTAATCCATAATTAAAACTAAAATATATCAATTACATATGCATAAAATTGTTGAATATATTTAAATATATATTATCAATGATCATAAATGGAACATATACTTTTTATCTTTTTTAACAATCCTGTCATTTATTTTATTTTTATTGTATAGGTGATGTACAGAGGAGTTACATTTACATAAGTAAGGAAATGAGTACAATTCTTGTCATACATTGTTACACCTTCCTTGGTTTTCTCCTGCTTATTTCTCTCTCTATGTCTGTTTCTGTCTTCTTTCTAGGTCTTTTGAAATAGGGTGCCACCATGGAGTATGGGATGGCCTGGAACTTGGGATTCTTCACTCCCACATCCTGAGTTCATGAATTTTTAGTTGTGAGCTACCATGTCTGGCTTTATTAGTTATCTGTATTAGAAAAACATAATTCACATAATATTTATGATATATATATTAATAATAGTTAACTCAGTTTAAAATATGCTTTTTCCCAGATACTGGTGGCTCAGATCTATGAGACCTAGAGGAGGGTGGTTTGTTACCAGCCTGGATAGAAAAGTCCACAAAGCTCCAACTCAATAGCAAAATTCTGGATAGGTGGCTCAAGAGTTAGAATGTATGTTAGGAGCGAGCAAAGTGGGAGAGAATAGTGGGAATACGTTCATCAAAGAAACTGGTCTATAGTGCTCTTTTTTTTATGAGTCCCTGCCTGGTTTGGGGATGAAGGTTATGATAGTTTCATAGAAAGAGTTTGGTAGTGAACTGTCTCTTTCAAGAGAGTTGGAGGAGAATATGTGTGAACTCTGCTTTGAAGGCCTTGTAGAATTCCACTGTAAATCCATCCAGTCCTGGGCTTTTCTTAGATGGGACGTCTCTTATTGCTGTTTCTATTTCAATGCTTGATATGGGCCTTTTAAGTTGGTTTAACTCATCTTGGTTTAGTTTTGGCATGTTGATATTTGCTAGGAAAAAGTCCATTTCTTTCATGTTTTCAAACTTATTAGAATAAAGTTTTGAGAAGTATTCCCTTATAGTGTTCTGAATCTTGATTTTTTTCTGTGGTAATGTTTCCATTCGCATCTCTGAGTTTGTTTATTTGGGTGTATTCACTTCTTTTTCTGATAAGATTTGCTAAGGGTCTGTCAATTTTGTTAATTGTTTTTGAAGAACCAGCTCTTTGTTTTGTTGATTCTTTCTATGATTTTCTTTGGATTCTAATTTGTTTAATTCTGAGTTAATTTTAATTATTTCTTTCCATCTACTGGATTGGGGTTTAGCTTGCTTCTCCTTTTCAAGGAGGTTCTATGAACTTTCTAATTATATGGATTTTTGGCTGTGTAGTTAATAAGATATGCAAACATTAGAAAATATGCATATAAATGCATATATGAATTTAACAATGCCTACTTTCCAAAGGAAATATTTAATAATTTGTTTTGGATTTGATTTGGTTTTCAGGGCTCTGTCAAAAAATGAAATGAAATATGGTATTTTGAAACAATTTAACATTAGCACTTTCAAGAATTTGAAGCAGGACCTGCTAAATACATTTGGAGAACATTTGTTCAAAAAGTGAGAATGTCAAGTTTGTGACAATCTAACAATGAAATGAACTTGTAGCTCTTTGGAGAATAGGATCCTGTACAACTGTGAGCCTGACCTCAGCCAGAAGACAAAGCCAGGTTGGGAAAAACAAAAACAGGAAAACCCTTCTCTTAATGGGAAGGTCACACTCCATCCACAATGTCAGTTGGTATCACAGATAAGCCTACACTGCTAATTGCTGATTAAAGTATACAATTGTGATGAAATGGCCAAAAGTTTGATTTTTCTTCAACAAAGAGAAATTATATTTGCAATTATTCTGTCTTTCTATCTTGGTCTCCTGACGTAATTTCAATTATTAAATAAATACAAGGCTTTTTTGTGATTATGTTCCCCTTTGGATTGTCAGTTATTTCTTTGGTGTTCCCCTGTATCTAGTATGCATGAATTCTTAAATATGTGTATGCTATTAATGCAGTTAATGGACATTTAATCACTTGAATGTATCCAGTTTTCTGTAACTATGTTCTTTTAAATTAAATATGACTAAATTAGTGTCATGAATAAATGAATAGTAAATTCCACTTTCACTTTTAAGCTTCATAAAGCTTATATATATGTATATGTATTATGCATATGTAGTGTATAGGAAATACTGAAATATACTTTTGAGGCTCTGAGAATTTAGATACATTGTTTCAAATCAGCATAAGACAAATATATACAAACATATGATCTAGAAAGCAAAAATATCCTCAAAAATTGTCCTTTTTTCTTCTTTGTGACATGCAATGAAAATGCTCAGACTTTTGGTAAAAAGATTATTTTTAATAAATTATACATAAATAATACCAATAGCTTTAACTAAAGATTTGAAAGTAATCCCAGATTTCATGCATAGTTACTCATGAATATAGATTCATATTTTCCATTCTTTTAAAATACTTATACAAGGAAATTTCAATTTACCAATCCATTCCTGTGTAAAACCTTTGATCAGCTCCCCTTTTTCCTTCATTCTTTCCTTTCCCATCTTTCCCACCTGGACCCATCTCCTAAATTATTCTAGTTCCACTTTGATGTGCAATCATTGAGTGTTATGAGTTTATTTGCTCAATATTTCTCTTTATATTCATTTGCTTCACTCTACTTTGACCCTACTTTTGCCAGTGAAGATATTTCAGCTTTAGGTTATTCATTTTGTTGAAGAAACTACTGGTTGTTCAAAAGGGTTCCATCATAAAATCTTACTCTGCATATCCATAGTTTATTCTGCTTTTCATGTTTATATTTTTGTGTTCCTGTATGAATTTCTAAATGTGTTTATATTTTAGTGTAACTTTCACATATTTGAAAAAGCATATGTTCTTTTCGTCTTTGAGTCTGGCTTACTATGTTCAATGTAATTTTTATCATGTCCATCACTTCCCTGAAAATGAAATAATATCATCCTTCTGGATGGATAATATGCATATATAGCTATGCATATACGTGAGTATACACACACACACACACACACACACACACACACCACTGGTTATAGACATATATCCTTCCATTGGTTTTCAGGCTTTTTAAAAAATCTGGCTATTTTGAAAAAGACTTTAATGAATATTAAAGGATATGGACTTGTAATCTTTGTTTTAATTAAAAAATTACATATGGATAAATTTGTAAAAATATCCCAAATTCACTCGAATAACATTTATCTGTTGAATTAATATAAAAGTAATGATGATGATGAAATTAATAAATAATGTTTTCTTCATTTTTGGGTGTTTTTTCCACTAGCCTTTGTAATTGCCATGGCATTCTCTCTTTACTAAAGCATGATGGTATGGTCATTTATTATTTTAATATTATAAATGAAAATAAAATCGGTATCAACTTTTCCAAGCTACAGCATTTATTTAGATATTGTTAGGACACAGACTTGTGTCTATGCAAGTTCAAATCTTGTGCATAATGCAGTAGACATGACTTCTCTGATGTGTCCTAGATTACAAAAATTTCTTTTTTGTTATTACTATTTTTTGTTTGTTTTTGAAGGTGCTGGGATATTATACTCTGATGAGGCAACTATTCTAACAATTGAAGCATGCTCCCAATTGTTTTTGTTTTCGTTGTTTTTCATATGGGATTTCAACTGTCTATGGGCTACTTCTGTGATCCTGTGTAGCTCTTTCCCTCATGTGGGTTTGATTAAAAGATATCTCTCTTAACAAGAAAAAATATGCTTGCTTTGCTTGATGAGATATAATAAATATTTATTTTTAAATTAATTATTTAAACCTAAAACATTGGTTTGTGTCAATGTCTTTGTCTTTAGGCAGTAGGTTGAGTTGTTAATGAATTTAGTTATATGAATAAGGCATTGAAACAATGGCATTTTTTAGGACTATGGTTTAACATACTAAACTAGTCAGATTATTATATATATTATGCTATGTTATATATATATATATATATATATATATATATATATATATATATATATATAATTGTGATTGCCCAGTAGATTTACAGCTGGGCAACAGTTACATAAGACAGGAAAGGAGAACTTTTTGAACTATGTCATCCGCTCCCTCTCTATCATCCAGTTTTTCCATTTTGTTCCCACCCCAAGTTGTATATTTCCTTTTCCGTATAGCGTTTCTAATATAACACACTTTTACTTAAATTATACTAGATATCGCTAAGAAGTTATAGTTGATTTTTAATTGATTTTTCTCTCAATGGATAATGGAGGACACTGTACAGTATCTTAATAAAGATTGGTCAAAGAAATTTTAAATTGCTTTTTTGGATGGGATGTCAAGAGCTTGCATTTCTATACTAAAGTTCATTGAAAGGCCTTGAAAAGAAGTTTTTCTCCTGTGTAGAGACTAGAAACAAGCTTAGTTCTTTGGATTCAGCCTGAACTGCAGTTGAACATGAATCTCATTGAATCCTGCATATACCAACTAAGAAAATTGATGGCTTTTTTTTGTGTCAGTTATGGAGCTTGGACACTGGGCCTGGGCGCTGTCCCTCAGCTCTTCATCTGAAGGTAAGCACTTTATCATTGGAGCCCCAGCTCCACTGATGGTTTTCTGTCTGAGAGGCTTATTGGGAATGAATCTCATGGGCTTTCCTGCCCAGGGTTGGCTTTGAACCGTGATCCTCAGATCTCAGCATCCTTAGTAGCTAGGATTACAGGAGTGATTCATCAGCACCCGGCTAATGGCTTCAATTTTAAAACATTTTAGTTGCAATATTAGCATAGTTTGCTATGACGCTTAATATATATTTATTATTAAATCATGTATCCCTGAATAGCCATCTTATGGTAGTCCATCAAATTTAACTTTTCCATTTGAAAGAACTTCTCCAAATAGAAAGCAACAATCATTATTTTTTTTCATATTGAGACTTATTAGAAATAGTGTTATTGTTCTGGTTGGATATCTGGGTCCTTTCATTGGCTCACTAGAAATCTTTGTTTTAGAAGCACAGTGTCCTAGCCTATATAACTGAGGTTAATGTTGTTATATAAACTTTATTTTCTAATATCTCCCAATTCAAAACTTTTTGATTTCTCAAGAAGATTAATTTGTTTACATTAATTCATTGTAATTATTATAATCTTTAAAGAAATGTGACCTAAGTGGTAACCTATTTCCTATCTTTCTCTTGCATATTGAGTTTGTGAAAACAAAATAGTCAATTTTCCACTATAGGTAAAAAGAAAATGCTTTATTAGTAGTTGACTTTCTTCTGAAAGGAATGCAAAAGCATTAGCCACTGAAAACTTCTTATCTTGTATTTCATGGTACTTTTGATTTATAAACAAACACACACACCTAAACATGTAAGTACAAATATCCTCACACAGAGATGCACATGTTTATTATTCCATAACAAAATCAAAATACTTTTCTATTATGTAGTATTGACGATTGAACTCAGCATCACACTTTAAAATCAAGTACTAGTGTCATATCGCCCAAAGATTTTGATTTAGTTATTTTGTTCTACTGGATCTTATGTTTTTGCCATATATTGTCCTTGATTCTGATAATTCTATCTACATTACTCAAGTAGCTGCGATTCAAAATTTTTAGTAGATATTGTGTTGCTTATCTTTTTCAGAATTTTTTATTAGTACTCATTTTCCTACATAATGAATTAGAAGTAATATTTAAAATATTTGATTTGTAGTTGCATATTAAAATATTTAGATTTTATCCTTTTTCAGTTTTGTGGATGCTAAGAAAGTATAAAATGATAAATTTATTCTTTTATAATTTATGCAGTAAATACATATATCTATATGTAAGTATGTTATGTCTATACAAATCTAAACTATTTTGCATACAATCAAAAATTCTGCAAGGCTTCAGATAAGGTTATAGACAAGAAATAGCCAATATGATATATTCAAAAAACAAATACTGATAAGAAAAGAATCATTTTTACAACCTAGGTTGGTGGGGTAAAAATAAATAGGAAATCGTTGCTTTATTTAAGCTCAGTCAGTGATGAATAAAGAGAAAAACAAAATTTTTTTTTTTTGGGTCCGGTCGTAGGGCCTGAACTCTGGGCCTGGGCGCTGTCCCTCAGCTCTTCAGCTCAAGGCTAGCGCTCTACCACTTGAGCCACAGCGCCACTTCCGCCTTTTTTTCTTTTTGCTTATGTGGTGCTGAGGAATCGAACCCAGGGCCTCGAGCATGCAAGACAAACGCTCTTCCACTGAGCCACCTTCCCAGCCCGGGAAAAACAAATTTTAAGGCAATAAAAAAACTAGCATAAAACGTTCTCTCATTAATAGCAGATTAGATGTGAGAAACAGAAATACTTTGTCCTTCCCTCATGTTTATAACCACACTCCTACCATGTTAAAATAGTTATTTATTAATCTTCTCAATATATATGAACAAAAATCATATTATCTTTTAGAAATATATTTTGTAAAATATCTCTCATTTCATTAACACTGGAACTGTCAATATAATGCATTATACTTTCAAATTGGATGTGTTTATGTATACAAGGACATGATATACACATACACAATTACTTACAGAAATAGTCTATGAATAAATGCCCATTGTTTAAATAAATACTTGTCCCCTGGGGTGGCATTTGGATGGGGTGAAGTCTTTACGCAATGATTCTACTTGGAGAGCTCCAGATTGTTGCAATAAGGCATTAATAGAGACCATGGGGATCAACCTGCTCTCTCATCTTCTTCTGTTTCCTGGCTGTGTGGTTTCTCTGTCACACAGTGCTATCTATCCCACAGTGCTATCCTGAACCACCAGGAGCCTAAAGACCAAAGGATCCCTTTGGTCTTGAACTGAAACCCCATAAAATGAGTCAAAGTAACACTTTGCCAACATAAAGTTCATTATCTCCAGTACACCATAAACTCACAGAGTAAACTATTTTTTCATATTCAACAAGCTTTTTCAAATTAGGCTTCTCTTTGAAGTATTATTATTACTAATAATAATGATATTATATAATTGTACAAAGGAAAATTCCATAAATCAGGTTATACATACAATTATTTCTTGTTCAATATCACCCCTTCTTTGTACTATAACAGATACTGTATTTTCTTTGTATTTAAATCCTATTTCCAATAGCAGCTCAGATTGTCCAAACACTGTAGAGACATTTTAATTCAGATTCATACCACCTTTCACGTTTTCTTCCTGTCAGAAAAAAATGTATATCCTGTCATCATATATTTTGTGCTTCAACCTTCCCCCCCCTCGCATTCATCCTATTCAGAGCCATGCAGCTCATCAGTTGACAGGATGCAAAATGTAATGGTCATAAAAGAAAAGTCTTCTAACTTTCACTCCTGCCAATTTGTCAAAAGGCACATTAAAAAATAATTGGAGAGAAACTGCACAGATTTTTAAAATATATTGAGTCATTTTTCTTCAATGCTTGGCCGGTCAGCTTGCAAGGTACCATTTTCTCTGTTATTAACAAGCCAAGAATAGAGCTTTAACGAAAGAAATAGCGTGATACTGCTCTTGGGGTTTGTTGCCAGAGACCTCTGATTTATCTGGAAAGGCAACATGTGTAATCAGCTTTTACCATATGACTAGTTTATGTTTCCAATTTTATCCTTCATTGTAAAATACATTCCTTTCCAAGTCTAATAGCAATGACATAAATACTTCCTGAAGTAGAAATAATAATTTTATCTACATTTTTTCCTTAACAATTTACTGTCTTAATAAAAATATAGTTAAATGAAATAGTAGCTTTATTCTCAGTTAGTCTGTCATAGCAAGTTAAGTCCTTTTAGATTTAGTGACATAGCCAGGCAGCTAAATATGTTTCATGAGAGTCTTCTAATTAAAAATAGGCAGAAATTTAAATTTATTTAATGTCTTCTCTTCACTTCTTCCTTCTTCTCCTCCTCATAATATTATTAGGCTGAGGATTGAACCTATGACCTCTTCTATGATAAGCAAATACTTTCAGCCTTAAACCTCCAGCTCAAGATATTAATTTATGTAAATAAGTTCAGAATTTTATCTAAACAAAAGGATACAACCTTACATAATTAATGATTCAAGAGCATGAGATACATACATAGGAAAAATGTACAAAGTTCTTCTCATCATTGTCTAATAAAATGGAATCAGAAGCTGGTGTTGTGGCTCATACCTGGAATTGTAACTACTCAGAAGGCTGAGATCTGAGGATTGCAGTTCAAAGTCAGCCCTGGCAGGAAAGTCCGTGAGACTCTTATTTCCAATAAACCACTCAGGAAACAGGAAGTGGTGCTGTGGCTTAAGTCGTAGAGCTCTAGCCTTGAGCTAAAGAGCTCAGGGACAGGGCTCAGGCCCAGAGTTCAAGCCCTATGACCCACAAAAAAAAAAAAAAAAAAAAACAACCCCAAATCAGAATTTTTGGTTATACTGTTAAAGACTATCAATATAAAATAATACTTATTTTCATAATATAGTAATGAAATGCTGTCTGGAAGAATTGTGGATTAACAGTGCTATGCCATATTTTAAAATAATGACTAGGATTACAATTTTCTTTTATGATTCTGTATCTGTACAATAATAGTACTAATTAAACTACAACAAAAATCAACATGGAAACTTTAATTTTATTTCCAAATTTATTGTGAGAGGTATCATTTTTTTAAAATACGAAGTCCAGGGCTGGGAAGGTGGCTCAGTGGTAGAGCGCTTGCCTTGCATGCCTGAGGCCCTGTGAAAGATTAAAAATTGACCATTACCATTACTAACTTGCTAACTGCTGATTCTGCTTCTGTAAACTTGCTTACACTGGCACTGACCCTTCCCTTCCCAGAACAGAAGTTTCAGGGACCAGATGCCAGCCCCAGGACAAGGTCAGTGGTCGTAGATAAAGAACAGACAGTACGTGTTCCTCAGTTCCCATTTAGAAATTCCTCAGACAGGACCTTGAGATAACGACCACCTGGCAAGACCACAAGCTAAGCCAAATGTCAACCAATCATAGGCCTGTAACCATGTAAACCCCCCTTAAACCAACCATGGGCCAGTCATTTTACAAAGAGTGTTACAAAATTTCCTGCATGGCAAAGTGATTGTTGGTGTATATGGTGACCTTTACATGGACCAATCATGGGATGCTTTGTGTTATGCGTTAATCTTGTGGTTTTTGCCTTTAAATTAGCCTGTAATCTCTGCTCGGGGCTCCCTGTCTGCTCGGGGCTCCCTGTCTGCTCGGGACAGGGAGTCCGTTTGCGCAAACGTCAAATAAACTCCTCTTGCTTATTGCATCTCCCGGCCTGGAGTCTGAGTTTTCTGGGGCGCCCTCCCTTTGACGAAAGTATCCCAAGGAGTCTGGGGTCTTTCACCTGGGTTTGATTCCTTAGCACCACATAAGCAAGAAAGAAAAAAGCCGGAAGTGGCACTGGGGCTCAAGTGGTAGAGTGCAAGCCTTGAGCTGAAGAGCTAAGGGACAGCGCCCACGCCCAGAGTTCAGGCCCCATGACTGGACCCCCCAAAAAAATAAAATACGAAGTCCAACACTTATTTTTAACATTTTAAAAGCCTACTTATTTAAAATGAAAATGGAGTTAGTTCAGGGAATATAGTACAGATTGCTGAGTTAAACTGATTGAAATATATTAATAAAAAACATAGATATTTTCAAGAATAAATGTAATACATTTCTATTATAAATCTTAAACTTGGCATGGTGGATTATATCTTTAATCCCAGCACTTTGCTGAGTTAGAACTATTAGAATTTGAGGCCAACTTTATACTTTGCTGTCTCTGAAACAATATCTCTAATAAATTATCTCAGAGATGAATGTATATATGTATACATTTTATTTTAATTTATTTTAAAATATTAATATTTGTGAGAAATGTGGTATAATTTCCTTTGTGCCTGATTCATGATTCTTCAATGGCTCCAAAAGAAATTTAAACATTTTTGTAAATGGTTTTCAGCAGGTCCAACATGTCCTTGAGAAACTATTTCTAGAAAAACACAAGTCTTTCCATTTCATTAAAATGAGAATGTCATTCCTCTGACGGAAGTATAAAATTCATATATATATATATATATAAATCTATCTATCTATCTATCTATCTATCTATTTATCACATTTTTTCATCCATTCATCCACTGAGGAGTATCTGGATTGATTCCATATATTGGCTATTGTAAACAATACTGCAATAAACATGGTTGTGCTGGTGTCTTTAGTGTGTCCTGGTTTGTGAATATTTGGGTAAATTCTCAGGAGTGGGATTGTTGGGTCTTGGGAAAACTCTATGTTTAAGTTTTTTGAAGAACCCCTTACTGCTTTCTAAAGTGCTTAAAAAAGAAACTATAGTGGTCCAACGACAGAGAAGGGTAACAATGATCGACAAGTAATGTATTCACTGCCTTACACATGTAACTATAACCCCTCCGTACAGCATCTTTACAATTAAAAAAAATAAAAAAAAAAACTATACTAAGAAAAATATGCTAGACCCAAAGCGGCATAGGCTACCTGGTTTCCCTAACTTGTAGTAATTAAAATGTTGCTATAAATCTACAAGTAAATGCAATGTATAGCAAAAGATAAATAATTACACTTAGACATCATTAATTTAACAGCACTCTTAAAATGCACACAGTGAGAACAAAGAAAGGAATTCTTAGGAGAGTATCACAAAGGCTCAAACTCTATGCGAATATGACCATATAAACTGATGCTTATCAAAAGGAACTCCAAAAAAGGGAAACAAGATTTTTGTTGTTGTTGTTTGTCGGCCCTGGAGCTTGAACTCTGTGCCTGAGCATTGTCCTTCAGCTCTTCAGCTCAAGGCTAGTGCTCTACACTTTGAGCCACAGCATCACTTCTGATTTCCTGAGTGGTTTATTGAAGATAAAAGTGTCATGGACTTTCCTGACTGGTCTGGCTTTGAATAGAAATCCTCAGATCTCAGCCTCCTGAGTAGCTAGGATTACAGGCATGAGCCACAGGCTCCTGGCCCGAAGATTTTTTTATTGTATGATTTGCAGCTCCTTTTTCTGTTGTTTCTTGTTTATTTTCACCTTTTCTCACTGATTTTGATTTCTTTATTTTTTGTCTTTTATATGAGTTTATCTGGTTTGGGGAGGGTAAGAGGAAGCTTAGAAATAGTGGGTCAAAGGGTGAACCAATTTAGCAGTGATACTCATTAGACACTATGTTGAAAATGAACTATACTACTTGCCCAGGAGAGGAGATGGGAGGGAAAAAACCTGGGAGAGAATGAAGGTGGGGACAGTATTCAAAAGCAAACGCACTCATTTCCTATTTTATGTAACTATAACCCCTTTACAATAATATTTTTAAAAATAATAAAAAGCTAACAAAGAAATGTGCAAGATTTCTAATAAAATGAAAATTAAGTGGATGTGTTTCCTGTATTTAAAAATGTGTTGGACAAATATGAAGAGATTCCCTTATCTGTCTCAAATTAACTGAACATTCAATGTCATAACAAAATAAGGAAAGGGATTCCGAACTCTGTCTCCAGGAATTTCAACAAAGTAAATTTTTAAATAAAATATTAGGTACTGAATAGATACTACAGACGTTGATGCTAAAACTTCATTTCTAAAGATTATAGTTATCTCTGTGAAAGTGAACACATTTTATAATAATGATTTTGCATTTATTATTACAAAATCATTTTATGAATACCTTTTTAATTTTTTAGCAGGAAATGAAGTAAATTCGTGGATAAGAACTTATAAAATTTACACAGTGAATGAATTAGAAAATTTCAGATAAATATAGAAATAGAAAAATGTGTCTTCCTGTAACCCATGGCTTAGAGGAATTATCTTCCTGAAACTGCTTTTCAAGTCCACCTGTCACTGTGGAGTAATAATTACTGAGAGAAATCTGGTGCTTCTCAAAAATAGCAATAGTTTTCTTCATACTGTGTCTATATTGTTGTATATATTGAAATTTTTTATTTTGGAACTATTTCTTCATAAGGTAGTTTATATAAGATCAACAATTTTAGAATTAGTGATTTCTTAAACTTTTCTTTCAATGCTCTATTATTTCTTTATTTTATTAAATCACTATATATATAACAAGTCAAATTGAGTAAAAAGCAAACATCAAATTGTATATTATTATTAAAAACATAAACAGTCTCAATTTTGCTTTATGCCACATCAGATGAAGATCATTCATTCTATCTTGTAAATTTCTCAGCAATTTTAGTCATTAATATATTCAATGGACCAAAACCCAGAAGGAGAGGTTTGCTCATGTATATCACAAAATATTTTCTCTTTTTGAAAACTGTTAGAATTCTTAGCCTATGTACATAACATCTTCTGAATATTTTTGTCTTTAAAACTCTCAGCTCCCATGGTGAGCCCTATGATAACTCATTTAAATAAATGTTGGAATTGTTTACAATACAACATTTTTTGGTTGAGTAGCCACACTACATCTCATATTTTGGAGATATGTAAATTTGACTTCTATTTTTATTAAATACATTTAAATATATTCTAGTCAAAACAATGCTGTGAAGAGAGATGGAAAAACTTCTATGAAAAATGCCTTATTTATTTTGTAATTATTTTGTAACTATGAAAGCAAGACTGTTCTGCCCATTTGCCCAAAACATGCCCTTTCCAGAGTGACATGATTTATGTCTGAATATGGTTGTATTTCCCAAAGAATATTTATGACCTAAGGAATTCTGAGTCTAACCTATGTTCTTAATTTTACTGATTGTACTATATGTGGTTGTTCAGATTGTTTTTCTTTTCCTTATTTGTCCAAAATGCAAGTAGTTAGATGTTCTACAAACATCTGATTGGGTGTCTTGCTGACACTATTATTATCAATAATGTTCTGTGTGAAGTGAGCAGTTAGTGACCATTGGATAGATCCCTTAGCTTGTCTGTTGTTACTTATGCTATATGTTCTTCTTCATTTAATAGCTAGGTGATTGCAAAAATGAAGATTGGTGCTGTGAAGGTACCTCAGTGGTAGAGTTCTTTGCCTTGCATTCATGAGACCTTGGGTTTGATTCCTTAGCATCACATAAACAGAAAAAGCTGGAAGTGGCACTGTGGCTCAAGTGGTAGCGCTCTAGCCTTGAGCAAAAGAAGCTCAGAGACAGTCCACAGGCCCTGAGTTCAAGCCCCTGGAATGGCAAACAAATAAAAATAAAAATAAAGGATAATTGATATTATCAATTATTTAGCTTTCAGGCTACTGCTTGTATGTCAAAATCATTTTAATTATTGATTTAAGAAAAGCACCAAAGCAAAGCAAATATGACATTAAAAGCAAGTATGATATTAAAGCAAAATTATACTACTTCAAATAATTTGAAACCTTTTAAACAACAAAGGAAAAATTCAACAGGTGAAAATTCAGCCTACAGATAGAGAGAAACAATTTTCTAACTGTTCACATCCTGAAGAATAATATACAGACTGTATGAAGAACTAGAACATATGAAAAGAGAAACCTAATATTTTAATCTGAAAATTATCAGAATAGATACTTTTCAAAAGTTGGAATACCAATGCTCAATAAATATATTTTGAAAATTCTCAGTATCACCAGTGATGAGGGAATTAAAACTTAGAGCTAGAACCATATTCATTTGTCAAAAAAATAAAAAGCTGATTAAAATACAGAGAAACATAAACTTGTATACATGGTTGGTAGGACCTTGTACAGCCATTACAGGCTTCTTATAAAAGTGAAAATAGAGCTTCCATATGATTGATCCAGCTCCCTTACAATAAGGTTTGTAGCCAAGAGAAAACAATCTAACAAAGTGGTACAAGCATGCTTTAGCTTATTGTGACATCATCCAATTCATAATAACCAAGCTATGTAATCAAACTAATGCTCATCAAAGGACACATGGATAAAATTCACATAATCTATATACATAATGGGATATTACTTAATCATAAAGAAACTAAAAATCCTGCCATTTGTAGCTAAGTGGACTGATATGGAGAACATTGTATTTAAATGAATTTAGCCAGACACTGAAAGACTGATACTGCATGCTTGTTTTTATATGAAAGCTGAAGAGCTCCAACTTGAGTATAGAATAGAATTTTCTACAAGTATGGAAGGATGGTTGATGTGGTGGAAAAAAGAATCCTAGAATTGAAGCACACAACACTGTATTCATGCAAAATTCCACACTTGTATTAAGAACAATCGATATTTTTTTAAACAGAAAAAAATACAATGTCAATAATATTGATTACATTATTTTTAAAACGCATACTTAGATAAACAATATATTCTAGGTTATCATTTTAAAGCATACTATTTGGGGATTATCTGAAAACAAGTCACAGTTCACTAATAACATCAGAAAGAAGAATTGAACTGGTAAGGAAATAAGCATTAGATATTGCATAAAGAAAAAGCAATACTCACAAGTAACTTTTTTAATAATATATTTTAAAGAAATAATGCTAAGGTCTTATGCTCTACTAAAGAAAGTCAAACAGTCAAAGCTGAAGTCTTCAGAACAGGTTAAGCATGATTCACAGCTCTTAAAAATAAATTGAAAATTTAATAGAAATTATAAATTTAGTATAGTGACATTTTATTTTTCCCCTTAATCCATATAAAATATAATAAAAAGTATAATTCTTTGTCACTTCTTATTATCAATTCTCTGTAACATATTTTCAATAAAATTAAGTATTAGTATATTCCTAAATTTAGAGTTATTTATTATATTAAACTGTATTTAAATAATCAAAAATTCAATATTGTATATATGTTAATATATACAATATATCTTCATGTTTTATAAATTTGAATATATCTGTATCTATATATTACATTTTTAGCTACATTATTCTGGTAGAGGTATGATGAAACAAGATGAACTAGATCAAGAGGAAGAAAGTAGAAAAAAAATGTTGCCACAATTCCTGAGGGAGAACCTAGCACACCAAGAAGAGACACCCAGAGGAAGGATATATTACTCACGAGGCAGTGGAGACAGAGGAATTTGGGGCTAGAGTCCACATTGTTGTCTTCATGGAGACAGATCGGGTAAGCAGTCAAGGCAGGATTTGGCCTGGCCTATTTGAATGATTTCATCAGATCTGGGGCATGAGAACTATCCTTAGATGCTTGTCAAACATGTACAGTGTACTCATGTAAGTTACCTGAAGGTGACAGCCATGTAAAGTTGCTGAAATCAACTAACTGATAAAAAAATAGAAGAAGTCACCACTATCCAGATGTTCAAAAGTAAACAAATGTCCAAAATATAGAAAGAACTCATACAAGTCAAATTGGTAAAATGGAATGTGGTATATTTCAGTTTCATAGTTTACTACTCTTTTCTCAATTCATAGAGTAGTTTAGGTATCTTGTGTTATATCTCCACAGCATCCTCTGTTTTTTGTTGGTTTTTGTTTTTTCACATCTACTCATAAGTTGAATTGTCCTTCATTTCTTTGATCTAGAACTCTTTTTTCTAATATCAGCCTCATGTTAATGGGGATGCAATGTCCATTCTAGCCATTTCTATATCCATAGCTTACATGGAAGTCTTTATGCCACAGTAGGAATTCAATAATTACATATGTAATTATACAGACTTTTACTGTCTTTATACTGAAGACTCTAGGAGACAATATAACCCAATAAATGCTTCAGTTTTTGTTGAGTTTATTGCAGGTTATAGTTACGTACTCTGCCCTCTGCATATTGGTAATAATATAGTATAATTTCTGGGAGAAAGGATTAAATAAATGACCCCTGAGAAATTCATGCTGCAAAATGTAAAAAGTGAATGGTTTGTAAAACCAAGAAATTGATTGTTAATTATAGTGTTTGGGAGCATATGATGATGAAAACAGAGGAATTAATGACAGGTGACCAACTGGTCACATAAGCTTCTCATTGAAATCATGACTTTGGACGTACTATGTTTAACACATTCTGCAATGAGGTAGTGATATGATATAAAGGACACAGTCTAACCTATGACGAGTTTATTGTAAAGATTCATTTATAAAAGAGGAGAATTGGTGATTTTAACACCACAATGGCTCTAAGCTAAAGTACACTCACATTTACAAGAGAAGCTTCTAAGAAATGTTATATCAGGAACAAAAAAGGCTAGAGGCAAGGAGAATTGTATTTGAAATTCAGCAATAATTCAAGTGAGGCATAATAACAGCTTGAGCTAGACAACGGAAATTAGAATAGGAATAGCAGTTGGCTGAGACAGAGAATTTAGGATGATAAAGAGAGATTATCCCAGTACTTGCTAGGAAACTAGAAGTGCAATGTTCTGTTCTAACAGAACAGAACCTAAAGGGAGGCATATAAAAGGTGATTGAAAAAGCTGGGTGCCTGTGTTTTATGACTGTAATCCTAGCTACTTAAAGAGGATGAGATCTGAAGATCACAGTTCAAAGCCCACCCAGGCACAAAAGTCCATGAATCTCCTATCTTCAATTAACTCCCCAAAAGCTGGAAGTGGAGCCATAGTTCAAATGGTAAAGTGATAGCTCTGAACACAAAAATCTCAGGGGAAGTGCCCAAGCCCTGCATTCAATGTGGAACTGGCACACACATGTGCACACACACACACAAACCAACACACAAAAACACACACTTATACACATTCTCACACACACATATACAGAGATGACTTGAAGATGTCAAATGACCAAAAATTCAAGTGGAATGTATTTTTCACTAAGGGTGTGATTTTTACTTACCCATTTTGAAGACTTGAGGATATAAAACATGATTTTTTTTTAAAAAAAGAAGGTTCTAGTGGCAATGTACAGATTATGTAAGATATGAGAATGAGACGGAATGAGGCATACTTCTAGGTTATAAGGATTTCTGTAATAGGAGCACAGTACAATGACTGGAAATTATTTCTAACAACTAGCCTAGGATGAACAGAATACTACAATCTAATGAAAGACATGCAAAATAGTAAATCACACATAAATTGTTAGAAACTGAGTGCATTAACAATTACTTTTTCTTTGAATGTTTATGAATATTTATGGGAGGGAAAGAATGGGAAAAATGTTTATTTTAAAAAATCAGCAGGAACAAGAAATTTCTGTTCCCTCAGTAAGGTATTTTTGTTTGTTTTTGTATAAGAAATAGAAATATGAGGAATTTCAGAAAAGGTATCTGAAATGAAATCCTGGTTGTATGTCAGCACCAAGAGCTACTAAACCAAAATTGCAGCAATAATTCTATATCCATATGTAAAGAACATTTCTTAGAGCAATAATTGATTTTTTCTCACTAAATTAGAGACTTTGCATTTATAACAAGAAAAGATTGATGTCATTGTTGCAGATATTTTGACAGAATCTGCCTGTTTATCCCTGGATGTCATCATGCTCTTAGTCTTACAGCCTCATACTTCTTTTTTATTTTAAAGTTTTTTTTTATTGTGAAAATACCGTACAGAGGGGTTACAATTACATGAGCAAGGTAATGAGTGCATTTCTTAGCATTGTTGCCTCCTCCTTTGTTTTCCCCTTACCATACCTTCCCTCTCATCTCCCCCAAGCCAACCCCCTCCCCCACAGCGCCAAAATTATAAAGTTTGTTTTTCGACATAACGACTTGTACATCTCATTGGTGCAATGGATCCAGCTGTATCCCTATTTAAACAATTTGTTGTTTTTCCTTTCCTCTCCCAAAATATACATAGAGATTCTCATGAATCATCTTGCTCAGTCTCATATGCCTACTTTTGTTTTGTTCCTCCATAAGAATAATTATAAATGTTTCTGGCCAAAGAAAAGTCTATGGGACAATCACACTACAAATTTTTCAATAATATCTGAACAATTTTGCCTTTAATTAACTGGATTCCTTATTTTAAAAATATTTGTCTCCTACTATCTCTTCCCTACCCCGCCTCCCTTCCTCCCCCTGCCTGAAGTTGTGAAGTTCATTTCCAGCATAATGTCTTGTGAGTATCATTGTTGCAATGGATCATCCTGTGTCCTCATTTCAGAACTTTGTTATACTCCTTCCTCTCCTCAAATTAGATAAATGTATATAAAAGTTGCAGGATACCAAATCAAATATAGTGACAACAGGGTACATACAAAAAGGAAAAAAAACAAAAGAAACAAAAATAAGCACATACTACATAAAAAGAAACAGAACAAAGAAAAACATCTTGTGTCCATATCTTGGGGATCATTTCCCTTAGTGTCACTTATATGGTCATATGTACATAGCTTTTGAGCTTTTCTGCTCATCTGTTTATTGAAAATGAGGGAAACCATGAGACCTATATTTCTTTGTGTCTGGATTACTTATGATTTTTTCCAAGTTTTTCCATTTCCTAACAAATGGGGCAGTGATATTCCACATTGTCTTGATCCATTAATCTACTGAGGGGCATCTGGGTTTGTTTCATATTTTAGCTATGGTAAAAAAAAAATTGGAATAAACGTAGCTGTGCTGGTAGCTTTAGTATGGTCTTGTTTGTGATCATTTGGGTAAATGCCCAAAAGTGGGATTGCTGGGTCATAGGGGAGCTCTACCTGGAGTCTTTGAAGAACTTTCATACTGCTTTCCGAAGTGGTTGAAAAGTTTACACTCCCACCAACAATGCAGTAGGGTTCCCTTTTGGCCACATCCTCTCCAACATCTGTGGTTATGATTATAGCCATTCTAACTGGGGTGAGATGGAATCTCAATGTTGTTTTGATTTACACTGCTTTTATGACCAGAGAATTTGAACATTTCTTCATGTGTCTATTGAACATTCGTATTTCCTCTTCAGAGAAGACTCTCTTTAAGTCTTAGCCCATTTATTAATTGGGCTTTTGTTTCTTTGAGAATTTGGGTATGGGAGGATTTAATTTTTTGAGATCCAGGTATATTGTAGATATGAGGTCCTTTATTGTATGGCTAGTGAAGATCTTCTCCCAGTCCCTGGGCTTTCTATTAGTCTTGCTAGCTAGGTCCTTTGCAGTGCAGAAGCTCTGCAGTTTCATGCAATCCCATTTGTCAAATCTTTCTTTGACTTGTTGCATTTCTGGGTCTTTATTAAGAAAATTTTGGCATGTACCAAGATTCCCTAGAGTTTCTCCTATTCCTTCCTGTAATGTTTTTGGGGTGTCTGTTTTTTACT